>NC_089254.1:99766945-100070517 GCF_963930625.1 Muntiacus reevesi | reverse complement strand
TGCGGGCATGGTGAGGACCACAAGTGATAAGATCAGACTCGAGTAGGATTCCTTGCTTTAACAGTTAATAAATATGAGATATGGGCAGGTCACTTTCCCTAAGATAAACGAGCGGGTAAAATAAAACGTACCTTGCAAAATCTTTGTGAGCATTGAGACATAGCAGGAAAGAATGTCTGGGAAAGGCTGTCAACTCTACCAGCACCTGGGTCCCGCTGGCTGGCAGTTCATGCCCTACAACCACTTCCTGAGCTGGGGCAGGAGTGTTTTTGTACCAGAGGCACCTGATCATGCAGGGCTGTGTCTTTGCTGCTGGCACAGAGATACACGGCTGAGTCTGTCAGCTCCAAGGAGCTCAGGTTCATCTGAGAGTGAGAATCACTGAACTGTTCACCTAAGAATCTATCTGGCATGTTTCCTTTTTCATTCACTCCCTTATTGAAATACTGAATGAGGAACTGGGGGCCCTGGCCCAGGGTCTGTTGGTACCAGTACACAGAGAGGTGTCCAGATTCAGGGGAACAGCTCAGAGTCGCTTGCTGCTTTCTTGATTTGATCAGGTATTTGGGGGTCTGGGTGACTCCAGAATCCACCAGACCTGTTGGGGAGGAGACAAGGAAGCTGAGGGCAGAGCACAGAGGAAGCCTCCTGCTGCAGCCCTCATTGCCAGGCTTCTATCTCAGGGAGGCAAATGCATCTCACAAGCTTCCACACTGTGTCCAGGACTCACCTGATCCGAGGAAGCAGAGAGTCACACAGCAGAGGAGCCTGGAGCCCATGGCAGCATCAGGAATTCAGGACTGCTGCTGGTTGGGGGCGGGGCTCCTGGGGTGAGTGGTGTAAGTGCTGAACTTCCTGTGTCCCTGATTGGAGCATTTGCCTATGACATCACTGCTCTGTGTCTCTGTAGGCTGTTTCCTGATCCACTGAACCCCTTGGCAGGACCCAGGGCTGGCTCCTCTATGCCATTCTCTGTCCTGACAACACCTCAAAAAGGATGGGTGTGAGGTGAGCTTCATCCCCTGGTCCCATGTGTCCACAACACTCTTGTTCTGCTCTGTCTGACCCTGCCTGACACTCATGACCCAGCCCTCACCAGATACCCCAAGCTCTCACCTCCCCTTCCCACGCTGCTCCAGGAGACGGCCCCCTGGGCACATCCTGAAGCTCCAGGCATGACCCCTCCTCCTGAGCCATGAGGAGTCTGTGCTGGCTCCATGTGTCCCAGGACCACTCAGGGAACTCAAATCTGCTCCTAGGTGCAGGCATGTAGCCAAGGTTCCCTTAAGCCTCCTTCCCCAGGGTGACTCTCAGCCCCTCCCAGGGTACCCTGCTTACCATGGAAACACAGTGCCTCCTCGTGGCCAAAGGTCCATGGCCTTATGGATTTGCAGCCTCTCTGTGAATCAAGGTTTCAAAAATCCCACACTGGGAATACACACACACACACACACACACACACACACACACACACATCTGTTCTACTGCCTTCCTAGCCTGGCCAATTAGGATTGATCTTCAAATGCACTCTTAGCCTCTGGAGGCAGAAGACTGTATGATCTGACTATTTTACTAAGAAGGAAATAATTGCTGCACTACTACAATGGTGGTAGTTAGCTAAAGATGGAAATATATGATCATAAAATAAATGCTCAGAGGATCTCAAGTGAATCTGCCTGCAAACATGTATTTATAACTACTTCTGCATAGTCACAGGCATATATTTTCAGATTTCCTATTTAAATTAAGCACTATCAAATTCTAGATAATACGTTCTTTTTATAAAAAATTTTATAAATGTGGACTCAATTATTTCTGCATTTATCAAAGCATGATATAATGGTGTGATGCAGGATAGATTTTGACTGTGAGAGGATTTTGATGAGGGAGGTTAGGCGAGATGCTAAGGATGTTGGGGGCAGGGGTGTCGAGAACACACAAAGGCAATCTGTCCTCCTTAAGACGGGCTCATGTGAGTTTTTGGATGATTTATAATTAACTAAAGTTTGTTTCTCTTTGATGACTCCGTACATCTTGCTCAAAACAGACCACATGGAGAGGCCACTTTAAAAGCCTCCCTGTGGCATGGGAAGGGACCTGACCCAGATGAGGGAGGAGCAGTGTGGCTGTGGTAGAGAGGGCCAGGGAGCTGATGCAGGCAGGCGGGGAGAGAAAGTCCTGCCTGCCTGGGAAAGGTGGACCAGAGCTGAGACCAGGTGAGAGCCAGGCTGGGGGAGAACCTCCAGAAAGACAGACAGGTTCTGCCTGAGTGAGACAAGTGTGTCTAGTGTATCTAATTTACCAAAACCCTTCCCTCCTACATCTTAGGCTCAGGTGATGACTAGGAGTCTGAGCTGGTTCACAGGGAGGATGTGAGGAAGCATCTTCCAGGTTCACAGGGAGGATGTAGAGGAAGGACAGAGCCCGATGGAGGACACATGGCCCCGAGGCCCGGGAGAGCACAGGCCAACCTAGTGCACACACCCAGGGTCACGCTGTAGGCACGTGGTCTACAAAGTCTGAGGCTTCCGATGCTGGGAGCCTGCACATGGGCTGCCTGCCTTTTTGCACAGAGAGGAGGTGGCCGTGCAGCGCCATGGAGTAACTGCTGGTGCAGAAGTACACAGATGTCTGGGAGCGGTTGGCAGACTCCAGCATGAGAGGGAAGTTCTCTGTGTTTGATCTGGAGACGCTGTACACGTCAGTCACATCTCCTTGCTCGCTAGTGGGCGCGCCGGCTGGGAAATTGATCAGCCTCAGCCCATGTCCCGGGTCTTGTTGATACTAGCACATGTGGTCATGACCCAGATCCTGAGTACATTTCAGAGTCCCGCTCTGTCCTGTCCTCACGACCTGGAATCTGGGGTCCTGAGTGACACCAGCGTGGACCGCCCCTGTGGAGAAGGAGGACCGATGCTGCAATCAGAGCAGACATACTTCGTGCTGGCACCCCCAAGGGGACCCTGCCCCCGGGACTCACCTGCCTGCAGGAGACAGAAGACCACACAGCCCAGGAGGCAGGAGCTCATGGCAGGGGTGGGACAGGTGGAGGGCCCTATGGTCTGAGTGTGGATGAGAGGGAAGAGGGGCTCTCCAGGGAGTCCTTCTGAGATGTCACTGTCCCTGACAGGCCCCAGAGCAGACCTGTCACTCAGAGGGCCACGCCCCTTCCCCCAGAAGCTCAAATCAAAGAAGAAGCTGGGAGAGTAAATTCCTAGGCAGGTTGATAAGAAGTCCAGGGTCCCCAAGGAAGAGAAAGGTGTCCAGAGTCCTCGAGGAAGAGAAAGGGGTGTGGGGCTCTCAAAGAGAAAAGGACAAAGGTTTTTTCTTCTTGCTTTGTTTAGTCCATATAGCACTGTACCTTGCTTGAGCACATGTTTCTCCTTACCAAGGACCTTCTGACTAATCTTGCTGTTTTACGATGTATATTGTGGAAGTGGGTTTGATAAGACCTTTCTATTGTCAGTTCTAATCTTGGTAATGTAAGATGTATGTTGCAAGTGGGTCTGGTTAAACTATATAAGACCTTGATAAGACTAGCAAGTGGGGGCACTCTCCTCCCCCTTCAATGTCTATGTTAGAAGCTTTGTCTGTCCCTTTTTATACTTTGGAGCTTCCTGGTGGCTCACAGGTTAAAGCGTCTGCCTGCAATGCAGGAGACCCGGGTTCGATCATTGGGTCGGGAAGATCCCCTGGAGAAGGAAACGGCAACCCACTCCAGTATTCCTGCCTGGAAAGTCCCATGGACAGAGGACCCTGGTAGGCTACAGTCAACGGGGTCTCAAAGAGTCGGACACGACTAAGTGACTTCACTTTCACTTTCACTTTTCACTTTTTATGCTTTAGTAAACCTCGGCTTCACAAAAGCTCTTGAGTGATAAAGACCTGTCCCTGGTCTAAGAAGAAGCTAAATCTTCTTTGGAGATCACGAATCCAACACGGTTCATTGTAAGCTCTCAACCCTGAGTGAACAGTTCATAACAGGGAGACCCATTCAGCTCAACGGACATAAGCCTTACAAGTTCATGTAACCTCTCTGTAAAACTGATTAAATTTTTGTATGTTCTAGTCCAGAGATAATTTTTCATTAACATGTGTGTTACTTTTATTTATCTGCATGTTTCTGGAATTTTAAGTCTTGGGGAAATCCTTCTGGCTTCCTGCTGCCCCTTGGGACTCATGTTTCCCAATAGGAATTCAAGACCCATTTCCACTTTAATTGACTGCAGTCCTGAGAATGTCCTTCCACCTACCATGTTTCTCCAGGTGTCTGATCCCAACCTCATCGGAGGCTCATCAACATTTAGGAATTATTTGGATCTGTTCTTATCAATTCACTAACAGACGGTCCGCCAGCCAAACGCCGCTACAGCTCCTTCTGTTCACAGGAGCCCTTTACTTCCCATATTGGAGGGGAGAGCAAGCAGAGCCCCCTCAGGCCTCTGACCCACCTTTCTGAGTGGAGAGAAGCCAGTTGCCCAGCACAGGATGACGTACTGGCACAGAGGAATACAGACTTAGGAGGGACTTGGAGAAAGTTGCAGACCCCAGGGTAATGAAATATGCTGTTTTTATTCGAGACATTCCTCCCACGGGAATACCTCCTTGTGAAGTGTGGCTGCCATTCACTGAATAACAGTTTATATCATAGAGCCCCAAATTCTATCTTGTTACACATAACCCACATGCATATCTAATTTGTTCTGTAGGGAGACAGTTCATTGGTGGCAAGTCACCACAGGTGTTGGGAAGAGACTTGAGTCAGAATCCTTGCTATGACAATTATGAAGTATGAGATGTGGGCAATTCCTGTTCACTCAGATGTATAAACAGTTAAAATAATGTTTATCTTGATGATCTTTGTGAGCATTAAAACATGTCAAGAAATGAACGTCTGGGGAAGAGTGTCCACTCTGCCGGGCCTGGGCCTGGCAGGCAGGCAGGCAGTCGACATGCTCACCACCACTTCCTGAGCTGGGGCAGGAGCGTTTTTGTCCCAGAGGCACCTGATCATGCAGGGCTGTGTCTTGGCTGCTGGCACAGAGGTACACGGCTGAGTCCATCAGCTCCAAGGAGTTCAAGTTCAGCTCAGAGTGAAAGTCATTGAACTGCTTTCCTGAGAATCGATCTGATATGTCCCCTTTTTGTATCACTTCCCTGTTGTAATACTGAATGAGGAATTGGGGGCCGTGGCCCAGGGAGTGTTGGTATCAGTACACAGAGTGGAGTCCAGATTCAGGGGAACATCTCAGCGTCACTTGCTGTTTTCGTGATTTGATCAGGTACTTGGGGGTCTGGGTGACTTCAGAATCCACCAGGCCTGTTGGGAAGGAGACAGACGGAGCTGAGGGCAGAGCACAGGGGAAGCCTCCTGCTGCAGCCCTCATCACCAGGCTTTTATCTTAGGGAGGCAAAGACATCCCAGAAGCTCCCGCGCTGTGTCCAGGACTCACCTGCTCCCAGGAGGCAGAGAGTCACACAGCAGAGGAGTCTGGAACCCAAGGCAGCATCAGGAATCCAAGGCTGCTGCTGACTGGGGGTGGGGCTCCTGGGGTGAGTGGTGTAAGTGCTGATCCTCCTGCTTCCCTGATTGGAGCATTTGCCTATGACGTCACTTCTCTGTGTCTCTGCAGGCTGTTTCCTGATCCGCTGGACCGCTTGGTTGGACCCAGGGCTGGCTCTTCTATGCCATTCCCGGTCTTGCACAGCCCCTCAGCAAAGGGTGGGTATGAAGTGTGCACTATCCCCATGTCTCCATATCTCCACAATATGACTTTTTCTCCTCTCTCTGCCCATTCCTAACACTCATCACCAAGCACTCAGCAGCCACCTGAACCCCTCACCCTCACTTCCCATGGAGGGCACCGCTGAGTACATCCAGAAGCTCCAGGTTCATCCCCACTTCCCTGACCCTGAGGAGTCTGGGCTAGCTCCATGCGCCCCAGGATCACTCAGGGAACTCAAACCTGTTCCCTGACACAGGCTTGTAGTTAAGGTTCCCTAAAGCTGCCCTCTCCTGTGGGACTCTCAACCCCTCTCAGCACACCCTGCTTATATGGGCCCACACTGCCTCCTAGTTGCCAGTGGTTCACAGTCTCATGGAATTGTAGCCTCTGTCTAGAGCAAGGGTACAAAAACCCCACAACCTGAATACACACATACATCCTACTATTATACTGCTTTCGCATTCTGGCTGAATTAGGGTTGATCATCAAATCTACTCTTAGCCTCTGAAAGTTGAAGACTCAATGATCTGACAATTTTGCTAAGAAGGAAAGAATTGCTGCACCACTGCAATGATGGTAGTTAGCTAAGATGGTAATAAATGACCATAAAATAAACACTCTGAGGATCTCACGTGAATCTGCCTGGAAACCTTTATTCCATACCTACCTCTGATTATAAGATGCATCTATTTCCACATTTCCTATATAAATTTAGCATTACCAAATCCCAGTTAATACATTTCATAAAGAGGTTTTATATATACAAACTCATACATTTCTACACTTATAAAATCTTGATATAATGGGGTGATGGAAGATATATTTTGACTTTGAGAAGATTTTGATGAGGGAGGTGGTGCCAACCTGGCCTAGGTTAGGTGAGGTGCTGAGGAAGTTCGGGTCATGAGGATGAACCCAGAAAACCAGTCTCTCCATCAGATAGACTCACATGAGATTCGGTTAATTGATAATTAACAGAAGCTGATTTCTCTTTGATGACTCCAGACAACTTGCTCAATGAAGACTACACGGAGAGGTCACTTTAAAAGCTTCCTGCGTCATATCAATGTATGACAAAACCCACTGTAAAAAAAAAAAGAAAAAAAGAAAAGCTTCCTGCGACTTGGGAAGGGACATGACCCAGATGACTGAGGAGCAGCATGGGTGTGATACTGAGGGCCAGCGAGGTGAGGAGAGGAATGTTCTGCCCACCCAAGAAAGGTGGGCAAGAGCGGAGACCACGTGAGAGCCAGTTGGGGAGAGCCTTCCAGAGACACAACATTGAAATTGAGACAAGGGGATCTATTTTTATCTAATTTAAGAGTAAGCTTCCCACCTGGAGGTCTCAGGCTCAGGTGATGACTTGGAATCAGAGCTGGAGAAGCATCTTCTTGGTTCACAGGGAGGATGCAGAGAAAAAGACAGAGATGGATGGTGGACACATGTCTTGGAGTCCCTGAGTGAGGTTTAGGTCAACCTAGTCCACACACCCAGGGTCGCACTGCAGGCACATGACCTACAAAACCCTGAGACCCCCAGTGCTAGGGTCCCTGATTAGGACCTCTGACTTCCAGGCTGAAGGGCCTCACCTGTCTTTTTGCACAGAGAGGAGATGGCCTTGCAGCGCCGTGGAGTAACTGCTGGAGCAGAATTACACAGATGTCTGGGAGTGGTTGACAAAATCCAGCGTGAGAGGGAAGTTCTCTGTGCTTGGTCTGGAGACGCTGTACCCGTCGGGCATGTCTCCTTTCTCTGTGGCCAGAGGGCCATCTGAGTAATGGATCAGCCTCAGCGCATGTCCCGGATCTTGTCGGTACCAGCACATGCGGTCATGACCCAGATCCTGAGTGCATTTCAGTGTTGTCCTCTGTCCTGTCCTCACGACCCGGAATCTGGGGTCCTGGGTCGACACCAGCGTGGACCGCCCCTATGGAGAAGGAGGACCGATGCTGCAGTCACAGCAGACATGCTCGATGCTGGCACCCCCAAGAGGACCCTGCCCCCCAGGACGCAACTGCCTGCAGGAGACAGAAGACCACACAGCCCAGGAGGCAGGGGCTCATGGCAGGGGGCGGGGCAGGCGGAGGGCCCTCTGCTCTGAGTGTGGATGAGAGGGGAGAGGGCTCTCCAGGGAGTCCTTCTGAGATGTCACTGTCCCTGCCAGGCCCCAGAGCCAACCTGTCACTCAGGGGGCCACGCCCCTTCCTCCAGAGCCTCAAATCAGAAATGAACCTCTGTGAAGAGTTCACTACAGGGAGACCCATCCAGCTCAACGGACATAAGCCTCACACATTGCTGTAAACTTTCTGTAAACAGTTTGCGATTTTATCTATACTTTATCCCAGAGATAACTCTTCATAAATGTGTATATTACTTTAATTTATCTACATATTTCTATAGCTCAGCATCTTGGGAAATTCCCTCTAGCTTCCTTCTCTCCTTTGTGATATGTGTCCCGATAGGACTTCAAGGCCCATTTCTGCTTTAATTGATCGCAGCCCTAAGAATGGCCCTCCACCGACCATGTTTCTCCGGTTTCTGCTCTCAACCTCATCGCAGGCTCATCAGCACTCGGGGAATTGTTTGAATGTGTTCTTATCCATTCACTGACAGATAGTACACCAGCCAAATGTAGCTCCTTCTTGTTCACAGAGCCCCTGCTTCCCATTTCGGGAGAGTGAGTAAGCAGAGCGCCCTCAGGCCTGTGACCCACCTTTCTGGGTGGAGAGAAGCTGGTTGCCCAGCACAGGATGACATATTGGCCCAAAGGAATGCAGACTTAGGAGCGACATTGCAAGACGGGGCACACACCAGCGTAAGGGAAAAATCTCTTTTTTATTTGAGACATTCTTTTCACGGGAATACCTCCTTGTTATGCGTGGCTGCCATTCACTGAGTAACAATTCATATCAGAGCCGCAAACTGTATCTCGTTACACATAACCCAACACGTATATGTAATTTGTTCTGCATGGAGACCTTTCCATGAGGAAAGGAACCACAAGTGTTGAGAACAAACCGGAGCTGCAATCCTAGCTGTAACAGTTATGAAGTATGAGATTGGAGCAAGTCTCATTCCATCAGATGTATGAATAGTTAAAATAATCCTTATCTTGCATGATCTTAGTGAGCATTAAAACATATCAAGAAATGAATGTCTAGGAAAGTCTATTGCTCTACCAGAGACTGGGCTTGGCAGGCTGGCAGCCGACACCCTCACCACCACTTCCTGAGCTGGGGCAAGAGTGTTTTTGTCCCAGAGGCACCTGATCATGCAGGACTGTGTCTTGGCTGCTGGCACAGAGATACACAGCTGAGTCCATCAGCTCCAAGGAAGTCAAGTTCAGCTCAGAGCGAGAGTCACTGAACTGTTTTCCTGAGAATCGATCCGATATGTTTGCTTTCTCATTCACTTCCCTGTTGAAAGGCTGAATGAGGACTGGGGGCCCCGGACCAGCGCCTGTTGGTACCAGTACACAGAGCGATGTCCAGAGTCAGGGGAACATCTCAGCATCACTTGCTGTTTTCTTGATTTGATCAGGTATTTGGGGGTCTGGGTGACCCTCCACCAGGCCTGTTGGGGAGAAGACAGAAGGAAGCTGAGGGCAGAGGACAGTGAAAGCCTCCTGCTGCAGCCCTCATGGATGGGCTTCTATCTCAGGGAGGCAAAGACATCTCAGAAGCTCCCACACTGTGTCCAGGACTCACCTGCTCCCAGGAGGCAGAGAGTCACACAGCGGAGGAGCCTGGCACCCAAGGCAGCATCAGGAACCCAGGACAGCTGCTGGCTGGGGGCGGGGCTCCTGGGGTGAGTGGTGTAAGTGCTGACCCTCCTGCTTCCCTGATTGGAGCATTTGCCTATGACATCACTGCTGTGTCTATCAGGCTGCCCTTGTCTGCTGGACCCCTTACCAATACCCAGGGCTGGCTCCTCTATGCCCTTCCCTGTCCTGACAGCTCCTCAGCAAGACTGGGTGTGAGGTGAGTTTCGTCCCCTGGTCCCATATGCACACAACATGCCTTGTTCTTGCCTGCCTGACCCTGCCTGACACTCATCACCAGCCATCAGGCCCTCACTAGCCACTCCAACCCCTTCACTGTTCCACTTCCCATGCTGAGTTAGGTTTTGACCGTCTATGTTCATCTCGTGGTTCCAGCCACGTCCCCAGTTCCCTGCGCAGTGTGGAGTCCGTGCTGGCTCCATGTGTCCCAGGACCACGCAGGGAACTCAGACCTGCTCCCAGATGCAGGCATGATGTAGACAAGGTTCTCTTAAGCTGCCCTCCCCAGGGTGACTCTCATACCCTCCCAGCACACCCTGCTTACCATGGAACAGTGCCTCCAAGTGGCCAAAGGTCAAGGGTCTCATGCATTTGCAGCATTTGTTTAAAAGAAAGAAAGTTTAGTTGCTCAGACTTGTCCTACTCTTTGCAACGGCATGGACTATAGCCTACCTGGCTCTGCTGTCCATGGGATTATCCAGGCAAGAGTACTGGAGTGGGTTGCCATTTCCTTCACCAGAGGATCTTCCCGACCCAGGGATCAAACCCAGGTCTCCCACATTGGAGGCAGATGCTTCACCATCTGAGCCACAAGGGAAGGCCGATCTGTTAAAACAAGGGTACAAAAATTCCGGCACCCTGAACACACACACACACACACACACACACACACACACACACACACACACACACACACTCACATGCACACATACCTGTTCTTCTGCCTTCCTAGCCTGGTTGACGGGTTGATCTTTGAATCCACTCAGCCTCTGGAGGCAGAAGAATGTATGATCCCACTTTTTTACTGAGAAGGAAATAATTGTGGCACCACTACAGTGACAGTAGTTAGCTAAACATGGAAATATAGGATCATAAAATAAATACTCTGAGGGTCTCAAGTGAATCTGCCTACAAACATGTATTCCATAACTACTTTTGATTAATCAGATGCATATATTTCCAGATTTTGTATTTAAATGAAGCATGATCAAATTCTAGATAATACTTTTCATAAAGAAGTTTTAGAAATATGAACTCATTTATTTCTGCACGTATAAAATCATAATATAATGGGGGCGATGCAGGATATATTTTGACTTTGAGAAGATTTTGATGAGTGTGCCAGGTGTTCCCAACCTGGCCTAGGTTAGGTGAGATGCTAAGGATGTCGGAGAGCGGGGGGTGTGTGTCGAGAACACACATAGGCAATCTGTCCTCCTTCAGATGGACTCACGTGAGCTTTGGGATGATAGGTGATTAACTAAAGTTTGTTTCTTTTTCATGACTCCATACATTTTGCTCAATACATACCACATAGAGAGGCGCTTTAAAAGCCTCCCTGTGACATGGGAAGGGACCTGACCCAGATGAGGGAGGAGCAGTGTGGCTGTGGTAGAGAGGGCCAGGGAGCTGATGCAGGGAGGTGGGGAGAGGAAGTCCTGCTCACCTGGGTAAGGTGGACCAGAACCGAGACCAGGTGAGAGCCAGGCTGGGGGAGAACCTCCAGAAAGACAGAAACAGCTGCCTGAGTGAGACAAGAGTGCCGAGTGTATCTAATTTACCAACAACCTTCCCTCCTAGGTCTCAGGCTCAGGTGATGACTAGGAGTCAGAACTAGGGAAGTGTCTCCTGGTTCACAGGGAGGATGCAGCGCAAAAACTGAGACCGATGGAGGACACATGGCCCCGAGGCCCGGGAGTGAGGCTGAGGCCAACCTAGTGCACACACCCAGGGTCACGCTACAGGCACGTGGTCTGCAAAGCCCTGAGGCTCCCGGTGTTGGGAGCCTGCACGGGGCCCCCTGCTTTTTTGCACAGAGAACAGGTGACCGTGCAGCACTGTGGAGTAACTGCTGGCACAGAAGTACACAGATGTCTGGGTGCGTTTGGCAGACTCCAGCGTGAGAGGGAAGTTCTCTGTGTTTGGCCTGGAGACGGTGTACCCGTCAGGCACGTCTCCTTGCTCCTTGGTGAAAGGGCCAGTTGAGTAATGGATCAGCCTCAGCCCGAGTCCTGGGTCTTGTCGGTACCAGCACATATAGTCATGACCCAGATCCTGAGTACAATTAAGTGTCACGCTCTGTCCTGTCCTCACGGCCTGGAATCTGGGGTCCTGGGTGACACCAGCGTGGACTGCCCCTGTGGAGAAAGAGGACCGATGCTGCAGTCACAGCAGACATGCTCAGTGCTGGCACCCCCAAGGGGACCCTGCCCCCAGGACTCACCTGCCTGCAGGAGACAGAAGACCACACAGCCCAGGAGGCAGGAGCTCATGGCGGGGGCGGGGCAGGCGGAGGGCCCTCTGGTCTGAGTGTGGATGAGAGGGGAGAGGGGCTCTCCAGGGAGTCCTTCTGAGATGTCACTGTCCCTGCCAGGCCCCAGAGAAAACCTGTCACTCAGAGGGCCACGCCCCTTCCCCCAGAAGCTCAAATCAAAGTTGATTCTAAATCAGTAGCTTAGAACAGGGAGATGCCTTGGACAGATTGCTTGGACATCATCTGGACAGATGAAAGTCTTACAAAGTCGTTGCAACCTTTCCTTAGAGTAGTTTGCACCTTTATGTATATTTTACTCCAGAGATAATTCCTTAATTTGCATATTAGCTTATTTATGTACATATTTCTGTAGTTTTGAATCTCAGAGGAAATCCTTAGGGCTTCCTGCGGTCCTTTATGACCCATGCATCCCAAATACTCCCTGAAGTGTTGTTTCTACTTTGCTCAATTGACCACAGTCTTGCTCCTGTCCTGTCACCTACAATGATTCTTTGGTGTCTGGTTCCTTAACTGCAGCGCAGACTCATCACTATTGAGGAATCATTTGACTCTGTTTCTTCTCAGTTCATTAACAGACAGGACACCTGCCAAATGCAGGTATAGCTCCTTTATGTGCGCCAAAGCATGTGCTTCCTGAGTCTGAGGGCACAGGGAGGGGAAGCAGCAAGTGAAACCACCGCAGCCCTAAGACAGAACTTTCTTTGTGGCCAGAAGCTGGTTGCTCAACGTGGATTATACGTTCGCACAAAGGAACATACATACGAGAGGGATTTGGGGCGAGGTGCCGGACTCCAGGATACATCAAAAGTGCTCTGACTTTATGTGAGACATCCGCTCCATGGGAATACTTCCTTGTGAAGCATGGCTGCCATTAATAAATTGATATCCTAGAGCCCTAAACTATATCTTGTTGCACAAACCCCACGCTCAAAAGGACTCTGTACCTAGAGTGATGTTCTGCTATTGGGATCTTCAAATTCTCAATAGTCTTTGAAACATGGACCCTGAAAATTATGTACCAGATCCTGGTTACATGATTTTAGATGTTCTGTGACCTCCTGGTGGTCGGTTTCCCTTTAGCATGACCACACGTCTAGTGTCTGGGTGACTCACCACTCCTGGGTCCTGGGACAGAAAGACACTGATGCTGAAGTGAGAGACAAAGGAGGAATCTCATGTCATAACCCCAGTGACCAGCCTTGAATCTGGGCCTGGCAAGCCCACCAGTGGTTCCATACACGTGCTCAGAGCTTCGCTGGTCCAGGACACAGAAGGACACAGTAAAGGGGGTTCACACCCAGGCCAGGCCAGAAGACAGTGGTCTTTCCAGCTCAAGGCCTGTGGCCTGAATCCTTGGGATCAAGTCATAGGAACCCTTCTCCTGGCATGGAATTATCATTCACTGAAACAACTACTGCTGGTGGTCTGGCCAGCCCAGGACCCAGTGTGTGAGTCTGAAGACTTGCTAAGTTGTTTCTCATGGAATATTAAAAAAAAATCATTATAAAATGATTTCAGATAAAGGGTTCATGAGAAAAAAAACCTATGAAACTGAGTAAATAAATTTTACAAACACAGCCTGTACCAGCTGGTAAGAACTTAGATGGTCATTTTATCAAACCATCAATCCCCGATTAGGATTGTCCCTCACACGGAAATGGTGTCTCACATGGCTTCAAGCACTTTGTTAATTATAACACTTTCCAGGAGCACTTACTTGCCTTCCATATTTAGCTCCAGGCTAAAAAGGAATTGTTTTGATGGGTACAGACATTAAATTTTTACTAAAAAGATGCATGAGCAAAACAAATCCACAGCAACAGAAATCATACTGTTGGTTGTCAGGGAAGGAGAGAGCCCTGGGAAGGAGCCTGAGGGAATTTCTGGTGAGAAATGTTCTCTGTCTTAATGGGACAGATGTTTCATCAGCATATACATATATATTGATCAAACCGTAGCTCTCTTCATTATACAGTGTGAATATATACCTGAGCCTTGAACAACACAAGTTCTAACTGAGTGGGTCCACTTGTGGGTAGATATTTTAGTAAATACGTACCAAGGTACTGAACAGCTGTGATTGGTTGAATCCATGGATGTGGAATCCCAGATACACCATTGAATGTGCAAGTGAAATTCGCTCAGTCGTGTCCAACTCTTTGAAATCCCATGGAGTATACAGTCCATGGAATTCTCCAGGCCAGAATACTGGAGTGGGTAGCCTTTCCCTTCTCCAGGGGATCTTCCCAACCCAGGTCTCCCACATTGCAGGAGGATTCTTCACCAGCTGAGCCACAAGGGAAGCCCAAGAACACTGGAGTGGGTAGCCTACCCCGTCTCCAGTGGCTCTTCCTGACCCAGGAATCGAACCAGGGTCTCCTGCATTGCAGGCAGATTCTTTGCCAACTGGCCTGTCAGGGAAGCCCTCAGACTATAAGGTTGTAGGAGGCTAGGGACCCTAAAACCTACACTGTTTATAGGTAAGCTGCAGTTCAAATATCAATAAAATTGATTTTAAAATATCTGAGGTGGGTTATATGTTACATGCTCTTTTTAATTTCATGAAATGAATCATTAGGCATAATCTTCCTTTCCCTGTGATTTCTAATATCCTCAATTAAAGGGTTTCAAGGCAAAACATGTCCATTTCTACCTTTGCACCTAGGAAATGGTAGAAGAGGCTGTCAGAGGTTAGCAAACGGAATCAAGAAATCCAGAGTCCTGTTACGTGCCACGAACTTCACACGTATTAAATACTTGTGCAACCCAGAAAGATGGTGTGATGACTAATTGAACGTGTCACCTTGACTGTGTCAGAGACATTTCATTAAACTTTATTCTGGGTATTAAGTGAGAGTGGTTTTGGAAGAGGTTAACATATAAATAGGTAGATTTTAACTTTAGATTAGATTAACATTTTAAATAGATGACCTTCCATTCCACAGTCTTAGTGGGCCTAATCCAACCAGTGAAGATATGAATAGAACAAAAAGACTGATCCTCCCCCAGGTAAGGGAGAACTGTTGAGCTGATGGCCTTCAAACTGGACCATCAGTTCTTGGGCCTTTGAATTTAAACATCAGCTCTCCCTGAACCTCTAGTATCACCAGTCCAACCTGCAGATTTGGACTTGTCAGCTGTAACAGCTACGTGGAGTGAACTCCTTTAAAAGATGGGGAGCAGAGAACACAGGTGTTGAGGACAGCTTTGAGTTTGATTCCTTGTCTGACAGTTAGGAAATACGAGATCTGGGCAAGTCACTTTCCATCAGATGTATAAACAGTTAAAATAATCTTTATCTTGCATGATCTTTGTGAGCATTAAAATGTACAAAGGAAAGAATGTCTGGGTAAGCCTATCAGCTCTACCTGGGTCTGGCTCTCGCTGGCTGGCAGCTGACACCCTGGCAACCACTTCCTGAGCTGGGGTAGGAGTGTTTTTGTACCAGAGGCATCTGATCATGCAGGGCTGTGTCTTGGCTGCTGGCACAGAGATACACGGCTGAGTCCGTCAGCTCCAAGGGGGTCAAGTTCAGCTCAGAGCGAGCATCACTGAACTGTTCTCCTGAGAATCGATCCGGGAGCTGTGCTTCTCCCCACACTTTCTTGTTGTAATACTGAACGAGGAACTGGGGGCCCTGGCCCAGGGCCTGTTGGTACCAGTACACAGAGAGGTGTCCAGATTCAGGGGAACATCTCAGAGTTGCTTGCTGCTTTCTTGATTTGATCAGGTATTTGGGGGTCTGGGTGACTCCAGAATCCACCAGGCCTGTTGGGGAGGAGACAAGAAAGCTGAGGGAAGAGTACAGGGAAGCCTCCTGCTGAAGCCCTCATCACCAGGCTTCTATCTCAGGGAGGCAAAGGCATCTCAGAAGCTCCCGCACTGTGTCCAGGACTCACCTGGTCCCAGGAGGCAGAGAGTCACACAACAGAGGAGCCTGGAGCCCATGGCAGCATCAGGAACCCAGACTGCTGCTGGCTGGGGGCGGGGCTCCTGGGGTGAGTGGTGTAAGTGCTGACCCTCCCACTTCCCTGATTGGACCATTGCCTATGACATCATGCTCTGTGTCTCTGCAGGCTGTTTCCTGATCCACTGGACCCCTGGCCAGGTCCACTGGTGGGCTCCTCTATGCCCTTCCCCGTCCTGCACAGCCCCTCGGCAAAGGGTGGGTGTGAGGTGAGCACTGTCCCCATGTGCCCATAACATGGCTTTCTCTTCTCTTCCTGTCCCTGCCTGACACTCCTCACCCAGCCCTCACCAGCCACACTAATCCATCACCCACCACTCCCCACGCTGCTCCAGGAGACGACCGCCTGGGTACATGCTGAGGATCCAGGCAGGTCCCCACTACCTGGGCACTGAAGAGTCTGTGCGGGGTCCATGTGTCTGGACCACTCAGGAAACTCAAACCTGTTTTCTGATGCAGGCATGTAGCCAAGGTTCCCATGCTGCCCTCTCCGGAAGAACTCTCAACCCCTCCCAGCATATCCTGCTTACCATGGACCCACAGTGCCTCCCAGTGGCCAATGGTTCACAGTCTCACAGATCTGTGCCTTCTGTCTAAATCAAGAATGGAAATTCAGATTCTTCATGGCTTTGGTAGTGACCACCTCTCTATGCAGGTGTGAGCCTGGCTGCGCCTTCCCCAGGAGACCAGAGCCAGCCTCTGCTCCTTGGTGACCATGTGTGACTGAAAGGCCGTGATCAAGAATGCCGATGTGTCGGAGGACATGCAACAGGACTCGGTGGGGTGTGCTACTCAGGCATTGGAGAAGTATAATGCAGAGAAGGACACTGCAGCTCACATCAAGGAGTCTGACCAGAAGTACAACCCCACCCGGCACTGCATCGTGGTGAGGAACTTCAGTCGTTGCGTGACACGTGAAACCAAAGACCATCTGCTTCCACCTGGGCCAAGTGGCCAGTCTTCTGTTCAAATCCAGGTAAAAGCATGCACTGTGCCACACACCCAATGATCCACCCAAAAACCAGGACTGCAGCCTAAACTCCAAATACCAGAGACTGAAGTCTTCAGCCCTGCCTAAGGGAACACCTCCATCTTTGAAAATTTATTGGGTTTTGTACAGGGCATTCTCTGTACTAGTTTGTTGTGGTTATAAAGCAAATAGCAAAACAGCTTACATTTGTATTTATTTTCTCTTCCATACCTCTCTGCCACATGTTTTCTTTTCTCTTCAAAATCCAAAGGGAAAGTCTGTTGGAGAAGGGTGCATTAATTACCATTTGTTCAAATAATCTAGAGTTGGAGATGGCCTCTTTAGTTGATCTTGGGTAGCCTGTTGGGGGTGATTCCTTGAAGCTTCTGCAGGATGTAACAGACTAGCCTATTCAGCACTCTTGCGTTGCATTCTTGCCCATCCTGCTCCTGTTGTGCGTGGAAGAATACTACTCAAAAGTGCATGTTGAGAGAGGCATGGCAGTGAAACTACTGGACTCTTACTCCTAATCTGATAAGTACATTCCTTAAGCGCTCCTTTTGTGATAACAGCTATAGAATGTTCTGGGCCGTGGGCCTCAAGAGATGATGAATGTGTCCTGGAACCCCTTTAAGCTTTCTACGGCTGTAAAACGGAAATAAGCTGGTAAGAAAGTTGGGCTAATGAGAAATTTGTTGGGCTCTAGACATTTCCCCTCCCCTGCCTTGGCCAAAGTGTACTCTAAAGACCAAAGGTGGTCTTAAAGGGAAAAAGCCTTTGAGCAGCGGCCCTCCTTATGATTCTAGCAAAGTTTACAGGAATTTAAACTTACAAGCCGGCTGCGCTGTGCTTTAACTAGCTGTGTTCACATATGAGTTGAAGCTTTCATTAAAAGACAGAATTAAAAAAAAAGAAAGATATTCCCCACAACCCCACCTGCAACCCCTCCACATACAGACACGCACACAGACACACAAATACATACCCCTGATCTACTGCCGTCTCAGCCTGACAAAATTAGGGTTGATCCTCAAATCCACTCTTATCCTCTGGAGGTAAAAGACTGTATGATCTGACACTTTTACTAAGAAGGAAGTAATTATTGTACTGCTACAATGACAGTAGTTAGCGAAGATGAAAATATATGACCATCAAATGAATACTCTGAAGATCTCAAGTGAATCCACCTGGAAGCATGTATTCCATAACTACTTCTGATTAATCAGATGCATATATTTCCAGATTTCCTATTGAAATTAAACAATACCAAATTCTAGGTAATGCATTTTATAGAGAGATTTTGTATATATGGACTCATTTATTTCTGCACTTATAAAATTTGATATAATGCGGTAATGGAGGATATATTTTGACTTTGAGAAGATTGTGATGAGGGAGGTAGGCCAACCTGGCCTAGGTTAGGTGACATGCTAAGGAAATCAGGGGGGAGAACACACAAAGACAGTCTGTCCTCCTTCAATGGACTCACATGAAGTTTTGGATGATTGATAATTAACTGAAGTTGGTTTCTCTTTGATGACTCAAGACAGCTTGCTCAAAGCAGACCATGTGGGCAGGCTACTTTAAAAACTACCTGGTGATTTGGGAAGGGATGTGACCATAGCTCAGTTGGTAAAGTATCTGCCTGCAATGTAGGAGACCGTGGTTTGATTCCTGGGTCAGGAAGATCTGCTGGAGAAGGCATAGGCTACCCACTCCAGTATTCTTGGGCTTCCCTTGTGGCTCAGCTGGTAAAGAATCCGCCTGCAATGTGGGAGATCTGGGTTCGATCCTAGGTTGGGAAAATCCCCTAGAGAAGGGAAAGGCTGCCCACTCCAGTATTCTGACCTGAAGAATTCCAGGGTCTATACAGTCCATGGGGTCGCAAAGAGCTGGACACAACCGAGGGAATTTCACTTTCACTTTCACTTTCATGACCCAGATGAGGGAGGAACATTGTGGCTAGAGTAGCGAGGGCCAGGAAGCTGAAGTCAGGGAGGTGGGGAGAGGAATGACTTACCCACCCAGGAAAGGTGGGTAAGAGAAGAGAGCTCGTGAGAGCCAGGTTGGGGGAGAACCTTCCAGAGAGACAGTGACGAGCTGCCTGAGGTGATACAGGAGGGCCTATTTTTATCTAATTTACCAACAACCTTCCCTCCTGGAGGTCTCAGGCTAAGGTGATGACTAGAAGTCAGAGCAGCGGAAACTCCTGGTTCACAGGGAGGATACAGAGAAAAGACAGCAATGGATGGTGGACACATGTCCACAAGGCCTGGAGTGAGGTCTGGGCCAGCACAGACCACACACTCAGGGTCACACTGCAGGCACGTGGCAGGAAAGCCCTGAGGCTCCCGGTGCTGGGATCCTACAAGCAAGGGGCTGCCTTGCCTTTTTGCACAGAGAGTAGCTGGCTGTGCAGTGCCGTGGAGTAACTGCTGGCGCAGAAGTACACAGATGTCTGGGAGTGTTTGGCGGACTCCAGCGTGAGAGGGAAGTTCTCTGTGTTTGGTCTGGAGACGCTGTACCCGTCGGGCACGTCTCCTTCCTCCTTGGTGAAAGGGCCAGTTGAGTAATGGATCAGCCTCAGCCCGAGTCCCGGGTCTTGTCGGTACCAGTACATATAGTTATGACCCAGATCCTGAGTACAATTAAGTGTCATGCTCTGTCCTGTCCTCACGACCTGGAATCTGGGGTCCTGGGTGACACCAGCGTGGACCGTCCCTGTGGAGAAGGAGGACCGATGCTGCAGTCACAGCGGACATGCTCCATGCTGGCACCCCAAGGGGACCCTGTCCCCAGGACTCACCTGCCTGCAGGAGATAGAAGACCACACAGCCCAGGAGGCAGGGGCTCATGGCGGGGGCGGGGCAGGCAGAGGGCCCTCTGGTCTGAGTGTGGGTGAGAGGGGAGAGGGGTTCTCCAGGGAGTCCTTCTGAGATGTCACTGTCCCTGCCAGGCCCCAGAGCCGACCTGTCACTCAGGGGGCCACGCCCTTCCCCCAAGGCTCAAATCAGAAATGAACCTGAGTGAATTGTTCACAACACGGAGACCCATCTAGCTCAATAGGCATAAGCCTCACAAGTTGTTGTAACCTGTAGACTGTTTGCAACTTTATGTATACTTTGTTCCAGAGATAATTCTTCGTTAAACTTATATTCGTCTTATTTATCCACATATTCATGTAGCCTTTTTAAAGTTATTTTTAATTGGAGTATGATTGCTTTATGAAATGTGTTGGTTTCTGCTGTACACCAGGTGAATCAGCCATTAATATGCATATATCCCCTCTCTCTTGAACTCTTCTCCCTCCATCCCTTCACTTGACCCCTCTAGGTCCTCGGAGATCAAAGAGATGAGCTCCCTGTGCAGGACAGCAGCTTCCCACTAGCTCTCTACTTACACATGTAATGTGATTTCTTAGTGTTGATTCTTGGGGGAAAATCCTTATAGCCTTCTGCTGCCCTTTATGACTCTTGCATCCCACCTATGCCTTCAACTGTCCATTTTCCTTTGCTTAGTTGACTGCAATTGTATATATATATTTTTTCTTCCACCTGCTTCTTCTGGCATCTGGTTCCCCAACCCTGGGGCAGGCTCACCAACATTTGAGGAATCCTTTGAGTCTATTTCTTACCATTCACTGATAGACTGGGCACCTGCTGAATGCAGCTCCAGCTCTTTCATGTTCACCAGAGCACGTGCTGCCGTGTCTGAATGGGGGCAGCAGCGCACCTGTAACCCACCTTTCTTTGAGGAGAGTAGATGGTTGCTCAGCACCGTGGATGACCTGGGAGCGCAAAGGAATACAGATGCGGGACTGGGAGGAGGTGGCAGGCTCAGGGCAAAAGGAAACTGAGTTTGAGCAAGCTCTGGGAATTGGTGATGGACAGGGAAGCCTGGCATGCTGAAGTCCAAGGGGTCTCAGAAGTCGGACACAACTGAGTGACTATACTGAACTGAAGGTACTGCCCAATTTGACTGGCTGAATCTGTAGACCTGGAATCCCACATACAGACAGTTGAATGTGAAGTTATACACAAAGTTTTGATTATGGCATTGTGGATGTCTCAGGGACCCTAAAGCCTACATGGGTTAAAGGTTAACTATAGGGCTCCCAGGTGGCACAGTGATAAAGAATCCACCTGCCATTGCAGAAGATGTGGATTTGATCCCTGGGTCAGGAAGATCTCCTGGGGAGGGAAATGGAAACCCACTGCAGTATTTTGTCTGGGGAATCCCATTGACGAGGAGCCTGGCCGGCTGCAGTGCCTAGAGTTGCAAAGAGTCAGATACAACTGAGCACACACATATAATTCACATTTTAAAATATCTGAGGAGGCATATATATCACACACTCTTATTAATTTCATGTGATGAATCATCAGACATAAGTAAACTTTTCCTGTGACTTCTGATATCCTCGACTATAGGATTTCAAGGTAACCTATGTCCATTTCTACCTTTGCACCTAGGAAATGGTAGAAGAGGCTGTCAGAGTTAAGCAAAGGGAATCAAGAAGTCCAGAGCGCTGTTATGTGTCAGGGACTTCATGCTTATTAAGTATTTATACAACAGTGGAATATGGTGTAATGCTATTATAGTGTGTCACCTTGACTATGCCACAGGTATTTAATTAAACACTATTCCAGGTGTTATATGAGGGTGTTGTTGGAAGAGATTAACATGTAAACAGGTAGACTTTAATATGAGATTAGATTAACATTGTAACATTGTAAACAGATGACCTTTCATAGTGTTTCATGGTGGGCATCATCCAACCAGTGAAGACGTGAATAGAACAGAGAGACTGATCCTCCCCAAGTCAGAGATAATTGTCCAGGTGATGGCATTCAAACTGGATCATTAGTTCTTCAGGTTTTGAACTAAAACTCACCTCTCCCTGGGTCTCTAGTACCACCAGTCCAGTATCCAGTTTTGGGACTTACCAGCCTTAACAACTATGTGAACCTACTCCTTCAAAACATGTATACGTATGTTTGTTCTATGGGGGAACAGTTCTAAGGGGGGCAAGGACTATAGGTGTTGAGGACAGACTTGAGTCTGATTTCTGGTCTGACAGTAATGAAGTATGAAACCCGGGCAAGTCAGTTCCACCCAGGTGTATAAACAATTAAAATAATACTTATCTTGCATGATCTTTGTGAGCATTAAAACACAGCAAAGAAAGAAAGTCTGGGAAAATCTGTCCACTTTACCAAAGCCTAGGACTGGCTGACTGGCAGCCAACACCCTCACCACCACTTCCTGAGCTGGGGCAGCAGTGTTTTTGTACCAGAGGCACCTGGTCATGCAGGGCTGTGTCTTGGCTGCTGGCACAGAGATACATGGCTGAGTCTGTCAGCTCCAAGGAGCTCAGGTTCAGCTCCGAGTGAAAATCACTGAACTGTTCTCCTGAGAATCGATCTGGCATGTTTTCTTCTCTATTAGCTTGTCCACGGTAATACTGAACGAGGAACTGGGGGCCCTGGCCCAGGGCCTGTTGGTACCAGTACACAGAGCGATGTCCAGATTCAGGGGAACAGCTCAGCGTCACTTGCTGCTTTCTTGATTTGATCAGGTACTTGGGGGTCTGGGTGACTCCACAATCCACCAGGCCTGTTGGGGAGGAGACAAGGAAGCTGAGGGCAGAGCACAGGGAAGCCTCCTGCTGCAGCCCTCATCGCCGGGCTTCTATCTCAGGAAGGCAAAGAAATCTCAGAAGCTCCCACACTGTCCAGGACTCACCTGGTCCCAGGAGGCAGAGAGTCACACAGCAGAGGAGCCTGGCGCCCATGGCAGCATCAGGAACCCAAGACTGCTGCTGGCTGGGGGCGGGTCTCCTGGCGTGAGTGGTGTAAGTGCTGACCCTCCTGCTTCCCTGATTGGAGCATTTGCCTATGATGTCACTGCTCTGTGTCTCTGCGGGCTGCCCTTGTCCCCTGGACCCCTTGGGAGGACCCAAGGCTGGCTCCTCTTTGCCCTTCCCTGTCCTGCACAGCCCCGCAGCAAAGGGTGGGTGTGAAGCGTGCACTCGTCCCATGTCTCCATATGTCCACAATATGACATGTTCTCCTCTCTCTGCTCCTTCCTGACACTCCTCACCAAGCCCTCTCCAGCCACCCAAACCCCTCACCCTCCACTTACTTGCAGGGTCCCCCTGAGTACAGCCTGAAGCTCCAGGGACGTCCCCACTCCCCTGGGCAGTGAGGAGTCTGCTCTGGTTCCTTGTGTCCTGGAAGCACTGTAAAGTGTGAAGTCGCTCAGCTGTGTCCGACTCTTTGTGACTGCATGGACTGTAGCCTACCAGGCTCCTCTGTCCATGGGATTTTCCAGGCAAGAGTACTGGAGTGGGCTGCCATTTCCTTCTCCAGAGGATCTTCCTGACCCAGGGATAGAACCTGGGTCTCCCACATTGTAGGCAGATGCCTTACCGTCTGAGCCACACTAGAGGAACTCAAACCTGCTCCCTGATGCAGGCATGTAGTCAAGGTTCCCTTAAGCTCTCCTCTCTTGGGTGCCTCTTCAACCCCTCCCAGGCAGCTTGCTTACCATGGGCCCACAGTGCCTCCTAGTGGCCAATGGTCCACAGTCTCATGGATTTGTACTTTAGGTCTAAAGCAAAAATAGAAATTCCCAACAACCCTCAGGACAACCCTTCCACACACACACACACACACACACACACACACTCTCACACTCCTGTCCTTATGCCTCCCCAGTCTGGCTGAATTAGGGTTGATCTTGAAATCCACTCAGCCTCTGGAGGTAAAAGATTGTATGAAGAGACACTTCAACTAAGAAAAAAAAATTGCTCCACCATTGTTATCACGGTAGTTTGCTAAGATGAAATAGTACAGGCCATAAAATAAACACTCTGATGGTCTCAAGTGAAACCATCCTGGAAACATGTATTCCATAGCTCTTTCTGATTAATCAGAGCCATATATTTCCAGATTTTATGTTTAAGTATTGCCAAATTCTAGGTAGTGTACTTTATAAAGAGGTTATATATATATGAGCCTATTTATTTCTATACTTAAAAAAATCTTGAAATAACTCTCCAGTCTATAGAAGACCTAGGAGAACTTCTCTCCAAAGAAGACATGCAGATGGCCAACAAGCACAAGAAAAGTTTGGCAACAACACTAATTATCAGAGGAATGCAAGTCAAAACTATAGTGAGGTATCACCTCCCACTGGTCAGAATAAGCATCATTAAAAAGTCTACAAGTAATAAATGCTGGAGATAATGTGGAGAAAAAGGAACCCTACTACACTGTTGGTGGGAATGAAAGCTGGCACAGCTATTAGAAGAGTATGGAGGCCTTTTAAGAAACTAAAACTAGAGTTGCTGTATGATCTTGCAATCCCACTTGTAGGCTTACAATTAGACAAAACTAAAAGATCAAAAAAAAATTTTTTTTTAATTTAAAAGATTAAAAAAAAAACTAAAACAAAATTCTAAAAGATAGATGGGCCTCAATGTTCTTTGTGGCACTATTTAAAATACTCAAGATATGGAAACATCCTAAATATTCATCAACAGATGAATAGAGATATTTTTTATATATTTATATACACATTATACACACACACACACACACACACACACACACACACACACAATGGAGTATTACTCAGCCACAAAAAGAATGAAATAATGCTATTTTCAATAAAATTTTTGGACCTAGAGATTAACATACTAATGGAGTAAGGCAGAGAAAGACAAATATTATATGATACCGCTTACACGTGGAATCTAAAAAAATAGGTAAAAATGAACTCATTTACAAAACATAAATAGACCCACAGACATAGAAAGGAAACTTATGGTTACCATTGGGGAAAAGTGAAAGTGGAAATTGCTAGTTGCTCAGTCGTGTCTTACTCATGGACTGTAGCCCACCAGGCTTCTCTGTTCATGCTATTTCCCAGGCAAGAACACTGGAATCGGTCACCATTTCCTTCTCTAGGGTATCTTCCCGACCCAGGGATGGGACCTGGGTTTCCTCAATTGCAGCAGATTCTTAACTGCCTGAGCCACCAGGAGAAAGGTGGGAAGGGATCAATTAGGAGTATGGGATTAGCATATATACATTATAATATATAAAATAGATAATAGATAATCAGCAAGGACCTACTACATAGCACAGGGAATTATACTCAGTATTTTCTAACAGTTTATAAAGAAAAAGATTCTGAAAACATATACATACACACACATGTATTTTTGTTGTTGCTTTTCAGTCACTAAATTGTGTCTAAATCTTTGCAACCCCATGGACTGTAGCATCCCAGGTTCCTCTGTCTTCCACTATCTCCCAGAGTTTGCTCAAACTCGTGTCCATTTAATCAGTGAAGCCATCCAACCATCTCATCCTCCGCCATCCCCTTCTCCTCCTGCCTTCAATCTTTCCCAGGACCAGGAATTTTTCCAATGAGTCAGCTCTTCACATCAGGTACCCAAAGTATTGGAGCTTTAGCTGCAGCATCAGTCCTTCCAATGAATGTTCAGGGTGATTTCCTTTAGGAGTGACTGGTTTGATCTCCTTGCAGTCCAAGGAACTCTCAAGAGTCTTCTCCAGCCCCACAGTTTGAAAGCATCAATTCTTCAGCACTCAGCCTTCTTTACGGTCCAACTCTCACATCCATACATGACCACTGGAGAAACCATAGCTTTGACTAGACAGACCCTTATTGGCAAAGTAATGTCTCTGCTTTGTAATATGCTGTCTAGGTTTGTCACTGCTTTTCTTCCAAGGAGCAAGTGTCTTTTAATTTTGTGACTGCAGTCACCATCTGCAGTGATTTTGGAGCCCAAGAAAATGAAATCTGTTACTGCTTCTATATGTGTATGTGTATATATGTATCACCAAATCACTGGGCTGTACACTTGAAACAAAGACAACAGTATAAATCAACTATACAGATGATACAAAGAAGAAATCTAAAAAATCCCAACTCCAGCTTCTGAGATTGTCAGACTTAGGAGACTTAGAGAAACTACAAGAGAGTGGCAACTTGGATTCACACCCACGTTTAATTATAAGCCATAGTTTTGTAAAGAAACCATACTATGTTACTATAATCACTTTAAAGTATACTCACCGGGAGTTGTACTAACAAGTATACTTTGATTAGAAGAGTGCTCAGTGTGGAATATTCTGATAGACTTAACACTGACATAGACATAGCCAGAAAAGAAAATGTTGAAATGTTCACGCAAATTGGAAGCCTGGGCTTGAATCCAGTTGTTCATACACTAGGATAAATGTCCAAATTCTGCTGAGAAAAAAAAATTCCATGCAGCTCTGTATACAATATATCTGTGCGTGCTCAGTCATGTCCAACTCTTTGCGACCCCATGGACTGTAGCCCACCAGGCCCCTCTATCCATGGAATTTTCCAGGCAAGAATACTGGAGTGGATTGCCATTTCCTACTCCTGGGGATCTTCCCCACCCAGGGATGGAACCCACGTCTCCCACACATCTCCTGTATCTCCTGCATTGAAAGCAGATCTTTTACCACTGAGCCACTCTAAGTAAATGGACATTAATTAACCCCTTTCACAAGTGTCAGAGTATCAATTATATATTTACCTCCTTGGCTTTTTCTATGAAAGTAAAAGTTTTAAGACAGTTTTTATAGAAGGACTTATGTCTCCCCCAAATTCAAATGTTGAAGTCCTAAACCCCCGTGAGACTGTATCTGAACTTAGGACCTTAAGGGAGGTGGTTAAAGATGAATAACATTATGCGGGTAGGACTTAGCATAACTAGTGTCCTCGTGAGAAGAGGAAGAGATAAAAGAGAGTCCTTTCTCTGTGAAAACCCAGAGGAGAGGCCATGTGAGGACACAGGGAGAAGGCAGCTGGCTTCCAGCCAGGAGCAGAGTTCTCACCAGAAACCAACCCTAGCACCTGGATCTTGGGTTTCAGGCCCCAGCACTGTGAGAAAATCAGCATGTGTCTAAGTCACACAGCCTGCTGTTTATTATGGCAGCCTGAGAAGATCCCCGGGAGGAGGGCACGGCCACCCACTCCAGTATTCTTGCCTGGAGAATCCCATGGACAGAGGAGCCTGTAAAGCTACAGTCGGCGGAGTTGCAAAGAGTCGGACACGACTGAGCAATTCAGCACAGCACAACAGAAGCAAACTAGTCCATAGTATAGCGCCGTGGAACGTGAGGATAAGAAGCAAAGAGGAAGGCAGGTCTGAGCTGGTCCCTGAAAAATGAGTAGTACCTGGTCATGTGTGGGGAGGAGAGAGGGCCCGTGGGGCCGTGGGAAGAAAGAGAAGATGCAGAGGATTTAAGATGCATCTGTGTTTCAGGGAATTTAGCAAAGTTTGGTCACAGAGTGCGTCGCATCCTGAGATGGCCCCAAAGCAGTGATGGGAAGCAAACAGAATCTGGGTGTTGAAGTGATTCCAGGGAAGCAGAATTGACCTGAAGAACCTCTGCCTGTTTATAACCAGGGGAGCCAGGCCCTTCCCGTGTGTGGGAGGCGCTGAACCATGCCCAGAGGACACAGGCAAGGATGAGAGGTCTAGAAGGAACAAGTCAGGTCAAACTCCGGGTTTCATACGCCATTATCACGTCATCTACGTGGTGAGGACCTCACCTGGACTAGCCCCGGGTGATGCTGGTTGTTATAAACACTGGTGATTCAAGACTGTGGGAGGGAGGAGGAAAGAGATTGTTTTGTATAACACAGTTTTTTTTTTTCTTTTTTTACTCATTTTGTAGCTCTAGATCTATACTCAACCACTTCATGCGTAGTTTCTGCCCCAGACCTTCCCCGTATGTCAATTTCTTCTCCCTAAGCTATAGAAATCAAATGCTTGTGATGCTATTAGAAGCACACACTTATCATGTCATTTTGTTCCCCAGGTGAACTCTCTCTTCCTCAAAAAAGAAGCCTCCAGTTAGTATATGACAAGCTCTTCCTCTCCCCTGGTAGTATCCAGTGTCAGACAAGGAAGGTCATTTTGGAGCAAACCTGGTGATGTAATCCCCTTCTCTGAACACATCTTCTTGACCTCTCTTGTCCCTCCCTGCATGGCATGAAAGCCCAAGGCTGTTTTCCAGGGCCCCCAGTCATTTTTCTTTCCCACTGCAGTCCCCAGGCTCCCATGGATCTGGCAGCTCTGAGGTTGCTCCACACTGGGGCAGAAAGTTTTGTACTCACAACACAGGCGACATGGCAGGGCTGCACCAAGCTGCTGGCACAGAGGTATAGGGCCAAGTCCGTCAGCTCCAAGGAGCTCATGTTCGGCTCAGAGCGGGAGTCACTAAACTGTTTTGCTGAGAATTGATCCAGGAAGTTGCCTTTAATTCTTTGCAGAGTTTCATAAAACTCAAAGAACTGAGGGCCCTGACTCAGGGCCTGTTGGTGCCAAGATACCCTGGGTGGTGGTGGATTTAGCCAGAGACAGGGGAGCATCTCAAGGTCACTCTTGCTGTCCTCTTGCTTTAATCAGGTATCTTGGGGTTTGGGTGACTCCAGAATCCACAGGGCCTGTGGGGTAGAAGATTGGGGCTGAGAAAGAATGTGGAAGAGAGCCCGAAACTGTCTTGGATTCAGGCAAAGTCAGGCTTAGAGAAGCCTCTCCTGTGCCAAGGACCCATTTGCTGCCAGGAGACAAAGAGCCACATAGCAGACGGGGCTGCAGCACATGGGAGGAGGGGCAGAGCTGGGCAGGTGTCTCCTTGCTCAGAGCTCTGCGTCTCTGAGAGCTGGGGTTCTGGGCCTCCTTCCTATGATTGGAGGAGAGGCAGTGACGTCACTGCTCTGATGCCATTGCCTCTGCAGGTTCTCAAGAGCCTGCCCCTTTCCAGGTCAGCTGATCCAGGAACCCTGCTCTGTCCTGTGAAGTCTGTTAGATGACATGTGGGCTGAATGTGCTGGTTAAGGCGAGGCTGGGTTTAGGCCACACGCCCATCCCCATGGCTCCTTCGCTTTTCCTTTGAGGCAGGCGTTTCTCTACCTGTCCCTGCCCCCTCCCAGCTGCATACCCTTCACTTTTCCTGCAACCTCAGAGGCTCCCGCAGCACTGCATAGTTGAAGTTCATGGCTCCCAGCTGGGACAGCAAGCCTGCAAATTAGTATCTGTGCTATTAAGGCTTCTGGAGGAAAACAGCATCACATAATGCTGTTTCTTAAACCCCCTGGTCCCAGGCACTAGCTCTGTCTGCTTTCTCTGCCCTAGAAACTTCTGGAGTTTGGCAGTTCCACAGTGCCCCCATGAGACCTAAGGGTGATAACACGTGGGATGTGTTTTAAGTTAGAAACCATTTCACCATTTGCCTGTTGCAGTCTGTTCTTTGTTTTGGGGGCCTTTTGCTTTGTTTCTCCTGAAGTCACACACACACACATCATATACAAGCCAGCCCTAGATGATTTGTGATTTTGTATTTTAAGCAAAAAAGAAATGTGGCCATGAAAGAACTGTTTTGACTTTGAGCAGTTTTTGATGAGGCAAATGGTACAAACCTGGCTTAGGTTAAGTGAGACGCTAAACTTGGTTTTCTTTTCATGACTGCAGACAACTTACTCAAAGCAGACCACATAGGCCTTTTTGCAACATTTCCACTAATCAGCTTACTGCAGAGTAAGAAAATAATGTCCCTTGTTTCTGGAAAATCTCTTTTATCCTGTCTCTTTTAGAAATCCTCTTTTTGCTTCTATTCATTGATAATAATATTCACATAATGCCCATTTGCCCATATATGAGTAAATGTGTATAGATAAATGATCATATTTCTCTAGACTTTTCTTTGATTCTCAAGTAGGAAATAAAATATCCTAACCTTCTGTAACTATTATGCCAGAAAGGATACTACTGTATTAAGACAGAATAACAAAATTAATAGAGGGATCTGGGAAAAGAGAATCTAAGAAGGACTCATTTCCAGAGCCAGTATCTCCCACTGGAGATAATTTACTTCCAATCCATGTTTCTTTATATGTGTACTTTGAATTACCTGTTACTTGGTCTTACATAGTGCATTATATAGAGTGAATATAAATATTCTAATGGAATCTATTTCTTGACTTTCCAAGTCTGAAGGCAACAAGCCCTCCAAGAACCACTGAGAAGAGATCCCTTGTTCAGCTGCATGTGACACTGCTGGGCAGTGGATCAATGTTATCGATGACTAGCTGATGTGCCAGCAAGCTAGGAGTGACCAGACCTTTTACAAGGTCCACCCAGTGGAGGGAAGTTCCACCCTGAGTGAATCTTCATGAATATAAATCAGATCAAATTAACTCAAGCCCAGAAGGCAATGTCCTGTAACTGAATACTTCTTATGAATTTTGTGCACACATAACTCATTAAAACCTTTCACAATAGCATCACATGTGTCTTATGGCATTTCTGATAATAGATAAGGAGAAGATTCTACACAAAATCATAGAAATACGAGCAATCACTATAAATCACACTAAGGAAGGTGTATTTCTCTGCTTTATGGAACACTTGGCATCTTATGGCATCAATTAGACAAAATTGCAAGTTTGCCAGTCAAAACTTAAGTATTCGAAGAAAAAAAAAACTCAGAAGATTGTTTAAGAGATGCCTGAGGCCCCATAATAAACAGTCATTGTTTCAGACAAGAGAAGCCTGACTACTATTGTAACAATGGGCAAAATGTGGAACCACTGGCTTCTGGATCCTTCTATAATTGCAACCTAGCATCACCTAGGTTTCACCACCTGGCTGCTTCATTAGAGGAACCTGATGAGGCAAGAAGTAAATGTGAGCACTAGAGATTCATCAAAAATCAAGAGAATATTCTAGAAAAACTGAAGCTCTTTGGGGCTGGAATATGAGTAAGATGAGGGATGAGTCCAGGTCAACAGTGAGAAAACAATTGGTGAAAACAATTTACATTGCTCTTGCCTGACCCCTTCTTTACTTTGAGACAATCTTACCTGCATTTTTATTGCAGAAATCAATAGCTGGGTATGAGACACCACTAAAGGACCAGAAAAAATAAAACTAACTGTACAATATGTAGCCCCAGAAAATGAGTTATTGAATGCAATGACCTAACAATTTAAAACAAGCATAACAAATATACTACGTAAAGATCTGCAATATAAACAAGAATATAGAAGATGTTAACATGTAAGAAAATGTAAGGCCAATTAATAGGAATTCTTAACCTGCAGCCCACCTAACATATTTTATATCAGCATTTCAAAATGTTGTATTATGGAGAAGGATGTTCAAGTTATCAAATTCTCTAAGAGAAGCCAATGTTTCATGTAAACACTAAGTTCTTGTTCCAGTAGGAGCTAGTATGTATCCATCTTTTCCTGAAATAATGACTCCTATCATCAAGGGACTTTTCCCCCTATTTTCCCCCAAAACAAGAGTTCAGCTAATGATCCAGATAAGATCTGTGAAGCTCTCCTTTGAAAATTAAGTGAAATTTCCCAGAGCTTATAAATTCCAAGAACTATGAAAAATCAAATCCCTTCCAGGGGATTCTGACCATGCCCATGGAATCTGCATCCCCCTCGTCTTCTCTAACTCTGTCACATTACCTGGCCAAAAAGCTAAGACCTTCTTTGATTTCCTCAAGAAAATTATCGAAATCCAGTGAGTTTCATAGATTCTAATGGAGATTTGGGTGGTGCTATAAGGCAGGGATCCCCCACCTCTGGTATCTAGTGCCTGATAATCTGATGTGGAGCTGATGTAATAACAATAGGAATAAAGTGCACAATAAATGAAGTGCACTTGAATCATTCTGAAACCATCCTCCCACCCTCCATCTGTGAAAAAATTGTCTTCCATGAAACTGATCCTTGGTGCCAAGAACATTGGGGATAGCTGCTTTAAAGAACCAACTGGTGGCTCAGAAGCAAAGAATCTGCCTGTAATGTAGGAGACGTGGATTTGATCCCTGGGTTGGGAAGATACCCTGGAGAAGGAAAGGGCAACCCACTCCAGTATTCTTGCCTGAGAAATCCCATGGACAGAGGAGCCTGGCGGGCTACAGTCCATTGGGTCAGAAGAGTCGGACATGACTTAGTGACTAAACCACCACCACACTGCTAATTATGTCAAAATTATAGTCACTATCAGAGAAGACAATGGCAACCCACTCCAGTACTCTTGCCTGGAAAATCCCATGGACGGAGGAGCCTGGTTGCTGCAGTCCATGGCGTCACGAAGAGTCGGACACGACTGAGCGACTTCACTTTCACTTTTCACTTTCATGCATTGGAGAAGGAAATGGCAACCCACTCCAGTGTTCTTGCCTGGAGAATCCCAGGGACGGCGGAACCTGGTGGGCTGCCATCTATGGGGTCGCACAGAGTTGGACACGACTGAAGCGACTTAGCAGCAGCAGCATAGCCACTATACCAACTTTGCTTTTAAGTTTGCTTCCAATAGGTCTGTCTATTCTCCTAAAGTTCCCTTGCACTCGAAGACCTCATCCTCCTCAAAACCTGGAAAGAGCAAGGACCTAACTATCGGTTGACTGTGAAGTGGACGGGACAGGGCCACACGAGGTCTTGCTAAGCACACAGTCATCGGTGAAAGCAGCTGGGCTTAAGCCATGGATTTAGCACAACTACAATGTCAAACAACCAAGGAGAGCCTCCACAGTGCCTCCTCCTAATAAGCTGGAAGTGTTTACATTGTCATCTCGGGCAGGAAGCTTTCCAGTAATTTCTGGACTTTTTGTTTTACCTCCATCTTCTCTGGAGCCCTCCAGGTTTCCTGTGTGGTATTTCCCAGCCAGTTGTAGTGCTAGTCACAACTCCTTTAAATCACCATGTTTACTTCACTTCCCCCCTGCCCCATTCTGCTTCTTTTCCAGCACAAACTGAAGCAACTAGAACTCACCTTCCTGGTGAGAAGCTAAATGGTATCACCACTTGGGAAAATAGTATACCCACTTTTATAAAGGGAAATAAGTACTTATCATACAACCCAGCAAGCCCACTCCTAGGTATTTACCCAAGAAAAATGAAAGTGTATGTCCACACAAAAGCCTTATAATCGGAACACTGATTATTGCAGCTTTATACACAATAGCCAAAATCTAGAAAAATATAAGTGTTCATCAGCATATAAATGAATATAGAAATTGTGGTGGGGGCATGCAATAAAAAATATACACAATATAAAAGAATAAACTACCAATAACAGAACAATAAGGATGAATAACACAAGAACTGTGTTATATGAATGATGCTAGTTGCAAAAAAGTGTGATGGATATCAGAATACTAGTTACCAATGGAGAAGGGGGTATTAACTGGAAGGAGACAAAGCACACAAGAGGTGATAACACATCTGTATCTTGATTGAAGGGATGTTGCTCGAGTATATCTATTTGACAAAATGCATAAAATTAGCGTTTAATATTACTCACTTCACTGCCTGTAATAAAAGTGTGTCCACTACCCAGAGTCAACAACCATTAATATTTTTGTATTATCCTTTTGAACAGTGTTCTTTCTAAAGTTACTTATAGATACTTTATCAGATATTCAGAGTTCTCTACACTATAGCTACTGCTGACTTGAAATAAATAGACTACTAGTTATTTCTCCAGCAAAGATGGGCATGGCTGGCTAAAGAATATCACTGGCCATCTGCCTCTATAAGGATTAAGTTTTTAGCCACCACAGCTATTGACCTTCAATACACCCTGAAAGGAGTTCAAGGGAGAGATCAGAAGTAAGGCACTCTTCTATGCTCTGGGAAAGCTGGCAGACAGGTTTCAGATAGATATATTCAGAAGAACTTTTTAAGAACATGGATCCTTGTGTATTCCCGTACTTTGAAAAGCACTCTGGCTAGCAGCAAGCTTCTACAGAGATGTGAGCCTGGTTGCACATAATCCCTTTGCCCAAATCACAGGTATGGTTACCTCCCCCCAACCCCCACCACCCCCATACCTTTCAGAGCAGTTTCTCAGAGCTCTCTCAGAAACTGTCTCCCTGGCTATAGCCCTCAGTAAGACAGTGAGTAAACTTGACTCACAGCTTTTCTGTCGCTACGGTAAGTCACATACAAATGCCTGCACCATACTTTTATAGAGAGGAAAAGGAAGGTGGGAGAGCTATAGCAAAGGAGAGTCTGGTTTTTCAGTGACTGAGTCCTTGACAGGAAAGAAAAGGAATCTTTCTTCCTTCTGTTGGGATCTGCTACCATCACAGGGGACAAGAGCTCCCCCTTCTGGTCTCCCAGATCTATTCAATTGAGTGAAAAGTGAAAGAGTTCATTGCTCAGTAATGTCCAGCTCTTTGCAACCCCACAGACTGTTGTCTACCAGGCTCCTCTGAGAATGGAATTCTACAGGCAAAAATTCTTGAGTGGGTGGCCATTCCCTTCTCCAGGAGATCTTCCTGACTCAGGGATTGGACCCGAGTCTCCTGTGGCTCCTGCATTGTTGGCAGATTCCTTACCACGAAGCCACCAAGCTTGGTTCCCTATAAATTCCTACGGAGCCCCAGGGTTGTTTATTGTTTCTGAATCACCTTGAGCCTTATACTGAACCCATCAGGGGTTGACTTTTCAATTCACCATTTTTCAGTTGCCTCAGGGACTGGAGCTTCTTCCCAGATGCCTGGAAACCTGGCCATGTCCATTGCTTCCAGGGATCAGGATTGAGGGATCAGGGGAGAAGGAGGTAAGAAATGGAGTATTTCCTGCCATATCTGTAAACAAAGGATGCCACAGTCACCAGAGATTGCAGCAATCACTTAATGGTGAGTTGGAGAGCCCCAGGAAACTCAGGAAGAAAGAATTGCTGCCATCTCAGAAACCATCAGACTGCAGCCACTCCCTATGGTGAGCCCTGAGGAAACTCAGGATGTGAGAACACAGGATACCAGCCTCAGATAGCTGAACAAGCGTGTGTGCTTAGTTGCTCGGTCATGTCCGACTCTTTGTGACCCCATGGACTGTAGCCTGCCAGTCTCCTCTGTCCATGGGGATTCTCTGATGGCTGAGGTGCATATCAAAGGAATGACTTCAGTGAGTCCAGACGCTTCTCCCCACAGTTGATTTCAGTTCAGTTGCTCAATTGTGTCTGACTCTTTGTGACCCCATGGACTGCAGCACGCCAGGCCTCCCTATCCATCACCAACTCACAGAGTTTACTCAAACTCATATCCATTGAGTTGGTGATGCCATCCAACCATCTCATCTTCTGTCATTCCCTTCTCCTCCCACCTTCAGTCTTTCTCAGCATCAGGGTCTTCTCCAATGAGTCAGCTCTTTGCATCAGGTGGCAAAAGTATTGGAGTTTCATTTTCAGCATCAGTCCTTCCAATGGATATTCAGGACTGATTTCCTTTAGGATGGACTGGTTGGATCTCCTTGCAGTCCAAGTGACTCTCAAGAGTCTTCTCCAACACCACAGTTCAAAAGCATCAATTCTTCAGTGCTCAGTTTTCTTTATAGTCCAACTCTCACATCCATACATGACCAATGGAAAAACCATAGCCTTGACTAGATGGACCTTTGTTGGCAAAGTAATGTCCCTGCTTTTTAATATGCTGTCTAGATTGGTCACAACTTTCCTTCCAAGGAGTAAGTGTCTTTTAATTTCATGGCTGAAGTCACCATCTGAAGTGACTTTGGAGCCCAAAAAAATAAAGTCTGCCACTATTTCCCCATCTATTTGCCATGAAGTGATGGGACCAGACACCATGATCATAGTTTTCTGAATGTTGAGCCTTAAGCCAACTTTTTCACTCTCCTCTTTCACTTCCATCAAGAGGCTCTTTAGTTGTTATTCACTTTCTACCATAAGGGTGGTGTCATCTGCATATCTGAGGTTATTGATACTTCTCCCGGCAATCTTGATTCCAGCTTGTGCCTCATCCAGTCCAGCGTTTCTCATGATGCACTCTGCATATAAGTTAAATAAGCAGGGTGACAATATACAGCCTTGACGTACTCCTTTTCCTATTTGGAACCAGTCTCTTCTTCCATGTACAGTTCTAACTGTTGCTTCCTGACCTGCATACAGGTTTTTCAAGAGGCAGGTCAGGTGGTCTGGTATTCCCTCCTGTTTAAGAATTTTCCACATTTTCTTGTGATCCACACAGTCAAAGGCTTTGGCATAGTCAATAAAGCAGAAATACATGTTTTTCTGGAACTCTCTTGCTTTTTTGATGATCCAACAGATGTTAGCATTTTGATCTCTGGTTCCTCTGCCTTTTCTAAAACTAACTTGAACATCTGGAAGTTCATGGTTCGTGTATTATTGACGCCTGGCTTGGAGAATTTTGAGCATTACCTTACTAGCATGTAAGATGAGTGTAATTGTGTGGTAGTTTGAATATTCTTTGGCATTGCCTTTCTTAGGGATTGGAATGAAAACTGACCTTTTCCGGTCCTGTGGCCACTGCTGAGTTTTCCAAATTTGCTGGCATATTGCGTGCAGCACTTTCACAGCATCATCTTTCAGGATTTGAAATAGCTCAGCTGGAATTCCATCACCTCCACTAGCTTTGTTTGTAGTGATGCTTCCAAAGGCCCACTTGACTTCACATTCCAGGATGTCTGGCTCTAGGTGGGTGATCACACCGTCGTGATTATCTGGGTCATGAAAATCTTTTTTGTTCAGTTATTCTGTGTATTCTTGCCACCTCTTGTTAATGTCTTCTGCTTCTATTAGGTCCTTACCATTTCTGTCCTTTGTGGAGGCCATCTTTGCATGGAATGTTCCCTTGGATTCTCTAATTTTCTTGAAGAGATCTCTAGTCTCTTATACTAGTCTCTCTAGTCTCCCCACGGTTAGAAAAACAGTAAATTCCTTCACTTGGGATGGTTGGTTTTCTTTTCAATTGACAATAATCTTTTGATGTTCAGACCACCTCCCTTTGTTGCAAAACTTCTGTATAATCTGGCCCCTCCCCACACTCCTTGGTGCAGTTCTCTCAGAGTTACTTGAGATGCTGCCTCCTTGGCTTGAAGTCCTAAAAATCCCCCCCTCCCCTCCCAGAATAAAACATAACTCTCAACTTTTAGGTTGTGAATTTTTAAAATTTTTTTATTTTTAATTGAAGCATAACTGCTTTACAGTATTGTGTTGGTTTCTACTAAACACCAGCATGAATCAGACATAGGTTCACTCATGTCCCCTCCTACTTGGACATCCCTCCCACTTCCCTCCGCATCCCACCACTCTAGGTTGTTACTGGGGCCGCTTGCCACAATTTAGCACTATCCTATTCTTTACTTTTGTAATTACAAGTGTAGGGCTCTGTGATGGGCTCAGCCCTTAGTGGCCCCTCAGGGAAGCGAGGTCAGTGGCTCCTTTATTCGGGGTCATCCTGTCAGGAAAACCCCAGCAAAGCCCCAGAAGCTGCCATTGTCATAGCCACGCTTTCCGGGAAACAGACTCACTCAGAAGGACAATGCAGGTAGTGGAGTGCAGATTATTACACCGGCGGGCCCAAGGCAGAGTCTCCTCTTTGCCAAGGACCCCGACCAGCATTTGTGAAAATCTTTTATACCCCATGTGTATGTGTCCAAACCCACCACCCCAAATCCCTTGAGGCTTGCAAAGGAAGGGTAAATACAATCACAATAACCCCATCATTCACGTGTTATGTGTTCAAGCAGTTAATAATCAATAAGCCCGCGGTTACATTCCAACCAGTTAATAACCGATAATCCTGTGGTTACGTTCAGATAGATACTGTCCAGAGGCAGGGGTGATTAGTGTCTGTTTTCTCTTAGGCAATGAGTAACCTGGATGTGATCTTCAAGATTCCGCTGCCCAGAGGGGGTCTTATCCTTCCATTGTCGTTCCCACAGGCGCTAAGCACAAAGTTCAGAGTCCACTGGAGAGGTGGCCGTGCACGACCAACACGGACAGGCCTGAGATGGAGTCCAGGCCCTATGAATTCCTTCCTCACCATGACCACCACTCTTAGCTGACATTTCTCTTACTCCTCACAGCTGTCTTCACAAGCCTGAAGCCACTTCCTGCCCAGGACTCTGAGATGAAGCCCAGGTGTGGAACACAGGTGGAATAAATGTATGTCTCACTTTGATGTTCAAGGGTAATTATTAACAGCACCACTTTCATTCCCCTAGACATATGAGACTATGCCTCTCCTCATTTCACACGTTCTCTCTAGGGTGTTTCTGTCTTAGAAGCCCCAGCACACCTTTTCTACAGGAGCTGGTAATTTATAACATGAAGGAGAGGTCCTTAGGGTTGCTTGGCCCCTCATCATATGTGACCCTGCGATGCACTAGGCATACTTTTCATACCTTAGGGTGAGGAATCTTTTGAAGGAAGGAAGGAAGGGAAGGGAGGAGGGAGAAAGAAAGAAAGAAAAGTGTGAAACCAATACAAAATACAGGGCTTTCCTGATGGTGCAGGGGTAAAGAATTCACCCACAATGTAGGAGATGCAGGTGTGATCCCTGGGTCAGGAAGATCCCCTAGAGAAGGAAATGGCAACCCGCTCCAGTATTCTTGCCTGGGGAATCCCATGGACAGAGGAACCTGGTGGGCTACAGTTCATGGATTGCAGGAGTTGGATATGACTTAGTGACTAAACCACCACCACCAATACAAAATACTCAATTCACTAGCATACCAACACCAATTTATTTCACAACTGAATACTTGGGGTCTACCTGCCTGATTAGTGGGACATCCAGTCTCTCCCTTCTGAAGCATTCTCTGCACCATCTTGAGAGGATAACAGGTAGGAGGCCAGGGGCCCCCAAGCGGAGGAAATGAACTGCAAGTGGCAGACATTTTTTTCCCCTTCTCTATACAAAATTAAAAGGTTTCTTTTAAATTCTGTGTGTCATGACAACACCTGGTTCTGCCTGAACTTAACTTTTCTCAAACCCTGAGCTAACCAATGCATTTTTCTTATGAAAATGTTTTTCTTAAGCTATGTTAATGAACTCTGCATTTGCCTTAGAATCTGCCTTTCTTCAAACTGGTTCCCCCAACACTCAAACCTTGAATGCATAATGGCTCAACAAACCAGTACCTCTAACTCATGGAAATGTTCTCTTAAGCTCTGTCAATGAAACTATATATTTGCTTGGAAATCTGCCTTTATTTGAGATTTATGTCAATTGTTTTATGGCCTGGGATGAGTCACCTTGTGCCAATGCTATCTCAAAATGCATGTTGTGGGAGAGGGGCCTGATGCAACTCTTATAGTTTTGAGGTGATTCTTTATTTGATTAGCAACTTGCTAGCAGATATATAGAAAAGGAAAGTGGAAAGTGAAAGTCGCTCAGTCGTGTCGGACTCTTTGCGACCCCATGGACTATACAGTCCATGGAATTCTCCAGGCCAGAATACTGGAGTGGGTAGCCTTTCCCTTCTTTAGGGGATCTTCGCAATCTACGGATCGAACCCAGGTCTCCTGCATTGCAGACAGATTCTTTACCAGCTAAGCCACAAGGGAAGCCCCAGCAGATAGATAACTTCTTGCTAAAAACTAGCAGGTCTGTCCCCTCTAATGTCTATGTGAGAAGCTTCCTCTATACCTTTTATACTTCAATAAAACTTTATTACACAAAAGCTTCAAGTGATCAAGCGTCGTCTCTGGCCCCGGATCAAAATCCTCTCCTCCAGAGGTCACGAATCCCAGCATAGCTCATGGCGCACAGCCACAAACTTTCAGTCTCTCCAGGTCATTGTTCAGGAACCCTCAGGTCTTGGCCTCTGAGAAGTCAGTCCTGTCTTCACCCATCAGGCTCAGAGCAAGCAGCTCTGGGGATGGGATGCTCTGTGCGTGTTTGCTCTTGCCTAGCCTATCCTCTGTGGTGACACTGAAGAAGGAATTCATAGGGCCTGGACTCCATCTCAGGCCTGTCCGTGCTGATCGTGCTCGGCTGCCTCTCCAGTGGACTCTGAACTCTCTGCTTAGTGCCTGTGGGAACGACAATGGAAGGATAAGACCCCCTCCGGACAGGGGAACCTTGAAGATCATATCCAGGTTACTCATCGCCTAAGAGAAAACAGACACTAATCACCCCTGCCTCCGGACACTATCTATCAGAAAGTAAGCACAGGCTTATCGGTTATTAACTGTTTGGAATGTAACTGCGGGCTGATTGATTATTGACTGTTTGAACACATAACACGGGAATGATGGGGTTATTGTAGTTGTATTTACCCTGCCTTTGTTTATGTAAGTCTCAAGGGAATTGAGGTGGTGGGTTTGGACACGTACACATGGGGTATAAAAGATTTTCACAAATGCTGGATGGGGTCCTTGGCTAAGAGGTGACTCTGCCTTGGGCCCGCCGGTGTAATAAACTGCACTCCACTATCTGCATTGTCCTTCTGAGTGAGTCTGTTTCCCGGAAAGCGTGGCTATAACAACATTCTTGTTGGCCTGGATCCCTGCAAGCTCATGAAGTCACATACACAGGGCCAAAGAAACTCCCTATGCTGGCCGGCAGGTCCCGAGGTGCTTCAGCTTTGTCTGCCTTCTGTCCCAGAACATCCTTCTCCCACCAGTACTCAGCTCTGCTGTTGAGATCCTTTGTTTTCTGGAAAGTTCCCAGTTGGAGGTTCCTGGGTATTCCCTTGCAAGTCTCCACTCAAAGAGAAGGCAATGGCACCCCACTCCAGTACTCTTGCCTGGAAAATCCCATGGACGGAGGAGCCTGGTAGGCTGCAGTCCATGGGGTCGCGAGAAGTCGGACATGACTGAGTGACTTTACTTTCACTTTTCACGTTTATGCATTGGAGAAGGAAACGGCAACCCACTCCAGTGTTCTTGAATGGAGAATCCCAGGGATGGGGTCACACAGAGTCGGACACGACTGAAGTGACTTAGCAGTAACTCAAAGACCGAAGGAAGGCATGTTTTGCAAAACAGGAAATAACACAGAGAGCTTAAGAGAATACAGAGGTTGCTCTGTAGGCTTCCCAGGTCGGTCCCATTGTTGGGGGCCATGGCCACATTCTGTGGTGCCTGGGAGCATTTACTGAATACCACAGTCCCAGATTCCTGTGCAACATTTCTTCTTCAGCAAATTAAAGCTGATTTTGACCTGTGCAAATGGAAAGCAGCTTCAGCCTCCCAAACCCCCACCCCCACCCACCCCAGCCTTGAGCAGGGGATGGAGACGCTGTGGAGTTTGTGAAAGGGTAGGAAGTATCTCTGCGAGGCTGTGGGTGAGCTGTTGGCACAGAGGAACATGGCCGAGTCACCCAGCTGTGCGGGATGCATCTTCAGAGTGAGCTACACAACTTTAGGCATCTCAGCTGAGAAGCGATCCTCCAAAAAGTGTGCCTTTTCTGAAAGTTCTTTGTTGTAGATGGACATCAGAAACTCCATGCCTTTTCCCAGGGTCTGTCGGTACCACAGTGGTACAAATGACCAGGCATGGGGTCACACCACAGGGTCACATCCCAACCCATCTCTGTGATGTGGTAGCGAAGGTTCTGGCTGACACCAGGTATCAAGTGTCCTGTGGGAGGGCACAGGGCCAGAAAGAGAATGAGGCAAAGGTATGTAACTGGCTTTGGGTCAAGGGAACAGGATGGGAGTTTCCCACACACCCCCAGGACGCACTTACTCCCAGAAGAACCAAGGATCACCCAGCACAAGAGCCTGCTGTCCATGGTGGGGTCTGGCAGAGCTGAAGCCTCTCCCAGTTGGACATCTGGTCCTTAGCAACCCCAGGGAGGAGATCCTGGGGTGACATCACAGTCCTGGGCAGCACCCACAGATTCAGGAATGCCCCCACATGAGGGAGCCTTGATGCCCATGGACATGTGATGCTCTTAGGACTGGCCTTTGTATGTTCTGAGGGGTGCAGACTCCCAGCCCCTGAGCTGCAGAGGAACCCTGGGAGAACACAGGCTTCAGGACACCTAGGCCAGGTGTGAAGGTCCCAACAAACGGGTGGGACCCACTCCCCTCTCCAAAGGCCAATTCAGAGCCACAATCTGGGGGCATGGACTCCATGTGTCATAGTTCTGAGCCTGATGATGAAAACATGGGGAATCAAGAGACCAACGGAAACAAAACAAAAAGAATAACCCTACAAGTGTCACTGTGGAGGGGAAAGGCAGTGAGAAGTTGAGACCGGAAACCTAGAAGGATATTTCAGTGCAAGGGAGGGAGAGTGGGTGAGAAAGTAAGCACTCAGCCCAGCACACTGACCCTCAGCTGAGAGAGGCAGGGGCCTGTTGGCTTCCTGAGGGGTTGAGAGCAAGGGCCTGTGCAGATGTGGGACTTTGATCATGGTGGCGCTCAGGGTCTAGCATTGAGTGGGAACAGGACAAATCAGAGAACAGATGAGCTGGATTACAGGATGAGAGAACTGGTGAAGACAGAGGACACATTTCTCACAACTGCTTCCCAAAGCCTGGGTCTCTCGTTGTCCTTTGCAGGGACTCCAGCCCTGGGACCTTTGCTTGGGAGTCCTTCTCTGATTCCCAAAGCTCCATGCTGCTTAGCCGTGAGTGACCAGAGCCTTGGCTGCAGGGGTTCCTGAAAAGCAGAGGCACAGAAGTCAGGCACCTGCTGAGCTCCCAGCCATGCACCCCCCACATGGCAGCAGCATCCTTCTTATCCTCTGGGCCCATGTAGGGCCTGAGTCCTGGGATGCTGGCATTTGTTTAGAGGATCCCAGGGGTGCTGGTGTTTGTTTAGAGGATATCTGTGAAACCTTAAGCCAAACCATCCACTTTACAGCAGGCTTGTTTATTTCACAATAAGCAAGGCATTAAAATACTAGATGGGGATGTGTTTAACTTTTAACCATTTGCCAGGGCATTGTCACACTCAGCTTGAAAAAAAAATATCTGCACACTCTAAAGACACAGAATAGAATCACTGTGTGGATCGACTTGGCCAGAGGTGTTATGGTTCGGGGCTCTGTCAGGGGTCCCCATCCCTGGAGGACCTTCTGCAGGAGAGGGAAGGGAGCCTTTGTGTAGATGGCAGACAGCTCACCCTCCAGGACCCAGGGCTCTCTGCCAGCCCTGATCTGCGGGTGTGTGCAACTCCGGGACTGGAAGATATGAGGTTCAGCAAAGACAACCCCGAACTCAAAGTCCTGCTCTGAAACGCAGGAGGCCTCTGCTTCTCACTGGCTGTTGTGAGCAATGATCCAAGGACATCAGACTCTATGGCTGATACAGCAGGGTGTGAAGACCTGAAGAGACGGAAGAAAAAAGGAATCAAGCCTGAAGGGTTAAGGCTGGAGTGGAAGAGAAGCCAGTGAAGGGCTGAGCCCTTCAAAGAGCAGCCAGGAGGGTGAACTGGAGAACAGCGATCCCAGCAGGATCAGGGATCCGTGGCCCTCAGGGGCAGAAACAGACAGAGACCCTGGAGAATGAGGTGCTTTGAAGAAGGTCTGAGCATATTTGGAGCTGGGATCTGGGCTGAGATCCAGGGTCTAGTTTGGATGGAAGGGGAAGTCAGAGAAAAAGGCACCTTTTAAAAGGAAGATGAGTAGGACTGCTGTGGTCAGAGGGTCAAGGGTCTCATGAAAGGGTTCCCAGAGGATCAAAGCAATTGGGAAAAGCAGATTAAGAACCTGCTTAAACTTTATTGGCTTGGTACAGTCTTTCCCAGGACGAGCCCGGCACACACTGTTGATGTCTGTGAAGAAACTCTCCACTGCCATGCCACGTGACCCCACAGGCAGGGCTGTGGTCTGATGGGAAATGCTAAACCGAGACTTGGATGGCCCCACGGCTTCCTGCCTGCAGCCTGGAGGTTTGTGCACAGGAAAGAATCGACTCCGCAGGGCTGTGTCTCTACTGCTGGCGCAGAGGTACACGGCAGAGTCCTGTGGTTTCAGGGCGTTCAGGTCCAGGAGGCACTGGGAGCTCTCTGGGCATCTAGGCTGGAAGCGACTTGGAACACTCGCATTTTCAGCAAGTTTCTGGTAGTTGTGGATGAACATGAGCTCTGGCGGCTTCTGGGCACTCTGTTTATACCAGTACATGGCATTATGTCCTAGATGTTGTTCACATTGCAAAGATTTCTTGTCCATCATTCCCATGACTAGGTATTTTGGTATCTGAGTGATCCCGGGGTCTGCAGAGATGGCTGGGAGAAAAGGACAGAATTCAGACAAAGGCCAGAGGGGAAGGTGTTGCTGCAGCCACAGGGAAATGGTTCGGGGTCCGGGGGCAGCCTGTGTGAACTCAAGACTCACCTATGCCCAGGAGACAGAGGACCACACCGCAGAGCTGCCCGAAGCCCATGGTGGGGTCAGGGTGAAGGTGGATGCTCTGGGTGTGTGTTGGGGCCGGGGTGGGTGGGCTCTGGCCTCCTCGGCCTTGGTTGGCGGTTTTGTCTCTGACGTCGGTGTCCCTGTCAGTTTCCCAGCCCCAAGAACGTTTCCTCTTCCCCTTTCACGCCTTATATAGATTCTGATAGCAGGTAGATCTGAATCCGCTGGGCTGGGGCAGTCCTTTGACAGTGAGCTCTTTTGCTGTTAGCTGCTCTCCTCATTATATAGATTCTCCCCCTGTCCCGCTCCCTTCCAAGAGCCCCTCTCAGACAGACTGTACCCCCTTCAAGACATCTCCTTCTTCCCTGTTCAGTCAGGCAGGACAACGCTCAAAACACCATTTCTCTCCGTGTCTAAGCTCCAACACTCTGGCCACCTGATGTGAAGATCTAACTCATAGGAAAACACCCTGATGCTGGGAGAGACTGCAGGCGGGAGGAGAAGGGGAGGACAGGGGATGAGGTGGTTGGATGGCATCACCGACTCGGAACATGAATTCAAACAGACTCCGGGAGATCGTGAAGGACAGGGAAGTCTGGCATGCTGCAGTCCATGGGGTCGCAAAGAGTCAGACATGACTGAGTGAGCAACAATCTCCCTGGAGCTCCTTTGCCCAAATGTGTGGAGGGAGGAAACCTAGAAGGTCATAGTCCTCTTCTGGATCAGTGCCCATCATTAAAAGGCACGGCCATGATGCCAGCCAGGAGTCAGACCCTGGGATGAGTGCTGAGAGGACCATACAAGAGATAAGCCATTCTCTGTGCCTGTTAAGGGGCTTCCCCTGTGGCTCAGCTGGTAAAGAATCCGCCTGCAATGCGGGAGACCTGGGTTCGATCCCTAGGTTGGGAAGATCCCCTGGAGAAGGGAAAGGCTACCCACTCCAGTATTCTGGCCTGGAGAATTCCATGGACTGTATAGTCTATGGGGTCGCGAAAAGTCCAACATGACTGAGGGACTTTCACTTTCACTTGTGCCGGTACTGAGGGTACAGGGCTTGAGTAGCCTTAAAGCAAACAGGTTGCTGCAAGAAAACAACACAAGGCAAATGGATCTGTTTGAAAATTACTTCAATGTCTTTGAGAAGTCTGCAAATCACCCAACTTAATACAAGCATGGAAGGCCCACGCCCTGCTCCCTTCCGCACCAGCCCGTCTCGGGCCCTCCCCCACCAGCCTCGGCGTTTCCGCGGAGCCAGAGCGCCTCCCTGTGGCCAAAGCAGCACATTCTCCAGATCGCAGGCCTCTCACCCCACAGCGTCAGCAGCCCAGGTCTATCACCGGTTCTGCAGACCTGGAGCTTCCGTGATAGATACGAGGCTCCAGGGAATCACGAAGAAGAAAGAAGCACCTGAAACAACCAAAACAGTTGGCAACAGTACCATCCATCCACGTAACTAGGGCATTCCAATTTTTACCCAACAGAGACCGGTTATGTCTGGATTCCTAGGTGTGAACAAAACGCAGACCTACAGATACTGCCCAGGTCCCCATAGAGCTTATAATCTTCCCTGATGGCTCAGAAGGCAAAGCGGTTGCCTACAGTGCGATCGGGGTTCAATCCCCGGGTCGGGAAGATCTCCTGGAGAAGGAAATGGCACCCCACTCCAGTATTCTCGCCTGGAAAATCCCATGGATGCAGGAGCATGGTAGGCTACAGTCCATGGGGTCGCAAAGAGCCGGGCACGACTGAGCTACTTCACTTTCACTTTTCACTTTCAGAGCTTATAGACCATCTTGATTTGTTCAATGAATACTCACTGAGCAACAGCTAGGAGCAAGCACAAAACATCAACAGGTTCACCCCTGGAATTTTATTGTGACGGGGTAATTATGCCGGTGGCTCAGATGGTAAAGAATCTGCCTTCAATGCAGGAGACCAGGGTTCGATCCCTGCATGGGAAAGATGCCCTGGAGAAGGGCATGGTAAGCCACTCCAGTACTCTGGGCCTGGAGAATTCATGGACAGAGGAGCCTGGTGGGCTTCAGTCTGTGGGGTCACAAAGAGTTGCACTTGATTGAACAACTAACACACACACACTTCCGCTTAGTCACAGACAACCACTAGGGACTCAAATGTATCTTACATGAAGTTTGAGAAATGTGTCCAGTATTTCAGTATTTAAATCACTTCATGAATATGGTAGCATATTTCCTCAGCTGTTACAAGAACTGAGCTGATATGATCTCCAAAGCCCTGTGCATGGCTGACATGTTAGACGCCAAACCAGGCCCATTCGTTGTCCAGCCAGCTTTCCAACCTGGGACTAGCTTAGATGACCCAAGGAGAGTCACTCTATGTTGCTGTTGTCTGAAAACACTCAGCTGGAAGACAGGGGCCCATCCCAGTGAGAGAGACATTGATAAACAAGCTGTGAGTCCCACGGAGACCCCAGGAGGGCCGAGCATCAGTAATAACGAGCCCGCATGCTAGGGCTCCCTAAGAGGATTGTGAGTGTGTGTGTGTGTGTGCTAAGTCACTTCAGTCGTGTCTGACTCTTTGCCACCCCTTGGACTGTAGCCCGCCAGGCTCCTCTGTCCATGGGATTCTCCAGGCAAGAATACTGGAGTGGGTTGCCATGCCCTCCTCCAAGAGATCTTCCCGACCCAGTGACTGAACCCATGACTCTGAGGTCTCCTGCATTGGCAGGTGGATTCTTTACCACTAACACCACCTGGGAAGCCCCTAAAAGTATCTGCTCCTAGCAAATGCCACAATCAGACCTGCCAGGATAAAACCAGAGTCTCTCCTCTCTATCATCCACGAGACCCCTCAACATCCCCTTCATAATCTTTAAAGCAGAATATTTTAGTAGTGTTCTAATGGTACATCCCCCCCGGACTCTATCTCCCTTCTGATGCATACTGCTAACAGGGTTCCCATACCAAAATATGTTGATCATGTTATCTCACTTAAGGTAGGACCACTGTCTAGCCCCTGCCAAGAGATTTCAGTGGTGAAAGTCCTTTCCACGTCCCTAATATCCTGCATCATCTGGGTACTGCCTGATCTCCAGGAAGCTTCAAATATGACAATCAGAAATGGAATGAACGGCCCTGTGCTCCTTCTTGGAGGAAGGAAGTCTGCAGTGGACAACAAAAAGTCTACCTCGGCCGGTGCTTCTGCCTCACCCTTTCTAGTTCACCTGTTGTTGGGCTGCACCCTGCAGGCCTGCAAGCCCTGTGGTCGTCCAGGACAGCAAAGAGTGAGTCCAGAGACAGTGACAGAGACATCAGTGGTTTACTGGACAGGAGATCATACCCAAAGGGTGCTGGAACAACACCCCATCGCGCACAGACAGGACATGGCATCAGTCTTAGCTACTCGGGGAGGAGGCTGCCGTTTATAGGGGAATTGATGTCAGATGGGCGTGTCAGTTACAGGGACCAAACGCTATAATTAGGAGGATTGGAGAGCCATGTGAATGAGGCACGGCCTGGCCAAGCAGAGGCTGTGCAGAGAACAAGAGAACAGCCATCTTAAGTGGCCTGACCGTACACCTGCCACCAGAGATTTTCCTGCTTCTCCAAATATTTTTTCCATTAAACAGTGAACTCACTGATAATCTGAATTTCCTTTTGGTCTTAGAAACTTTTACCTTCACCTCATCTTCCTTTCAACTTTTGTTCATCAAGCATTCTTTGCAAATAGTGTGTTTTCAGTCCGAAACAATGTGATCTACAATATGTACAGCAGAGGAAGGCAAGGAATGCCTTCTCTCTTCAGTTAAGGGCATGGGACAGCGTCCTTTCTTGTTTGTGGAGTCCTGAGTATTCTAGAGAATTTAATTCTACTTCTCTGCTCCAGCTGAGAAGTAGAATTCTGTACGGCTTCTGTGTGTGTGCTCCAGGCTGCCCTGCAGATTGAAACTCTCAGGGAGCCTTGGGTTGGGTGAACGCAGAGTCCCACAGTTTCCTGCCTAGGCCAGGGGCTTTGTGCACGAGCAGGCAGTGACGCTGCAGGGCTGTGTCATAGCTGCTGGCACAAAAATACACGGCAGAGTCGCCTGGCTCCAGGGAGTGGATGTGAAGGTTTAAATGAGCTTTGTCGGGAGAGTCTGGTGAGAAACGACTTGGCACCGTTGCATTTTCAGTGAGTACCTTATTATTGTAGCTAAACATAACCTTCAGCAATTTCTTGGAGTCCTGCTTATACCAGTACATACTATCATGGTTCAGCTTTTGTTCACATTCTAGGGACGTCTTAGTTCCCATCTGTGTGAGGAGATATTTTGGAGTCTGGAAAACCCCTGTGCCCGAGGTACCTGAGAAGGAAAGAGACAGAACTCAGATAAGTCCCAGGAAACAGCCAGGCTTTGGAGGCTTGATGGCGGGACTTAGAGACTCAAGGAGGGATCCAGCCGCCTGGACCCCGGACTCACCTACTCCTAGGAGCCCGAGGGCCACACAGCAGAGGAGCCTGGAGTCCATGGGGGAGCCCTGGCCCAGGATGCTGGTCCCCAGTGGTAAGAAGACCAGGCTGCCATGCTCACTGCCCTCCCAGGGGCTGGGCCTGTGATGTCACAGCCCAGAATGACTTCCTCATCCTCAGGCCTCCTCTAACCTGCTCCCCTCCTTCTTCACGGTTGCACTTGCTCTCTGCAAAGTGATGTTCGTTTCTATTCTTTTCAAAGGAGTTTGGGATTCCTGGGGATACTATGAGTGTGGTGAGCAGGTGGCCTCCAGGGTGCTTCTCTGATGGTCCTTCTGTGCCAGCAACTGCCTCCCTCCTCTCTCCCTGCCCCAGGTCCTGGCCACCTCCTTATTGGTACTCCATGCTGTGTCTCTCTCTCAGAGTCAGGCTGGTTTCCCTTCTCTGGATCTTCTGCTTCTCCATCACAATAATTCAGGACAACCCCACTCTCATCTTGGCTCCCCTGAATGTGTGGTTTATACTAATTATTTCAGTTACCATCAAGAAATTGACTCTGAGGTCTCCCCAGGAACTGGCTGCAGACCACAAACAATCATGCATTGCTCTTAGTTAGGAGCACACTCTACTAATGAGTCTTTGAGAGGAATAAATGGAAGCCCTATTCCCGGTGATGTTCTCTGTTCGAGAGGTGGAGCCACGAGCGGAATAGGAGGGAAATAAGAAGTCAGAATGTGACCAGAGCTTGAGATTAGAGAGGAGAATAATAACACGAAGGTGGGAAAATCTAAACAGGATGATATTACTGCCCTTGCTTTGTCCATAGGTCACGTTCCCTTTTGGTGCAAAGTTTACAGCTCAATAGGGATCCCCAGCTGGCTCAGCGGTAAAGAATCTGTCCGCCAGTGCAGGAGTTGCCGGAGATACAGGTTCAATCCCTGGGTCAGAAAGATCCACCGCCGCCACCCCACCCCTCCCCAACCCCCAGAGTGGGAAATAGCAACCCACTCCGATGTTCTTGCCTGGGAAATCCCATGGATGGAGGAGCCTGGTGGGGTAGAGTCCCTGGGGTTGCAACACGACTGGAGCACCCAAAGCATGCGTTAAAGCTCAGTACCCAGCCTGGTGTTTCTCAGCCTCCGTGCTATTGACATACTGTAAGGATAATTCTTGGTTGTGGGGCTGTAGGGAGTTTGCAGCATCCCTGCTCTCTATGCCTTGCCTGCCGGTAGCACTCTCCACCCCTGTTGTGACAGTGAAAACTGTTCCCAGGCCTTGGAATCACCCGCGTTGAGAACCTGTGCTGTGTGTGTTCAGCCGTGTTCGACTCTTTGCCACTCCCAGGACTGTAGCCCGCCAGGCTCTTCTGTTCATGGAATTTTCCAGGCAAGAATACAGGAGCAGGTTGCCATTTCCTGCTCCATTAAGAACCTCCCTCCCTATTTTTTCTCAGGGTCCTTGCCCTCCTCCAACAGCCTCTCGGTTTCCATGGGGGCTGCAGCGCCTCCTAGTGGTCAGAAAGGTGCAGTTCTCAGATCTCAGCGCTCCGCGGATGCCCTCCCCGCAGCCCGGGGTAATATCTGTCAGCAAGGACCCTGGGGAAGACCAGCGCACCACGCGCCATGGAGGTTTCCCACACCCAGACGCACAAGTGCATAACGTATAGCAACTGTCAGCTACTAGTGAAAGGCCTTCAGAGACAGACCCAGTGGTTCATTGGATTTTCACTGAGCACAGAACAAGCACTAGAAACATAATAGTGAACAAAACAGAAATGACCTCTGTCCCGGAAACTCATGCAAGCTTTCTTTGTTGGCACTCGTTGAATCGTTGCCTAGTGCAAAGCCAGAGTAAGACAATATTCTCTTCTCATGATGTTTATCTTCTGATGGCGAAAAGAAATTTACAGATTACCCTAGACCAGAAACATAAAATATATTTTATACAGATGTTAGAAATGTAATCAGCATTAATACAGTTAAATACCGTCCTGAACATGGCTTCCCATTTTTTCATCTACAAAACAATGGGCTGTAATAAATAATGTCTATGGCAACCCACTCCAGTACTCTTGCCTGGAAAATCCCACGGACAGAGGAGCCTGGTAGGCTGCAGTTCATGGGGTCGCTAGGAGTCGGACACGACCGAAGCGACATGGCAAGTCTCTGTCCAGTTTTAAAATTATATGATCCTAACCAGGGGCAGCCCTAGATGTTTATTGCAGATGGCTCTTATACATCCACTTCTCTGGGGTGGTTCAGATGGTAAAGAATCTGCCTGCAATGTGGGAGACCTAGGTTCAGTCCCTGGGTTGGGAAAATCCCCTGGAGAAAGGAACGGCTGCCCACTCCCATATTCTTGGCTTGAGAATTCCATGGACAGAGGAGCCTGGTGGGCCACGGTCCACGGGGTCACGAAGACTTGGCGACTAACACACTAAGAACCAGGGGCAGTGCTAGATGCTTATTGGCTGGTGGCTCTCATGCATCCGATATCCCGTGTAGCTACCTGATTATATCACACGACTCGCATGTGAAGCTTTTCAAAGAAAAGAGGGAAGGGAAGAAGGAAGGGAGAAGAAAGGATAGATGGAAAGAAGAGTCAAAAATGAAACTGACAGGAGGCTATGTTAGTGATTCTGACCATACAAAGAAGTAACCATGCTTAAAAAATGATGAATGAAGGTCGCTCAGTCATGTCTGACTCTTTGCGACCCCATGGACTATATAGTCCATGGAATTCTCCAGGTCAGAATACTGAAGGTGGGGGGGCTTTCCCCTTTCCCTTCCCAGGGGATCTTTCCAACCCAGGGATCGAACCCAGGTGTCCTGCATTGCAGGCGGATTCTTTACCAGCTGAGCCACAAGGGAAGTCCCCTTCTTAAAAAGTAGATTTCAAATGAATTACTTACATTAGCATTTCATGCACATACTCGAAAAATCAGGTGCAAATCATCCAAAGAGATACCAGAAGAAAAGTGATGGAAAGAAACATGCCTCGCAAGAGGTAAGTGGTTCTGTTTATTGTTTTCTGTTTTTCACAGGAGAGTTTGAAAGCACTGTTTTTTTCCCATTGTCTATCAAGAATTGCCCAAAGGAATGAGGGGGGTCAAAGAAATAGCTTCTTTGTGCTTCTTTTCTGATAGGTCCAGTTAAATCAGGGAAGGAGAAGCCTCTGCAGAGAGAATGGGGGGCTGATGCTGGGATGTCTGGGCAGTGCCAGGGTTTAATTACAGTGAGAAAGTAAACAAGGGAAGAAAATACAGTAATTTTAGCCCATTTTATCCACAAAAAGGTGAAGAGTCATAGGACTCTGGTGATGAGGCAGAAGACTGGAGAAAATTTAGAGCAAATAAGAAACAGGCTGAAACAATATCAGGATGTATGTTTGGACATTGGCCATATTTTTGGTTGTCTGATATTTAAACTGCTTCTCATGTTTGGACAGTTTCCTAGAGTTTGTATATTAGGGGGAAGAGACATGTATTAGCATGTTTTAAAAGTTAAACCCTCCTCTCATTCTAGAAACAAAACTTCCGCCCCGGCCTCTGCTTTCTATGACTTTCACAATAGCAGGATTTCTCCTGACAGAGCTGTCTCTTTTCACCCCTTCTCTAAAAAGGTGACGGGGTAGGTGGAACTGAGCTGTGTGCTTTGGCAGAGTGGAATGGAAGGAAAAATCTCGTGATCCCTATCCTGTCGAATTTAGTTACCTGAGCACAGAGTCCCATGAAGATTTCAGTGTCATCAAATTTCATCTCTCTCTTTACTGGTGCTCAAAACTAGCTCCTTAGGTTTGTGAGGTTGACAAAGACCATGGTTTACCTTCCATTCTACTCACCTGTCCACTATCTGTTGGTGGCTTTGACCTTGAAAAGAAATCTCCTTTCTTATTGACAAAAATACAAAAGTCAATGTACATGTTAACTCCTGCAGGTGGACCAAAGGCCACTGGTTTTCTAAATGAAAATCCAGATTACAACCAGATGGGACAGTCTGCACCTTTCACCTAATAAGCTAAAGCTACTTACCTATTTATCCTTTGAAGTCTCATCTAACTTAAAATATTTACATTTACTATTTCTATTATTATATGGATCACAAACGTTTAAGCATTAGGTCTTTGAAAGTAACAATTGACAAACGTCAAACACAATACCATGATGTGAAGGTATTACTTATTAAATTTCAAAAATGATTAGATGTCACCTTATTGTTTCTTTAAAGGAAGATGGTGTAGATGTTTTGCTGGGGTGGGAGTGAGGAAGGTCCAGAGGACCCTGAATTCTCAACCCCTAAGTCAAAGGTAGTCATTCTGAATACTCAATATTGAACTTACAGGTGTGTGTTCTTGTATTTTCTAGTGTTTATAACTTTCAACAGATTTTAAAAGTAGCTCATAATAAGTTAAGAAGTTTAGATCTGCGCATGGACAAATAAGTCAGCGCAAATCTAAATTTCTTAACTTGTTATGAAACAGGACCCTTCAGTCAAAACAAAGTGAAAAGTTATATTTAGGTCCATCTCTTGGATGGCTGTCTCTTCTATCTCTAGGTTTTTGGTATCAACCTGTTTTCATGTGTTGACAATTCTAGGTTCCAGGCATCACTGTTAACAGAGAGGGAAGTCAGAGGCAGAGTCCAGAAGAAAGGTTGTTGCTGATATTTTAATGAAACTGTTTTATCAGACCCTGAAGTGTGATTTCCTGTCATTGCTCCCAGCTCTGTTGTTCCAGGAAAGAGGGGGAACACCCAGCAGAGGGGTACAAATAAAACCCTTTTAACTGTAACTCCCTGACTCTGGGGTGTCAGGTCCCCTTCTGCCTCATAAGTAGGTGTTCCTAGGTGATGACTATCTCTTCAAGATCCCCAGGAAAACTCTGGCTGCCAGGCTCACCACTTGATCTCCCGAGGCTCACAGAACACCACTCTCCTGCTCCTCTCTGGGCCTGCACCCACACCTGCCTGAGGGCTCCCCCCACCCCACCGCACACCCCTCTCCTTTCTGCTCCTGCTGGGCAGGCTCACAGACACCAAGTCTAGCAGTCCAGGCTCTTTACTGGGGCAAAAACACCTGCAGATCAACCCAAAGTCAATAGTGTGTGTTTAACCACTCACCTTTCAGCACTGACTCACAGCCTCTGCAAACCACGTTCTCCTGTGTTGTGAATAAACCCGGACTCTCTCTTGACCCTCTCCCATCCAGGGCTTTCTCTCAACACTCTCTCTTCTCTTTGAATTTCAGGATGGTCTCCCTTGTGACCGGAGGAAAACTCAGTTCTTCTCTCCTGGACCAAACCCGGAAGGCAATAAGAGGTCCTGCTGCTGCTAAGTCACTTCAGTCGTGTCCAACTCTGTGCGACCCCATAGACAGCAGGCCACCAAACTCCCCCATCCCTGGGACTCTCCAGGCAAGAACACTGGAGTGGGTTGCCATTTCCTTCTCCAATGCATGAAAGTGAAAAGTGAAATTGAAGTTGCTCAGTCGTGTCCGACTGTTAGCAACCCCATGGACTGCAGCCTACCAGGCTCCTCCATCCATGGGATTTTCCAGGCAAGAGGACTGGAGTGGGGTGCCATTGCCTTCTCCATAAGAGGTCTAGGTGCCTGCAATCAGAAGGTTCATTTTAACCCCAGGCCCTTCCATCTCAGACTGATTTCTCAATATAGATGAGGCTTATGGTTAGAAAAACAGGAGCTCTGGTGATTTTGCAGCATTTTGTATGTACCACTATATAGAGTTATGTCTCAGATGTTGTTCAAACTTTAGGATTCCTTTACTCCCCATCACTGTCTCCAGGTGTTTAGGGATTTGGAGAATTCCATTGTCCAAAGGGCCGGTGAGAGTGATAAACCACATTCAGAGAGGCTCCTAAGGCAACTCGATGAGCAAAGCTAGAAGTCCAAAGACAGAAATGTCCCGCCTGTTGCTGGGCCCCACCTGCTCCAGGAGACGAAGGACCACCCAGCGGAGGAGCCCAGAGCCCTCGTCAGCCCAGACGGGATGGGACCCGGCGTCTCCCTGCCAGGGTTCCTGTCCCTGAGCGCTTCCCTGGAGCTGAGAGGATTTGCTTGGGGAGACACTGACCTTAGTTTCTACAGCTCTCGTTTCCTCTTTCCCTCTCAGGCTTTGCGCCTCAAGAGGTGAGTCGGGACTGAGTATACACAGGCAAGGTCAGAGCAGTAGATTCATCGCCCAAACCCCAGGAAGATGAGTGCCAGCTCAGAGGGATGGGGAGAAGGCAGTACGTTGGGCTCGGGGGTGAAAATCTGGCTTCAGACTAAAACTGAACACTTTCCTAAGGAGTTAGGATACTAAGTGGGTAATGACACAAAAACAAGAGAAACCCATTTATTGGAGATGATATATCAAATGAGGACTTGGTCACAAGGAAATGGTGACAGCCAAGATCCTTGAGCAGAGAGGAAATAAGAGTCCAAGGGGCCAATGTTACTTGATATTCTGTCATTAGCTTTGATCTCCTTGAATTCCGTTTGTCTAGGAATAATAGTATTATATCAAACTGTGGGTCAGAGTCGAGTCTGGTAGTGGCACTTAAGACAGTAAAATGATTGGAGAACTACTTGGATAAACTAGGGAGATTTTTACATTGGATGTTACATCTTTGGTACCTTGACTCGGTCATCTGTGGTGTTGATTCTTCTCAGCTCTGGTTCATTAGCAAATCAGCTACTTAGCTTTCAGGATGTCAAATCAGAGCTCAGCACCTTCTTGAACATTTTGTGTGGGTGCTGAGACAACTCTTTGGAGAAAAGTGGTTAATCAGCTGGAAACATACCTTGGAGTATAGCAGCAAGAGCGTGTATCAACTTATAAAAAAAAATCATGGAAAGTGCAAAAATACCATAGAAATACTGTCAAGTACTTTGCTGAAAACAAGACATGCAAGGTTCCAAATTTCCTCTAAAGTCCTCAACCTAATGAGCCCACCCAAAGAAAATGGTTAGCTTGAGATGACTTGTCCTGTGTGAACCTGCCTTCTCTTCTAAGATTGCTAAATGGTTTGCCTGATGACTGTCACTCCGCAAGGATGAAGTAGGAAAGTGACAGCTGACGGAGAGTCCTGAAAGTTGCAACACTTGTGAATGATTGCTCACTCCCATATCCAAGGACCTGTGTCTTCCTCCTAGAGTGGACTTCAAGGTGCTTACTACTTTCCTTTTCCTAATCCCCCAAAGTGTAGTTTCTAAAACCAGAATCAAAAAATATTTCTGAATTAAGTAGTGGATCTCGTTGGGTATCAATTTACTTTGATAGGAACTGTATCCCATAAAGCAAGGTATGTATATTAAAGGGATTTGGGATGATGGAGCTTAAGATAAATCACCAAAAAACAAGTTTTCCTGACTTCCTACCTATGGGCTCAGCACTCTTGAGATATGAACGTATTTGACAGAAAACTGCCTTAATCAAAAAATTGACTTGGGTTGGATACTATGTTTTCCTTGTTTCTGATTATTTCCTATTTTTGTTGCTTTATTTTGACCTTCAGCTTCACTTTTACCTCCATCCATCTCTGTTTCTCTTCCTAATCTCCCTTCCTTCTAATCCAATAGGATGTTCTCTCTGCATAAATGCCTCCCCAGATCATAATTCTCACAAGTGGTAAGTCTGCAAATTATTTTATAGTGGCATTTGCACATGCTGTAGTGATGCCGTGGGTCTCAGGTTACATACCTGAGCATTTCTATCATAAAATTGAGTTGTCCTTTTATTAGGTCTGCTTTACCAGCTAATCTTGTAGGGTGGAGGGTAGATGCCGCTGCAAATGGAAGTTCTGTTACTCTTAACAAAAATACAATGACCCAAAACCTATGGTATGTAGCAAAAACAATTCTGAAAGGGATGTTTATAGCTATAAAAACTTACCTCAGAGATACAGAACAGAATTTTGGACTCTGTGGGAGAAGGCGAGGGTGGGATGTTTCGAGAGAACAGCATCGAAACACGTATATTATCTAGGGTGAAACAGATCACCAGCCCAGGTTGGATGCATGAGACAAGTGCTCGGGCCTGGTGCACTGGGAAGACCCAGAGGGATCGGGTGGAGAGGGAGGTGGGAGGGGGGATCGGGATGGGGAACACATGTAAATCCATGGCTGATTCATGTCAATGTATGACAAAACCACTACAATATTGTAAAGTAATTAGCCTCCAACTAATAAAAATAAATGGAAAAAAAAAAAAAAAAAACTTAGGAACAAGAAAAACCTCAAACAACCTAACTTTACACCCAAAAGAACGAGGGAAAGAACAAAACCCAAAGTTAGTAGAAGGAAAGAAATCATAAAGATTAGAGCAGAAATAAATGAAATACAGACTAAAAAGGAAACAGCAGAAGAGATCAGATCAATGAAAGTAAAAGCTGTTCTTTGAAAAGGTAAAAAAAAAGATAAGCATTTACCCAGAAAAGAAGAGAGAGGGCCCAAATCAATAAAATCAGAGACAAAAAAGAAGTTACAGCAGCATCACAGAAATACAAAGGACCTTAAGAGATTACTATGAACAACTATGGGCAACCTAGAAGAAATGAACAAATTCTTAGAAAGAGACAATCTCCCAAGATTGAATCAGGAAGAAATAGAAAATAAGGACAGACTATTACCAGTAAAAAAAAAAAAAAAAAAAAAAAAAAAAAAAAGGATCAGTAATTATAATACTCCCAAGAAGAAGAGGCCAGGACCAGGTGGCTTCACAGGTGAATTCTGCCAAATGTTTAGAGAAGAGTTAACACCTTTCCTTCTCAAACTATCCCCAAATATTGCAGCAGACGGAACACTTCTGAACATATTCTGTGAGACTCAAACTAGACAAAGTTATCACAAAAAAAGAAAATTACAGGCCTGATACCAAAACCAGAGAAATCTATCACAAAAAAGAAAATTATAGGTAAAATATCACTTATGAACATAGATGCAAAAACTTGCCAACTAACAATCCAACAATGCATTAAAATGATAATACACCATGATCAAGTGGCACTTATCCCAGGGACTAAGGGTTTTCAGTATCCTCAAATCAAATCAACTAATGTGATACACCACATTAACAAATTGAAGAATATAAGCCATGTGATCTTCTTTTTTTTTTTTTTTAACCTCCACATTGTGTTTTAATAAATAGAGCAGATTCATGGAATAGACCTTAAAATCACATTTACAGACACTTCTAGGTCCAAATAGGCAGGCGAGAAGCTGCTGCTGCTGCTTAAGGGATGAGGCCCACATGCACTGGAGGACTGAGTCTACCACCCCACCGCCTGTGGGCTGGACGGTGGAGCCCAGGACAGCAGGAGGTGCGGGACACGCATGCACCCACACCTGGCCCTGCAACTGCGAGCTACAGAATGGCGGGGAGCTGTGCTACCCTGAGACAAGCTAGAGGAAAGTTTCCTGTTGTACTGAGACTCCCATCATTACCCATCAGTCAGAGAACGTTAGCTACAGAAGAGCATCCACTGACAAACAAGAGCAGAGGACAGCAGAGAGGAAGCTCTCAGGCCATCTCGTTTCTTCCAGTGTCGGGAGCGTCCACATCACCCACCTCCTGCTGGCTTCGTCCAAAAACTTCCTGTTGGTATTTGCACCAAACAAGTCTCCCCGCACTTCGGGCATCATCTGCTGGGCCGTGAGGTCCAGCCAACTTTCGAGTGTGTTGGACACCTTGATCTTGCGATCCACGTTATAGATCTCAACACCGCCAGCTATTTCCTCAGGTTGGTAGGCCTCCTGATCAATCTGGACATCAACACCACCAGTAAACTACTAGAGCTCATCAATGAAGTTGCAAAATACAAAATTTATATGCAGAGATCTGTTGCATCTCTATGCATTAACAATGAACTATCATAAAGAGAAATTAAAGGAACAATTCTATTTACCATCACATAAAAAAAAAAAAAAGGAATAAACGTATCTAAAGGGGTAAAAGACCTATGTTCAGAAAACTATGACACTAATGAAAGAAAGATGATACAAACAGATGGAAAGATATTTCATGGTCTTGGATTTGGAACGTCATTAGTGTTACAATGATCAAATTACCCAAGGCAATCTGCAGATTCAGGACAATCTCTATCAAAATATCAATGACATTTTTTTCACAGAGCTAGAACAAATAATTTTGAAATTTGCATGGAAATGTGAATTCTGACAGAGATATAATTTATTTATGTTGGCACTTTAACAAAACTCTATTATGTGAATCAAAGATCATGTCAACCTCTGCATCTCACCAAACTTTTTCTGTGGCTATTAATTTTACCCATGAGGATGTTTAAGTTCAGGGACAAAAAAAAAAAAAAAACGGCAAAAAGCTAGTGGCTGAATGAAGGCTAGAACTCTGGTCCCAGATCTAAATATTCCTTTCCAGTATGTTGTCACTGCTCCTTTGGTAAAATGATCTCTTTCTGTCAGAATTTCCTTTTTCCTGCCCTGCTCCCTGTCACTCCAGTATTCTGGCTCTAAATCCTCAACTCCTCTCTTCTTCTTTTCTACCTAAAATATTGCTTGAAGAAAAGGCAACAAATTAGAAGGCAATATTTCAAGCCATACCTGATCAGTGAAAATGAACGCCATTTAGTTTCAGGTCTGAATGTTTGTTGCTGTTCAGTCACTCAACTGTGTCAGACTCTGCAAGCCCATGGACTGCAGCTCGCCAGGCTTCCCTGTCTTTCACTGTCTCCCAGAGTTTGCACAAACTCATGTCCACTGAGTCAGTGATGCTATCCAGCCATCTCATCCTCTGTTGTCCCCTTCTCCTCCTGCCCTCCATCTATCCCAGCATCATGGTCCTTTCTAATGAGTTGGCTCTTTGCATCAGGAGGCCAAAGTATTAGAGCTTCAGCTTCAGCACCCGTCCTTCCCATGAATATTCAGCATTGATTTCCTTTAGGATTGACTGCTTTGATCTCTTGCAGTCCAAGGAGTCTTCCCCAGCACCACAGTTTGAAAGCATCAATTCTTCAGCACGAAGCCTTCAAGTCTGGATGTGGGGCATTTAATGGTTTCATCCCTAACTTCTGAAGCAGGGTCGACAGACTGTGACCCAGAAATAAGCTGGCCTGTAGCCTGTTTGAGTAAATGAGCTTGTACTGCAACACAGCGGCGCTCACTCCTTCACATACTGTTCAGAGTTGCCTGTGGTCAAGAGCAGAGTAGCTGTGACAGACACCATACTGCCTGCAGATCTTAAAGCATGTACTAGCTATCCTTTTACAGAAAAAGGTTGCCGATGCTACAACCAAAATGTGGGGGCAAACACTTGAAGCTAGAATAGAAATGTCCCCAAAATAATGCCACCCTTGAGCAGGACACTCAAGGAAAACTCAGCCTGTTTCCAGGGTTCCTTTATCAAAAAAGAACAGCCTGTTCACTAACCGTGATTTCCTTTATGGCAGCATTAGAAATTCTGCTTTGCACAGACTCTCAGGTCAGCACCGAGGGTGTTACAATAACGTATGCTGTGAACCTTGATCCTTTTGAATTTTGCTGCCTTATTGTTTGCTTCAGTTTTTAGTACGTTACTTAGTACATCTTTTTTCAAGAAGAGCAATCCTTAGTAAAATTTCCCTACACACTGTAGTGGTAAAGAGTCAGCCCAGTTTAGCCTTGATGACTGGTGATGTATTAACCAGGAAAATGGCAGAAGAAGCCAAGGAAAAGGAAAACAGACTCACTGAGGGAAAGGGCATAAATTAACCTTAGAGACCAGTGACTGTTGCTCCTGCCAATACAAATGTTAACATATTTGCTGGAGGATTATTTAAGCTAGTGCCTCCAAGGTCACTAAGCCACGTGCATGGGAAAGAGAGGTGACAAAAGTACAGATTAATTAATACGGACACATGCCTCTGGGCCACCATGTGTGTGAGGTTGGGAAAAGTAGTATAGACACCAGCCTACACTTTGGGGTAAAAAAAATATGTATATTCCCCATACATAGCTTTGGGAAGAGTTCTTTTATGATTCTTTTATGGGATGAGTTTGAAGAAGGAGATCACCACATATTATGGCATGTTCTGTGTTGACCTTAAGTGAGAAATCATGGAAGTTATTGAGATCAGGAGGTTTGCGCACATAAGGAGCAGACAAGAATATTTATTGAGTTTGGGAATTTTCAGTCCTATCTCCAGGATCAAACCTCATAGAAAGTTTTCAGCATCTCAGAAGTATAAGAGAACTTAAGGTTTTGTCTGGGAAGCAGGCCACCTGCAGCCCTGCTCTGTGACCTTACTGAAACTTCCTTTCTATTTTGAGGACCCGTGTGACCATGTGGGCCCATTTCTTTCATTCCCATAACCTTCTGGCAAAGTGGACACGGGCAGATGTTTAAATTGGTTGCTGACTTATCTTTAGTGTGGCATAGAAATCTAAATTTGGACTTGTGATTTTCCAGGGAAATTACATTTCTGGCACCGGTGGCCATGGGTGTCCATGACAAACCTGGACACATAAATAGCTGTGGATGGAAACCCTGAAACCTAGTCCCCAGTCCAGAAGCAGTGAGCAGCCATGAAGACCTTCATCTTTCTGGCTCTCCTGGGAGCTGCTGGTAAGTTTTGATAGTAAGTTCTATGATGTATTTAAGGTTGTTCTTTCTACTCTGGAAGACAGCAATGAATGTTGAATATAATCTCTGTACTCAAGAGGCTTAAGATATTGAAATAACTGTGTATAGTACATATGTCTATAAATAACTAAATCTCACTTGTTAGAGATTGTGGTTAGCAGGGCTGATCAACGCAGAAAATATTAAGAGAAAGAATTTTCCTTGAACATCAAGGTACTATCTATGGAGCAACAGTGAAAAAGAAATGATAGTCAATGTTAAGGAAATGTTTTGTCCTTTCTAAAGATCTGCATTTAATAATTGGGACTTATCTTGTGAGCATTACGTCTCTTCTATACTAAAGAGTACCTTAAGTAGGATCTCAACAGGCAAAGACACTCTATTTCTCATGAATATAAGCTTTGGTCTGGATTTTACCACATCTTTGCTAATGATATCCCTCTGAGATAATATGACATGCCATGCAATCATGAAAAGAAATAGAAAATTACTATTTCTATTTTTTTTTTTACTATTTCTATTTTTATACTACTAATTTTTACACAATTCATACTTACTATATTATTTTCCCAAATTGCATAGTTGTAAATTCATTTCACCTATCTATATACCAGGAAATGTCTTTCCTAAAATTACTTTAAAATACATAAATAATAGGGTACATGTAACAATCTCTGATATTGGATTCCTTAGAAAACATAGCAACTCAGTAGTCATAACTTTACAATGTTGAGTAAATTTAAATCGTTAGATAGACAATTGGGATGAGGGGAAACATTGGAGAGACACACCTTATAATGTTCTATGAAATCATTTGATGAACATCTAGGCAAGAACCAAGAAGACACTTGGGGAACAAAAGAATAAAACTCTCCATTACTTTCAGGTCAGAACATTCTCATATGGCATTTAAAAGTTTCCTTTCTGTTACTTCATGTGGTATTTATCCTATATTGAACTCTACAAATAAACATAATGATGGTGACCCCAAAGTTTTATTGAACACGTACTTAAATGTCTGCTCATCAGGGTTTTGTGTAAAAAGTATTCTTTGTAACCTCAAGTAGTGAGCTTCAAGACATTTATTATGTAAGGATTCTCTTACTTGTGTATATATGTTACAAATGTAAAAATCATTATATTGATCAAATTTAAAGCATTAAAACCTAAAAGTTAGATACTTAAAATAGTGTAAGAAGCATATGTGATAGAATAAGATTATGAAAACAATTATAGTTAAATAACAGTTTCCTGATTATACGTCCTAAGAGAACATGACTTATCTTTTCCTGGTTCATCTGCAAAACCTTGCTGCAAAGTAGAAATTCCACAGTGGGTCAGTTCTTCAGATAGTTTCCAACTTTTCTCTGCCAGTCGCTTTCCCCGTGGATGATGATGACAAGATCGTCGGGGGCTACACCTGTGGGGCAAATACCGTTCCCTACCAGGTGTCCCTGAACTCTGGCTACCACTTCTGCGGGGGCTCCCTCATCAATAGCCAGTGGGTGGTGTCTGCGGCTCACTGCTACAAGTCGTAAGTAACCACTACTCACAGCCCTGTTCTCTGAGGCCAGGGCATCCTCAACTATGCCAAAGACAATCAGGGTAAACTATAGAGTAATGCTTGAGGGGGAGCATTCAGATTCCAAGACCTCATTATATGCCCCCACCAGACATTGTATGCATTGAGGCCTTCCAAATGAAGGCAGTAAAGACACAGGAAGAAAAATAATGAGTGGTTAAATATATCTAGAGTATCCTAACATAGCTCTTTCCCAGGTGGCTCAGTGGTAAAGAATCACCCTACCAATGCAGGAGACGCAGGAAATGAGTGTGTGTGTGTGTGTGTGTGTGTGTGTGTGTGTGTGTGCACTGCAAGGGCCCTCTGTCTGTGCTTATGCTCAAGACGGGGCTGCACTGGGAGGGGGAGGCCCTCACACTGGAGACTTAGAGAACTTGTCATCCTTCGATCCAGCGGAATCCAAGTGCGTCTGGGAGAAGACAACATTAACGTCGTTGAGGGCAATGAGCAATTCATCAGCGCATCCAAGAGCATCGTCCATCCCAGCTACAACCAGAACACCTTGAACAACGACATCATGCTGATTAAGCTGAAGTCAGCTGCCACCCTCAACAGCCGGGTGGCCTCCGTCTCTCTGCCAACGTCCTGCGCCTCTGCCGGCACCCAGTGCCTCATCTCCGGCTGGGGCAACACCAAGAGCAGCGGCAGTGAGTCTCACGGGGACACGGTCAGCAGGCCTGGGAATCCTAGAGGTCAAAGCCACGTGCAGGGTCAGGCAGCCCTATGTCCCTCAAGGCAGCGTTCCTGGAGAACAGGGCGGTTCTGTGGAATCTTAGGATGTGCAACTGAGATGTGCAGGATCCCTCTGCTTGATGACACAGAAAGAAAGGACTAAGCTAAAGTTGCCAGGTACGCAGCTAAAATATGAACAGTGATTTGCAGAGAAGCAAAGAATGAGGAAGTGCACAGAACAGAGGCTGAAGTTGAAACTGCTCAAAGTATAGCCCTGCTTTAGAAATAACGTCTCTAGGGTTAGGGTATGTGGTCACTGATACTAGTATTAGGGAGAGAACAATTTGCTGGCTAAAACCATTTAGAAGACCCTCCAGATAATGCTTGTTCTTCCAAAATAGAAGTTACTGACAATTGGAGGGAAGGAATGGGAACATTGGGAAGATGGGGAGAGGTACTGAGAAAGATATTTCCCAGATTGTGTGGGTAATCCTCTTCTCTTTTCAATCTTTTCCCCAACAGCCAGCTACCCTGATGTCCTGCAGTGTCTGAAGGCTCCCATCCTATCTGACAGCTCTTGCTCAAGTGCCTACCCAGGCCAGATCACCAGCAACATGTTCTGTGCGGGTTACCTGGAGGGAGGAAAGGACTCCTGCCAGGTGAGCTGCATCGCACTCCTTGTCCTTCCAGCTCAGCCTCACGTGTCTCCACCACATTTCCCAGTTCCTGAAACTCAGAACATTGAAAAGCTGTCTCTGGGACTGATTATGAGGGCTCAGGATAGGCCGAGGTTCTTTTTGCCATATTAATGGTTAAAGTTCAGGGGGAAAGATACACAGATTGTGTGCAAGCAGTACGTCCTGGTGCCCTTTGGAGGAGAGATGTAGGAGCAGGGAACTTTGAAAGTAGCCTGGCTGGATGGGCAGCCTTGAACTTCCCATTCCTCATCTCTTCTTGGCCTCACAGACCCATAGTTGGGAAAACAGGGAGAGAGAAACAGGGAGGAGAAGAGTAGAGGTACAGTGTGGAGAATGAGAGTTGACTTCCTAGGGAAAGAGATGGGCTTCCTGGAGGATCAGCACTTGGAAACGTGGTCCCCAGGGAAAGGAGGAACACCCTGAGCCTTTCTCCCCTCTGGGCAGAGCTGCGAGTTCTAACGGGCTCTTCCTTCTCGCCCAGGGTGACTCTGGCGGCCCTGTGGTCTGCAACGGAAAGCTTCAGGGCATTGTGTCCTGGGGCTACGGCTGCGCCCAGAAAAACAAGCCTGGCGTCTACACCAAGGTCTGCAACTACGTGAGCTGGATTCAGCAGACCATCGCTGCCAACTGAGCAGCTTCATCTCTTCAGGACCTTCCCTGTTAGCCAGCTGCACCTTCCTCCCATCCTGAAAACACTACTGAAATAAAATCATTTATATAATCAAATATGTTCAAGGGTCATTAGTTTGATTTTTACATACTTTCTCTTCAGTCTGGCTGCTGAGACGATGGGGACATAGAGTTGAACTATTATATGAAGAAGGGATTTGAAAGGTGATTTAGTCATTCAGTCTCATCAAAATAAATTGATATTCATCTACTATATGCCAAACTCCGCGTGGATGTTGAGGTTATTAAGATGAATTAGGATATGGGTCTATATTACCATCACATTTTTACAGAGATAATGACACTAAGATGTAGAATGCTAAGACTGACTTCCCAGAGCTACTGGCCTAGTCACAGTAAAGTTGAGATGAAGTCCCTGCTGTTCTTGGTCTCATCACTTTGCTACTGCTGTGACCCTGGAGAGTGTTTTAAAAATCACAGATCCAAAAAAAAGAAATCACGGATATTGTATTTTCAAAGGTTTCACCTACCTATTTCTTTTATTCTCCAATATATTCTTGTTTCTGTCTGGAATTTTATTGTTATGGCAGGCATGATTTCTGCCAGAAATCTGTACCACTCTTCCAAAGTAGACCTCCCAAATCCCAGCCCAAACCATGTACTATTTTAAACAGCAAGCAAAAAAGGTACAAATGCAGATACATTTGCCAAAAATAGATCTGTTACTCTGAGGACATAAAAGTCTTGGCTACAGGTGTGTTCTCTGACCTTCAGCCCTCCTTGAACTGTCCACTGTTGCCTGGGTCATCCAGAGAATATTTGGAGCATGTTATTCCTGTGCAAATGTGGTATGGATCAAGGGAAAAATATAATGGGGTTTGAGCATGAAATCATTGGATCAGGTGGAAGAAGTTTGAAGGGGGGAAATGTTCGCCATCCCAGAGATAAGGTGAAGGATGTGTATTATGTAAGTTGGTTTGAACTGCTATAACAAAGAAAGATAGACTAGGTGGCTTACACCACAAATATTAATTTTTCATAGTTCAGAAAGCTGGGAAGCTTTGATGTTAGACCAAATTATGTATTATAAGAAATAACCTTTTACAAATCTGAAGAGAGGGAAGGCGCATACTGAGAACAGAATTTATGCATTACTCTGTTAGAAGTATTTCATTGTGAAAGTGATGTATAGTCTGTTCAACTGTTGAAGAGTTCTGTTCAATAGTTCTTTGTGTCATTACCATAAGCCAATAAACCAAGAAAGCCAAAAGTAGTTCTTCACCATATGGGGTCTACTTCTGTACATTTCAACTCCCTTTAGAGACAAAGAACATGCAACAGATAACGGCAAACTCTAACCCTACCTCTCCCTCACTCATCCGATTCTGAGGATTATCTGAGACCAGGCTATGTAACCAATGCAACCATATAATTCAGTGATCAAACTGGGACACTTCTGAGAAGGAAAGCTGGCACAGTTGACATTTGCCCCAAGGCAGCATGAGTAAACCAGAATTGTCCCCAGCAAAACAAGACCTGGGATCAACTTACGTGTACTAACAGGGCTCCAAGTTAATGTCACTGGCCCTTGTCCCTCTAAGCTTCCTTGCCACTGTATTCCTGGTTTCAGTTTTGATAAGCACCCAGAGATTTGTCCGCTTTGGACCTTCTTCATATAAAATTAAAGTAAAAAGTTGCACAATTTTGCCAGAGTTTGAAAATATCTGCCTATTGGCTAGAAACACAGAGCCTCCCATGTGAACTGGCCTGGAGTCTACCTAAGTCACATCCTTCCTGATGCTGTTAGCTTCTGGACAGAACCAAAATGCTCCTCCCCCTTTATCTAGGACAAAGAGCCTAGGGATACATCTTTATACCAAAAATCTTGTTTTTGCCCCCAGATCATTTCAAGTTTAAGCATATCCCTCAGATCTATAGTATCTTATTTTTCCTTCCTTCTCTCCTTCCCTTTTTCCTTTCTTCCTTCATTTCTTCATAAAGAAAAGCTCCTAAAATTATTTCACTCCAAGAATTATTTCTTCTCCAACAGGAAGATAGGGAAGTAAAGAAAATTTTTTCCTGCTCTTTCTCTTGTCACAGAAAGTTGTCTTATTTCCTTCTCTCTCAATGAGGACTGCACACACAGTCAATATGACACAATGTGAACATTCTAATATGGACTTTTAGATGATGCCCCCCCACACACAAAATGGCTGTTTTCAGGTGCAAAATAACCTCAACTTGTTGGGCAGGAGGAAATGGAGTATGAACAGAACACACTGTATTCAGAGTAAAGAAAACGAGGTTTAGCCTTGGCTCCAACTCTTAAGACCTCTGTGGGATGATGCAAATCTGTTTTTATTATGTAACTTCTGAAAATATAGAGCTTGATTACTTCTTTCATTCTAGATGCTGACTGCCCAGCTTAATCACCTATCTTGGTTTGACTTGTTTACTGTGGTTTCCTTTACCATAAAATAGGGATTAAAAAAAAAACAACCTAGCTCACTACTTGAGTTTAGGGATATAATGAGCTTTAGACAGTAAAGAGCACATTGTAAGTGCTCAAGACATGTTGGAACTGTTGTTATCATCACCATCATGAAAGGCTTATTGCTGCCCTTTGTGGGGACCTGCCTATCTGGAGAGCTTGGAGAACCAGGCTGGAGAAGTCCATATCTGTGGATGGTGAGTGTTCTTCAGTGTTATAGATAGCAGTCATTGCCATGCACTTTGTGCAGAAATGAGATACCCCACAGAAAAAGAAGACAAAAAATGGAGAAAGGGCTGGGTCCAGGCTTTACAACTCTTTAAGCATGAAGGGTCCCATGCTCTCCAAGAGCATGTGCCTCCCAGTCCGCTGAACCCTGATCAACAGCATGATCTGCTGGGACTTTCCTAAGGGTGAAAACGTGTCTGGCAGGTGGATTTGCCCTCATCCCTTCTCTGAGCCCTGCATCTATAAGGAGATGGACATCTTTCTGACAGTCTCTTCCTCTCACTTGAGGGTGACTCGAGTGGCCCTGTAACCTGCAGAGGGACACTTCAGGGCACTGTTTCCTGGGGTGCAGGCTATGCCTGCCAACACAAACCTGATGACTATGTAAAGAGAATCAATTCTGGAGCATGGACCCCACTCTCATCTTGTTTTACCTCTGGAGACCTCGGATCTCTCACATGAAGTAAAAGAAAGTGAAAGTGTTAGTTGCTCAGTCATGACCAGCTTTTTGCAACCCCATGGACTGTAGCCCGCAAGGCTCCACTATCCATGGAATTTTCCAGGCAAGAATACTGGAGTGGGTTGCCATTTCCTTCTCCAGGGGATCTTCCTTACCCAGGGATCAAACCCATGTCTCTAGCATCTCATGCATTGGCAGGCAGGTTCTTTACTACTGGACAACCTGGGAAGCCCCAAGAATACTGGAGCAGGCAGCCATTCTCTTCTTCAGGGATCTTCCCGACCCAGGGATCAAACCCCAGTCTCCCACACTGCAGGCCAATTCTTTGTTGTCTGAGCCACCAAGGAAGCCTGATCTCTCACATACAGGTGTCAGTAAAATACCTTTGCTCACAAGGTGCTGTCCCTCCAAACTGGACAGTTTCAGGGGAAAGGTGTATAGAAGAGCTTCACAAAATAAGGTCCCCAAACCAAGATAAGGTCCCCAAACCTACACTAGAAGAATTCCAAGAAGCTTCTTAAAACTATAGATTCCTGGTCCCTACCAAGAATCAAAACTTCTCTGTGTTTGTAACCACCACCTGCATATGATGCTTATGAACCCCAGTGTTAGGGAGGCTTGGCCCAGAGACCCTTTCCTTCCTCTGGGAACCCTACTTCAGCTCAGCTTGCTGCCACTCTGCAATCAACAAAGCCTAATCAGGGCCACACAATCACAAACTCAGATTTTCTTTCAGGCTGTACCACTGGTAACTGCAGAGATAGTAGTGTTTCAAACACCAAATTATATATTAATATATAGTGTTTCAAACACCAAATTAATATATATTAATTTATATTCAAGTGATAAAGACTAAGATAAAACCAAGTTTACCAAAGAACATTAACTTTCCTTTAATGAAAGTATTGCTAGATTTATTCTCCATTCACCACACAGAGGGAGCCTCACGCTGTACCCGGGTGGTTTCCATCTGTTGTTAGGAAGGTCTTTGCTCCATTAACTCACGGTATGCTCTTTCATATGGGTTTCCCTGATGGTTCAGCTGGTAAAGAACCTGCCTACCAATGCAGGAGAATCAAGAGATGTGAGTTCATTTCCTGGTTTAGGAAGATCCCCTGGAGAAAGAAATGGCAACCCACTCCAGTGTTCTTGCCTGGAAAATTCCATGGACACAGGAGACTGATGGGCCACAGTCCATGGGGTCACAAAGAGTTGGACATGACTGAGCGTGTGTGCGCACACACATACACACACTCTTTTATAATATCCACTTCCTGGTCCCAATCCTGTCATCTGGATCCTCATGGCACAATTTTTACCGTGAAACAATACTGATTCATTTAACCAAAGTGACAATCAAAGATTTCAAAGCAAAGGTAGAACAGATCACTTAGAAAATAAACTTAAAATCTGTTATCAAAGGCAGCTCAACATTTTGAGAAAACTTGTCTTCTTTACAGAGAGGAAAACCAAATTCAAATTTTGTGCTAGTTTATGTTTAAAATCTACTTACTCAATGAAATTTTTTCTAAATTGAGCCAATCAGGAAGCAGCGAAGCAGTAAGTTGGGCTTGGTGTTGACAGTCTGGCTTCAGACTGGTGCCACCAAGACTGAACCCTCTCTCTAAGAAGCTGGGATACCAAGTGGATATGGACACAGATATATTAGGGACAGGAGAAACCCATGTACTGGGGATGGTGTATCAAAGGAGGACTTTGTCACAAGATAATGGTGACAAGTAAGATTCTTGAGCAGAGAGGAGACAAGAGCCCAGAAAGATGATTGGCTAATGTGACTTGAAGCTCTGACATTGGGCTTGGCCTCTTTATATCCTATTTGTCCAGGACTGCAATTATATCAAAATGTGAGTCTAAGCTGATTCTGATAGTAGCACTTAAGTGATTTAGATAATTGGAGGGCTACTTGGACAAGTCAGGGAGGTTTTTACATTGGATATTATCTCTTTGGTGCCTTGATCTGGTCATCTGTTGTGTTGATTCTTCTCAACTCTGTGCTGTGTGCTGTGCTACGCTAAGTTGCTTTAGTCGTGTCCGACTCTGCGCAACCCTATGGACTGTAGCCCTCCAGGCTCCTCTGTCCATGGGATTCTCCAGGCAAGAACACTGGAGTGGGTTCCTATTTCCTTTTCCAAGGGATCTTCCTGACCTACGGGTCGAACCAGCATCTCTTAAGTCTCCTGCGTTGGCAGGCGGGATCTTTACCACTAGCGCCAGTTGGGCTGAGCATTTTCTCAGCTCTGGGTCATTAGTAAATCAGCTATTTGGCTTTCTGTCATCTCAAGTCAGAGGCCTCAGGGACTTCCTGCCACATTTCATGTGAGCTCTAAAATAGCACTTTGGAGAGAAGTTGTTAATTGCTTCTCTAGATTCATATGGGAATCTACCTTGGAGTGCAACTGCAAGAGCATGCATCAGCTGCATACCTGCAAAAATACCATGGAAACGGCAAAAATACCATGGAAACATTGTCAAGTACTTTGCTGAACAAGACAGGGTTCCAATTTTTCTCTAAATTCTTTAATCTAGTGAGCTCATGTCAAAGAAAATGGGGTCAGCTTGACATGACTTGTCCTGTGTGAACCTGTCTTCTCTGCTACATTTGCTAAATACTCGGTCTAATGACTGTAATTCACAAGGATGAAGTAGGAAAGTGATAGTGACTAAAAGTTCTGAAAGTTACAGCACTTGTGAAAAGTTTCTCACCAGCGTATGTCCCAGGATCTATGTCTTCCTCCTAGAGAGGAATTCAAGATGCCTAAATGTATCACATAAAAGCAAGGTGGATGCATTGAAATGGGTTGGGATAATGGAGCTCCAAGACAAATCACAAAAAAAGTTTTTGTGGTGGGGATATAAATATAGTTGAAAGAAAATTGTCTTTTTCAAAAAATTGCTGTGGGGTATGTACCATAGTGGGCTTCCCTGGTGGCTCAGTGGTAAAGAGTCCACCTGCAAAATAGAGGACATAGGAGATATGGGTTCAATTCCTGAGTTGGGAAGATCCCCTGGAGGAGGAAATGGCAACCCACTCCAGTGTTCTTGCCTGTAACATCCCATGGAGCGAGTAACCTGACAAGCTAACAGTCCATGGGGTCACAGAGAGTCAGACACGACAGATCATACATGCACACACACACGTACTATCATTCTCCCTCTTTCTTGTCATGTTCCATTTATGATGCTCTATTTTGATATTCACCATCACATTTACCTCCAACTTTCTCTCCTTCTCTTCCTTATCTCAATTCCTTCCAATCCAGCAGGGTGTTTTCTCTTAAGAAATGCCTCACCAGTCCATCATATTCAGAAGAGGAAAGCTTTCAAATATTTCATGATGGCATTTGCACATGCTCTTCTGGCAATTGTGGTCTCAGGCTACATACCTGGAAACCTCTATGATAAAAATTAATTGTCTTTCCATTAAGTCTGCTTTACCAACCTATCCTTGAGGAGAGGAGGTAGGATGTGGCTGCAAGTGGGACAAGAGAGCAATGTGAAGTGAATTCTGACAGAAACTTAATTGAATTCAGTTGACACTTCAACAAAATTCTGATATGTAGATCAGTGATTGTTAACTTCTTCCATTTCCCCTGTTTTTCTCTGGATATTCATGTTATCCATGACAATATTCACGTCCAGACCACCTCCCCCCCAAAAAAAAACATGGCTGCCCACTCATTCACCTTTTATTTAGGGTTGCTCATGGTCAAGAGCAGAGTAGTTATGATATAGAACTATATCTATCTATATCTGTATCTATATCTATATATTGCTTGAAAAGCCTAAAACAATTACAATTTGGCTCTATTCAGGAAGAGGAAAAGATTTCTGACCTTGCACGTAAAATATGGGGAAAAACACATGCAGCTATAAAAATAGAAATGTCCTCAAACTAATGGCACCTTTGAATGAGATTCTCAAGGAAAATGCAGCCTGGTTCCAGGATTCACATAAGTAAGAAAGAACATGCTATTCACTAACCTTGAGTTGTTCTGATTGCTTCCTTCCATTTTTTAGTAAGTTTCTTAGTATACCATTTTTTCAAGGGAGACATTCTTATTTAAAATTTGCCTACACATTGGAGTGATAAGAGCCAGAACAACTCAGCCTCAGTGACTGGTGATATATTAGCCAGGAAAAGTGACTAGGGAAGCCAAAGAAAAGGAAAAGCAGATTCACTGAAGGGAAGGGCATAAGATTACCTTTAGAGGCCAATGACTCTTGTTATTGCCAATATAAATATCAATATGTTTGCTTGAGCCCAATCAGCACCCAATTTAGTCACAGGTTTAAATAATCCTCCAAGGCCATGAAGCCATGTGCATGGAAAATAGAGGTGACAAATACAGATTAATGAACACAGATGCATGCTTCTGGGCCACTCTGTGTTTGAAGTTAGGAAAAGAAGTATAAGTACCAAACCATATAAAATGCAGTTAAGAATATTTAGTTAGTCTTGGACCCAACTCAGTTCCCTAGGTTCAAACTCCACAGAAATATTTCAGTATCTCAGAAGAATAAAATATCTTCAAGGTCCAAGCTCTTGCACAACCATGCAAAGATGTTTTCTTCAGATTTGTTAACCCGCTTCACAGAAATGACAAGCACACAAACATAGATACAGTGACACCTCGTACTAACCCAGTATTCCGCTGGCCTCTTCAACAGGGACCATTCTCCTCTTGACTTTCACTTAGAATGCAAAGATCTTTCACTTAATACCAGGTCTACTCTGCTCCCTACCCCTTCCACCTACCTCCCCACCCCCACCATCTGCTATCCTTGGTTTTCCCCACCTTCATGCTGTCCAAACATCTGACTAGTCTCATGAGTTATGTGCATCATTAGAATTCTTCAGCATGATTTTAGGTAATTAATAGGTGACCACTGTTACTTAAATAGCTTTTAAAAATGACATGCGCTCATTTAGATGTGCATTAGATTAAAATTCACAAAGACATACCATATCAACATCTTTCTTTAAGAAGAGACTCAAGAAAAGAAGTGTAATTTGAAAATGAGATGGTAGAGGTGACTGTTCGAGGTTTGCTGACAAAGGTCTATCTAGTCAAGGCTATGGTTTTTGCCAGTAGTCATGTATGGATGTGAAAGTTGGACTATAAGGAAAGTTGAGCACCAAAGAATTGGTGCTTTTGAACTGTGACGTTGAAAAAGACTCTTGAGAATCCCTTGGACTGCAAGGAGATACAACCAGTCCATCCTAAAGGAAATTGGTCCTGCATATTCATTGGAAGGACTGATGCTGAAGCTGAAACTCCAATACTTTGGCCACCTGATGCAAAGAACTGACTCGTTGGAAAAGACCCTGATGCTGGGAATGATTGGAAGCAGGGGACGACAGAGGATGAAATGGCTGGATGGCATCACCGACTCAATGGACATGAGTTTGAGTAAACTCCAGGAATTGGTGATGGACAGGGAGGCCTGGTGTGCTGCAGTCCATGGGGTCACAAAGAGTCAGAGACAACTGAGCAACTGAACTGAACTGAATTTTAAATGTAAATGGATTAAATGCTCCAACCAAAAGACGCAAACTGGCTGAATGGATACAAAAACAAGACCCATATACATGCTGTCTGCAAGTAACCCACTTCAGACCTAAAGACACATATAGACTGAAAGTGATAGGATGGAAAAATACATTCCTTGCAAATGAGAAGCAAATGAAAGCTGGAGTAGCAATTCTCATATCCGACAAAACAGACTTTAAAATAAAGAAGATTACAAGAGATATGGAAAGACACTATATAATGATCAAGGGATCAATCCAAGAGGGAGACATAACAATTGTAAATATCTATGCACCCAACATAGGAGCACCTTAATACATAAGACAAACACTAACAGACATAAAAGGAGAAATTGACAGTAACACAATAATAGTAGGAGACTTTAACACCCCACTCACACCAATGGACAGATCATCAAAACAGAAAATTAATAAGGAAACACAAGTCTTAAATGATACATTAGATGGATGGATCTCATTTATATCTTTAGGACATTCTGTCCAAATGCAGAAGAATACACACTCCAGGGAAGCACGTACAAAGCAACCAGCAGGACATCATGACCCCTACAGAGCTTGGAAAAAAAATAAAACTTTTAAGAAGTTATATTGCTAGCTTCAGAAGAAAGGAAAAAAAAAAAGAATTTTATTGTCTTGCAACCACTCCATTTTTGAGGAGTTATGAAATGCAAGAGCACACTGCACATTAGGAGGAAAGGAAGAAGTCCAAAGTGACACAAAGAGAATGTTAAATTGTTTAATTTTTGCTGTCCTGCCTTAAAATACGTTATTTCATCATTCCTCTGTTACGTGTATGGCATCATGTGGAAGGCATGGGCCCTGAGGCAAGGCTCGCTGTGTTTGAATCCTGTGTGGATCACCTCACAGAACTGAAAATTTGTGGAAGAAGCCTTAGCTTCTCTAAGTACACCTTCTCCATCTATGAAAATGGCAAAACTCAGAGCACAACGCTCACAAAGCTGTAACGACTGAACGAGCTGATGTACGGAAGGCCTGTCCACAGTGTTTGGTACATTATAAGCACTCAATAAACTCCCGTTGTCTTTTCACTGGCCAAGAATTCTGCAGCATTTCAGTCTCCAGATTTTTGGGAACTGACTAGGGAAGTGTTACATAGTGGTTGAGAGCATAGACACTGAAGCCAGCTTTCCAAGGCTGGAATCCTGACCCTACCATGGACTTGCCTTGTGAGTTTAGCAAAGTCCCTTGTATTTCTGTGAGCCTTCAGTTTTCCCATCTGTGATATGGGAATCATAAGAGGGATCTTGTAGGTTTGTCTAGAGGTTTACTAATTTAACATAGGCTAAGTATTTAGAATATGCCTATTAAACAGTCTGCTCAGATAAGTATAAATTGGGCTCACTTTCTCTTTTCTATTTTGAACTCTTGTGGTTTTGAATAAAATTTTTGTTCTTTCCTTAGGACAAAAAGTGTTCCTATTAATAACAAAACATTAACACGGATATATGAGGCCAGAGCTACCACAAGACAGATGATATAATTGTGAAACAGGCAATATTAATGAAACATCAAGGGTGTAGCTCTCAAGATACTCCTCAGGGTAAAAGCTCACACTTGAGACAACCGAGGACCTAAATTTTTTCTCTGGGAATCAAGCCACCTGTAGCCCTGTTCTGAGATCTTTCTCCAACTTACTTTTTTATTTAGGGGAGCAGTGTCCACCAGGTGGGTTCATTTCTTCCATTCCCATAACCTTCTGGAAAAGTGGACACAAGCGGATGTTTAAATTGGATGCTGGATTATCTTCAGTGTGACATGGAATTGAATTCTAAATTTGGATTTGTGATTTTCGAGGGAAATCACATTTCTGGCACCAGTGGCCATGGGTGTCCATGACAAACCTGGACATATAAATAGCTGTGGATGGAAACCCTGCAACTAGTCCCTAGTCCAGAACTGGTGAGCAGCCATGAAGACCTTCATCTTTCTGGCTCTCTTGGGAGTCACTGGTGAGTCTTAACAGATAAGTGATCAGTAGGGGTCTATGACTTTTTTAAGGTTGTACTTTGTACTCTGGAAGCCAACAATGAATGCCAAATATAATCTCTGTACTCAAGAGGCTTAAGATGTTGAAATAACAGTGTATAGTACACATGTCTGTAGACAACTAAATCTCTTTTGTTGGAGAAGATTACAGAGAGTTGGGGTGATCAGTGTAGAAAGTATCAAGAGGAAGAATCTGCCCTAAATTTCAGGTATGGTCTATGAAGAGTGAAAAAGAAAAGATAGTCAACATTAAGGAAATGTTGTTTTTATCTTTAAAAGAGTTTGTAGCTAACAATTGGAATAAAGGACTACTCTTGAGCTCCTTGAAGCTGTATCTCATCTGAGTCTCCTCTATACTAAAAAGCTTTTTAAGAGGGAGCTTAACAGGCAAAGGCACTCTGTTTCTTATGAATATAATCTTTGGGTTGGATTTTACCACATCTTCATTAATGAAATTTTGGAGTAATGCAATCATGAAAATAAATAGAGAAAGACTATTGTTTTTATACTATTCAATACAGTTGTATTCTTCAAACTTATTACAAAATTTCCTCAAATTTGATTATTATAAATGAATTCAGTAGGCCTACTTATATATCAAAAGTGTCTATCTTAAAGTTAGTTTAGAAAATATGAACAATGGAGCATATAGCATATAATCCCAGATATTTAGAGTCTTTAGGAATCACAGTAAGTCAGTGGTCCAAAATTTACAGAGCTGAATAAATTAAGAAGGTTGGAAACATGATTGGAATGAGGGGAAAGATTGGAGAGAGAAACTTTATAATGTTCTATGAGATTATTTAGTGAACATTTTAGGTGAGAACCAAGAAGAAATTGGGACAACAAAAGTACAAAACTCCTTATTCTTTTACAGGTCAGAACAACTCAGGTGGCATTTAAGAGTTTCCTTTCTGTTACCTCTTGTGGTATTTATTTTATACTGAACTCCACAAATAAACACAATGATGGTGACTGCAAAGCTTCACTGAACACATACTTAAATGTCTCCTTAGCAAGGTTTTGTGTAAAAAATATCTTTATATTTTCAGGTAGTGGGCTTCAAGGCATTTATTATGTAAGGAGTGTGATTTGTGTGTGTGTGTGTGACATATGTAAAAAAAACAATCAGTATATGATCAAATTTAAAGCATGTATTAAAAATTAATAGCTATAGTACATAAATATTTAGCATATGTGTCAAGTGTATAGAGCAATAAGATCTTGATTATGCCTGGTAGAAAATAGGACCCATTTTTTTTTTCTGTTTCATCTGCAAAACCTTGCTGGAAAGTAGAAATCCCACAATGAATCAGTTCTACAAAGAGTTTCCAACTTTTCTCTGCCAGTCGCTTTCCCTGTGGACGACGATGACAAGATCGTCGGGGGCTACACCTGTGGGGCAAATACCGTTCCCTACCAGGTGTCCCTGAACTCCGGCTACCACTTCTGTGGGGGCTCCCTCATCAATAGCCAGTGGGTGGTGTCTGCGGCTCACTGCTACAAGTCGTAAGTAACCAGTACTCACAGCCCTGTTCTCTGAGGCCAGGGCATCCTCAACCATGCCAAAGACAATCAGGGTGAACTATAGAGTCATGCTTGAGGGGGAGTGTTCAGATTCCAAGACCTCACTATCCCCCCACTCCAAGGCACTGTATGCTTTGAGGCACTTACCCATAAAAACATACCCTTAGAGTTCACTGATGGCTTTCCAAATGAGGGCCATAAAGACATAGGAAGAGAAATACTGAGTGATTAAATATACCTAGAGTATCTTAGGAGCTCTAATCATTATGGCTCAACCAGGGGAAAAGTGGCATATGGAAGTAACAAAGAAAGCAGATTGCCAGTACAACCTGAAGGTAATCACAGCTCATTCTGGTCACTTAATACTCTGTCACATCTCTGAGGCCAGCTACATCTCTGTACAGTAATTGACAATTGCAACTAGATTAATCAGCACCATGTCCCTTTCCATCTCCTGTATTGTTGGCATCACTTGGTTCCCATTCCTGTACCTAATGAATACAGTACCTGAAATTCAGGGTGGATTCTTCCTCTTAACCATTTGTACACTGATCACCCCTGCTCCCCGTAATCTTCTCCAACAAATCAGATTTCGTTATCTGCAGACATATGCACTGCACACTGTTGTTTCAACATCTTAAGCCTTTTGGGTTGTGAGCCTGGCCTTAGACTGACACCTACCTAAGGAGTCCTCTACCCTGCACCATTAGCTACAAATTTTAAATTTTACAAGGACTACCTTGAGTGAACAGTGACCTGTGTGTGTCTGTGTGTGTGTGTGTCTGTGTCTGTGTGGGTGAATGCTATAAAGGCCTACCCTCTGTGCTTATGCTCAAGACTGGGCGGCACTGGGAGGCGGAGGCCCTCACACTGGAGACTTAGAGAACTTGTCATCCTTTGATCCAGCGGAATCCAAGTGCGTCTGGGAGAAGACAACATTAACGTCGTTGAGGGCAATGAGCAATTCATCAGCGCATCCAAGAGCATCGTCCATCCCAGCTACAACCAGAACACCTTGAACAACGACATCATGCTGATTAAGCTGAAATCAGCTGCCAGCCTCAACAGCCGGGTGGCCTCCGTCTCTCTGCCAACGTCCTGCGCCTCTGCCGGCACCCAGTGCCTCATCTCCGGCTGGGGCAACACCAAGAGCAGCGGCAGTGAGTCTCACGGGGACACGGTCAGCAGGCCTGGGAATCCTAGAGGCGAAAGCCACGTGCAGGGTCAGGCAGCCCTATGTCCCTCGAGGCAGCGTTCCCGCAGGAGAGGGCGGTTCTGTGGAATCTTAGGATATGTAACTGAAATGTGCAGGATCCCTCTGCTTGACAACATGGAAAGAAAGGACTAAGCTAAGTTGCCAGGTACGCAGCTAAAATATGAACAGTGATTTGCAGAGAAGCAAAGAATGAGGAGGTACACAAGACAGAGGCTGAGGCTGGAACTGCTCAAAGTATAGCCCTGCTTCAGAAATAACGTGTCTAGGGTTAGGGTATGTGGTCACTGATACTAGTATTAGGGAGAGAACAATTTGCTGGCTAAAACCATTTAGAAGACCCTCCAGATAATGGTTGTTCTTCCATAATAGAAGTTACTGACAATTGGAGGGAAGGAATGGGAACATTGGGAAGATGTGGAGAGGTACTGAGAAAGATATTTCCCAGATTGTGTGGGTAATCCTCTTCTCTTTTCAATCTTGTCCCCAACAGCCAGCTACCCTGATGTCCTGCAGTGTCTGAAGGCGCCCATCCTATCTGACAGCTCTTGCTCAAGCGCCTACCCAGGCCAGATCACCAGCAACATGTTCTGTGCGGGCTACCTGGAGGGAGGAAAGGACTCCTGCCAGGTGAGCTGCATCGCACTCCTTGTCCTTCCAGCTCAGCCTCACGTGTCTCCACCACATTTCCCAGTTCCTGAAACTCAGAACATTGAAAAGCTGTCTCTGGGACTGATCATGAGGGTTCCGGATAGACTGGGGATAAATAACAAGCTTTCTTTTTGCCATATGAATGGTTAAGGTTTGGGGAAAAGATGCACAGATCTTGCGCAAGCAGTACATCGGAGTACCCTTCTGAGGAAGGATATAGTAGCAGGGAACTGGCTGGATGGGCAGAGCCTGGCTGGATGGGCAGCCCTGAACTTCCCATTCCTTTCTGGCCTTGCGAATCTGCGGCTGAGGAAAGAAGGGATCTAGAAGGAGGGAGGAGAAAGAAAAGGGGCCAAGCGTGGAGAATGAGGGTGGGCTTTCCAGGGAAAGACGGGGTCTTCATGGAGGATCTGCAGCCTGGAGAGTTGGTCCCCAGGGAAAGGAGGAACAGCCTGAGCCTTTCTCCCCTCTGGGCAGAGCCGTGAGTTCTCACTGCCCCTCCTTCTCGCCCAGGGTGACTCTGGCGGCCCCGTGGTCTGCAACGGAAAGCTTCAGGGCATTGTGTCCTGGGGCTACGGCTGCGCCCAGAAAAACAAGCCTGGGGTCTACACCAAGGTCTGCAACTACGTGAGCTGGATTCAGCAGACCATCGCTGCCAACTGAGCAGCTTCATCTCTTCAGGACCCTCCCTGTTAGCCAGCTGCACCTTCCTCCCATCCTGAAAACACTACTGAAATAAAATCATTTATATAATCAAATATGTTCAAGGGTCATTAGTTGGTTTTTATTTACTTCCTCTTCAGTCTGGCTGCTGAGAAGATGGAGGACAAAGAGTTGAACTATTTATTATGTGAAGATGGAATTTGAAAGGTGATTTAGTCATTCATTCGGTCTCCTCAAAATAAATTACTACTCAAGACTCTGTGGATATTGAGGCTATAAAGATGAATACGTTTATCAGTCTCTGTTACCATCACATTGCTGCACAGATAATGACACTGAAATCAGAACGTTAAAACCAGCTGCCCAGAATCACTGGACTAGCCATGAGGCTGAGATGAAGCCCCAGCTGTCTTTACTTTTTTGTATATATATTTATTTTTAATTTGAGGATAATTGCTTTATCCATTGTGTTGTCTTCCTCCATATATCAACATGAATCAGCCACAGGTATACATATGTCCCCTCCCTCTTGAACCTTCCTTCCCAGCTATCTGTTTTCCCAAGGCTTTGCTACTGCCGTGACTTTCCTCTCTTCCTTCATCTCTTATCTACCTGAAACTCTGTGAGACTAGGTTAAGGGAAAGGCTAGATGGATAATGTTTTAAAAAGTAACAGTTCCTATATTTCCCAAGGCTTCACCTACCTGTTTCTTTCATTCTCCAAGATGTTCTTCTTTTCCATCAGGAACTCTATTGCTCTAGCAGGCATGATTCTTGCCAGCAGTCTGTATCCCTCTCCCACACTAGACCACCCCCCAAAACTCCAGCCCAAGTATGTGCCATTTTGAACTATAATTTTTTAAAAAGGTGAAAATGTAGATAAGTTTGTGGGAAATTGATCCATTACCCTGAGGTCATAAAAGTCTAGGCTACAAGGGTGTTGCTCTCTGTTCTTTTCAATCTTATCCCAAGAAGAAGCACAGACACCTCCTTTAGCCCCTCAACACTGTTCCCTGGATCATTTAGAATGACTAGGAGTACAGGTCCCAACACATGATTCCTATGTGTATTTGATATGAATCAAGAAAAAAGGTGCTTCCCAGGTGGCGCTAGTGGTAAAGAATCTGCCCACCAATGCAGGACACATAAGAAATGTGGGTTGGATCCCTGGGTCAGGAAGATCCCCTGGAGGAGGGCATGGCAACCCACTCCAGTGCTCTTGCCTTGAGCATCTCAAGGACAGAGGAGTTTGGGGGGCTACGGTCCCTAGGATCACAAAGAGTTGGACCGGACAGAAGCAACTTAGCAGGCATACACAGGAAAAAAGATACAATATAGTCTAAACATAAAAGCATTGGAATGGGTGGAGGAAGTCTGAAAGGTAAAAATGTTTATAATCCCCAGTAGGATCACATGATATGGCGATGAATGGGTGTTATCTTAGTTGGTGCTCTATAACCAGAAAAACCCAGATTGAGTGGCTTAAGTAACAGACATTAGTTACAGTGTTTGAGGCTGGAAAGTCCAAGATCAAGGACAGGAGGGGGCCCAATTTCTGGCTAATAGATAGCTGCCTTTTTCTATCCTCACATACATGAGAAAGCTGACTCTGATACTTTAGTGGGGGCGAGTGGAGTGCAGCCAATAGCACACAGTTGTTACCCTGTTACCAAGCAACCATTACTATGAGATCATTAGAAGGAGACCTTTCACCTGGTGGGTGGAAGTTGCTCTTGGCCAATGGTTGGCTGTGTTGTGGTCCTCCCAGAGGAGAGTGTGGTGAGGGGTAAGTGGAGGCCTTCTCCCCGAGCCCCTCCAGGCCCTCCCACCTTGAGCGGGCAGGTAAGCTGGGTGGGCCGGGGGGCAGGCTGGGGGCTATGTCCTGCAGAGCTCTGGAGCCCTCACTGCGGCCCCCCACTGGCTGGAAGGATCTCTCTGCCATCACTTCCTCTGCAACCTAAAGGCTGGGACTGTCTGCATGAGTCCATGGTACCCACCCACCCCCGCCCCCACTTTGGGTGGCCTGAGGAGCCTGGGCCACCTGGGCCCAGAGAGCCCAGCTGGGTCCTAGGCACCTGGCATGCTCAGTGATGACAGCTGGGCAGGGTCTGGGGGCCTGGTCCCGAGGGAGCCAGGTGGGATCTGTCTCATCAGCTGGGCCTGGGCACTAATGGGGAGATGCAGATTGGATGCTGTTTGAACGCTCTAGGTAACTCACTGGGCAGGCACCCTTTCTTCTTAGCCAGGGCCTGAACCTTGGCGGGCAAAAATAGAGCCTTGGGACCTTGGCCTTTCTTGTCAGAACAGAGAATAACATTTGTTTTGGTGGAGATTTACAGCAACCTGGTGATGGACCATGATCTTACCTTAAGAACAAAGGGTCTGACACCAAGATGTTTGTAACAACTAACCACACCCCATCCCTCACCTTTCTTATAAAAGGGCTTTGCTAACAGCTTTCAGGGAGCTTGGGGTTTAAGCCAAACTCCCTGTTTAAGCCACCTGTTTCCTTGCATGGCCCTGCAATAAACTCCTCTTCTCCAAACTCCAACGCTTTGGTAGTGTTCGGCTTCATTGTGCGTTGGCATAGGGACTTGTGTTCGGTGAAAGTATCACCTTCTTGAAAGACCTCTAATTCCATCATGGGGGCTCCACCTTTATGACCTCATCTAAGTCTTCCTTCCCTCTTAAAGAGATGGGAATACCAGACCACCTTACCTGCCTCCTGAAAAATCTGTATGCAGGTCAGGAAGCAACAATTATAATGGGACATGGAACATGGACTGGTGCAAAACTGGGAAAGGAGTACGTCAAGGCTGTATATTGTCACCCTGGTTATTTAGCTTATATGCAGAGTACATCATGCAAAATGCTGGGCTGCATGAAGCACAAGCTGGAATCAAGATTGCTGGGAGAAATATCAACAACCTCAGAAATGCAGATGACACCATACTTATAGCAGAAAGCAAAGAGGTACTAAAGATATTCTTGATGAAGGTGAAAGAGGAGAGTAAAAAAGCTGGCCTAAAATTCAACATTCAAAAAACTAAGATCATGGTATCTGGTCCCATCACTTCGTAGCAAATAAATAGGGAAACAATGGAAACAGTGACAGACTTTATTTTCTTGGGCTTCCAAATCACTGTGGACAGTGACTGCAGGCATGAAATTAAAGGATGCTTGCTCCTTGGAAGAAAAGCAATGACAAACCTAGACAGCATATTAAAAAGCAGAGACATTACTTTGCCTACAAAGGTCCCTGTGGTCAAAACTATGGTTTTTTCACTAGTCAGGTACAGATGTGAGAGCTAGACAATAAAATAGGCTGAGTGCCAAAGAATTAATGCTTTTGAACTGTGGTGCTGGAGAAGACTCTTGAGAGTCCCTTGGACAGCAAGGAGATAAAACCAGTCAGTCCTATAGGAAATCAACCCTGAAAATTCATTGGAAGGACTGATGTTGAAGCTGAAACTCCAATACTTTGGCCATCTGACGTGAAGAGCCAACTCGTTGGAAAAGACCCTGATGCTGGGAAAGTTTGAAGGCAGGAGGAGAAGGGGACAACAGAGGATGAGATGGTTGGATGCATCACTGAATGAATGCACATGAGTCTGAGGAAACTCCAGGAGATGGTGATGGACAGGGAAGCCTGCCATGCTGCAGTCATGGGGTCGCAAAGAGTCAGACAGGACTGAGCAACTAAACAATAACAAAGCCAAAGGCTCTGCCTTCTCATAACATCTCCTTGGGTGTTAGACTTTGATTATATGAATTTTGGTGGTCAGGAATACAAATATGCAGTCCATAACAGGTATCTTAGAAGAGGAAGGTATGGCAAGATGCATATTACTTTTACCAATTTTCTATGCCTTTGTATACCTCTGGATTGCACATTTGTACCAAGCAGTCCTGAGGTCTTAATATTGCCTTATCATGCCACTAGGATGTAGCCCAAATTCCTTAGCCTTGAGTTCAAGGCTCTTAAATGCTCAGTTATAACTAATCTGCCCTGTGTATTTCCTTAGTTGTTATTGAATTGCATTTATCTTTAGTTATGACCTAAAATAATTTCACACATAACTCCTCTTTTTTTTTTTATGCCACCTTATGTCTATCTTATCTAAACATCTCAGGCTTCCCTACAGAAACAAATGAATTTCAAGATTTTCTTGTACCCTGTGAAATGTTTTTTTTATCCCACCCATCACCACCACCAATATACACCTATTCACCTAATCACCTCAGCCCCCTTGCCTGTATCTAGGGAGAAAGCGGTTTTTTCCCCAGAAGTCCCTGTCAAATATCATATGTGTTTCCTCAACTGAACTTGGTCACTAGCACATAATTGAGCCAATTACTGAAGGAGATTATACTCTTGAAAATTATAATCAAGTTACATGGCACACCATCCAAGCAAGGAGTAGACTTCATTTTTCAATAAACATGTTCTACTTGATACATATTTGGTTAGGGCATCCTGATGAAAGTGAAAGAGGAGAGTGGAAAAGTTGGCTTAAAGCTCAACATTCAGAAAACTAAGATCATGGCATCTGGTCCCATCACTTCCTGGCAAATTGATGGGGAAACAGTGGCAGAATTTATTTTGGGGGGCCCCAAAATCACTGCAGATGGTGACTGCAGCTATGAAATTAAAAGATGCTTGCTCCTTAGAAGAAAAGTTATCATCAACCTAGACAACATATTAAAAAGCAGAGACATTACTTTACTGACAAAGGTCTGTCTAGTCAAAACTATGACTTTTCCAGTGGTCTTGTATGGATGTGAGAGTTGGACTATAAAGAAAGCTGAGTGCCAAAGAATTGATGCTTTTGAACTGTGGTGTTGGAGAAGACTCTTGAGAGTCTCTTGGACTGCAAGGAGACCAAACCAGTCCATCCTAAAAGAAATCAGTCCTGGGTGTTCATTGGATTGAAGCTGAAACTCTAATACTTTGGCCACCTGATGCGAAGAGCTGACTCATTTGTAAAGACCCTGATGCTGAGAAGGATTGAAGGCAGAAGAAGGGGATGACAGAGGATGAGATGGTTGGATGGCATCACTGACTCAATGGACATGAGTTTGAGTAAACTCCAGGAGTTGAGGATGGACAGAGAGGCCTGGCATGCTGCAGTCCATGGGGTTGCAAGGAGTCGGACATGACTGAGTGACTGAACTGAACTGAGTAATTCTAAGATTAGCTATCAACAAAGTGGAGGAGTGGATGTTAAGGAGGCAGCCACACTCTCTACCGGAGTAACCATGGATGCTTATTGATGTATTTTTCTATTTAACACTGAAAATCTGGAAATAGCTCAAATACTCATTAATAGAAGATTGATTAAATAAACCTGGTATGTTGTACAGTGGAGACAATATATCTATTCATTTATCCAACTACTTACTTAACTTACTGAGGGTCTATTAGATGCCTAACAATGTGTTATCCACTAAAGATACATACAGCAGGGAACAAAACAGTTAAAACCCTGCCTTCACGGTGTATTCATTCTCACTGGGTAAACAGAAAACAAATAGAGACTACAGAATATAATGCTAATCAATGCAAATGCCACAGGAAAGGAAAACTGGATCAAAGAATGGACAGATGGAAAGCAAAGGTCTGCTTCCAAAATGTAATCAAAGAAAAACATCAAAAGGCCTATGAAAGCATACTACAATTTAAAATAAAAATCCATATTGTAGGGTCAGAAAAGGTATTTCTCCCCAAACTAAGTTTACAACAAATAGATACCTAATTCATAATTCAATAAAATCCAGAAAGACATATTTCATAGAAAAAATAAGGCAATGTACAACAACAACAAAGAGGTTACAGTCTGAGATTAGGAAAAGTTTTTTGCTTCCTATGTCTCATTACGATAACAGATACATTTATTTTACTTATCCCTTGCTCTGAAAACCAAGTTGGCTCTCAACTGCCAAATTCAAAGTTAGGAACTTCAATAGTTATGTCAAAGTAATCTTTGCACTTGAAAGTTTAGTTTCTTAATGTAAATTTATTTCATATGGGATATATAAGCAGGGTAAAAGTAAATTCACTCCAGACCAGTACACTTCATAGTCTATTGGTTTTCCTATTAACAAGCAAAAAATTTCAAGGGATACTACAGATGAATTTATCTAGGAATATTTGCTTTAATAAAGTAAATAGAAGCCTCTTTTCCCCTAAAAGTTTAATTCTTTATTTAAGTGAAAATGATTGTAATTATTTTATTTTATGGCAAGTAACTTTAGTTTCAAAATCAAATTTTAAAAGACCTTTAAAAATACATAAGATATTTACTATCTTGGTTATGATTTTAGTCTTCTCTTTAAAAGTCAAGAAAGAATGTCTACCTTGTTGAAAAAATGCAAATACAAAAGTCTTTATTTAGTGTCAAAAACCCTAATTTAGTCTTAAAAATACTCATTTACTAAAAGTCTACTCACTTTTTAAAATTTATACTCCATCTAAGTTGTGGAAACTTTCTAAACATATTTTTATCATATGATCCAGTGATAACACTCCTTGCTATCAATTCAAAGGAGCTGAAAATATGTCCCCACACAAAAACCTGCCCATGGATGTTTATAGCAGCTTTATTTATAACCACTAAAGCTTGGGAGCAATCAAGATGTCCATCTTATGACGTACGTACTAATATTCCTCCCATTTTATAGATTAGAATACTGAAGCTTAAAGAGGCTGGATGCTTTTATCATGTCAAGACAGCTAAAAAGTCCTAAAGCCAGGAATTGAAGCCTGAACTAACTCCTGAGTCTGTGCTCTTCATTTCTATTAATACATATGGAAATTTTACAAAACTTTCAGGACTTTAACAGCAATATTTGGACATAAAGAGCAAAAGATATCCCCAGAAGCCTGGAAAATATGGGGATCCTAAGGTTATTGTTATTTAACAAGTGTTTACATAGCATTACTATTTACCATTAGAACTCACTATTCTAAGCACTTTATAGAAAATCTGAACAGGCCAATAATGAGTAAAGAGACTGAGTCAGTAATCAAAACCTCTCAACACAGAAAACAAGACAGGACCAGAGAGCTTCACTGGAGAATTCTACCAAACATTCAGATAATGAACAACAACACTTCTCAAACTCCTCCAAAAACTGAAGAAGAGAGAACACTTCCAAACTCATTGTACAAGGCCAGCACTATCCTGATACCCAAGCCAAAAACAACACAAGAAAACTATAGACCAATATCCATGATTGAACCCATTATTAGTAAAATATCTTGGGGGTGGGTGCAGTCAGAAAGTTAAGGCTAACTTATAAAAAGGAGTGGAGTACATTAAAAAGAGTAGGAAGTGTCCAACACAAAAACTAAACAGGTAAGGAGATTCATTTTATTCAGATTACTGCAATTAGAGGAACATCCTAGATTTGAAGATCAGAGTGTCTCAGCAGAATGATTTTACCTTAAGACTTTAGTAGGGAGATATATACAAGTCACAGCTGGAGAGGTGAACAGTTGAGGTTGTTTTACAATCAGGGGATTCTCAGTCAGCTGAACAGGCAGTGTTTATTCTCTAGCTGTAGTTAGATTTGTTGTGGGGTGGGGGTAAGAGTTGCAAGTTCAGCTAATCATTGATGAGAGATGGATTGGGGAATCGGAGGGTCCATGTCTGGCTGTGTCAATGGGTTCAGGTAAAAAAGGGAAAAGGTCTGTGATTGACCTTGTCACAGATCAACAAAGAAGTCATCCAAAGTCCTGTGGGAGCCCTGAGAAAGAGTAGGCAGAGTCTCTTCAAACTAACATGAGGAAGGGTCATTCTTTGTGGAAAGCCATTTCTCAGCAGACAAAATTTCCAAAACTTTTTCACCCACCACTGTGTTCTGGGAGCATAGGACTCAGGTACAATTCAACACATCAAAGGAAATCTGGAGACTCAGTTCCAAGTCCTAATTTTGTTGCTAACTTCCATGAGGACCACAGCATCCTCATCCCTAAAATGGGGAGGGGAGGATGTCTTGCTAACTTTACTTCATTACCCCAGTGTTTGATGAGTCTCTGAGAAGAGAAGAGGGACTCTTGGGGAAACGGAGATGACAAGTGAGGGCAGGGAATAAGGTTCAAAGCCACAAAGGGAGGAGGGGACAGCAAAGAATGACCATGTCACAGAAAGGGGCGGGGAGTGTCAGTAGGTGCATCATGACTCCTGACACCTTTAGGGTCAGAGAAGAGGCACCAGGGGCTGGATTTGCCCACCCCTTCCTCTTTCACCCACATCAGAGCCAGCTCCCAGCTGTGCCTTGTATAACTGGATTTTGATAAGGGCTAGTTTGAAGATTGCTCTAGCATCCTTGCTCCTTCCCTACCCCCACAAAGTAATATTTCTCCCCCAGCTGTTCTTGCCAAGGCTCCTTGGACTAAAGATTGAGACAGCCAAGAGCTTGATCTGACTTGTCTGCTGCTGGCGAGATCCCAGCCTGTCATGAAGTGCTGTGTCTTCTTCATGCTCATGAGCACGGCTGGTGAGTCTAGGTCTTGTTGCTGCTTAGGGAGTGATGTGGTGATGTGCGGGAGGATGGGGCTTCCCAGGTGATGCTAGTGGTAAAGAACTCACCTGCCAATGCAGGAGTCATGACAGACATGGGTTCGAACCCTGGGTTGGGAAGATCCCCTGGAGGAGGGCATGGCAACCCACTCCAGTATTCTTGCCTGGAGAATCCCATGGATAGAGGAGCCTGGTGGGCTATGGTTCACAGGGTCTCAAAGAGTCGGACACGACAGAAGCAACTAAGCATGCACGCACGCACATGGATCAGAGGGGAAGTAGCTGGCCAAAACTGGAGATAAAGGAGGTGGTGGGCATTTCCTTTGATTAACTGTTAATGGAAGTGAAAGGTACCACTCTTGATGCATGGCTCACTCCATCAACAGTCTCTCTACCTGCTTCTGCACCTGTGACCAAGTTAGCATATGTCTTTATAAGTGCCCTGCACTCTCCCAGGACTCCTGGACAGAGAGCAGAAAAGTACATATTCCCTTTCTCTGGGCAGATGGACTCTGGAGGAGTAAGTGCAGGTTGGGAAGAGGGGTGAGTCGGGCTGAGAGAGCCTCAGGTCCCTCCCCCAAGCTCTTCCACTCCTTTCAGCACCAAAGTCAGCAAGGATTTAACTTTTTACTTTCATTCCTGGCAAAAGTGAATTTAGAATAATATTTTTAACATAGTAAATCTTTTTTTTCCCCCCATTTTTATCATATACAACACTGCCAACCAGGGTTTATGATCAGCCTCAGATACGCCTTTGCGTTAGTTTCACAGAACTTCAGTATACCTCCATCTCAAGCAAAGACATGTGTCAGTTTTCTTAATGTGTAGAGCTTGGGTGACATGCATGATTTCCCTTAGAAAAATGGGACAGATGAACCTATTTGCAGGGCAGGCATAGAGAGGCAAACACAGAGAAAGGAACAGTGGGCCCGACGGGGGAAGGAGAGGGTGGGATGAATCGAGAGTATCATTGACGTACAGGCACCACCATGTATCAGATATTAATAGATGGCTGGTGGGAAGCTTCGGTACAGCACAGGGAGCTCAGCTCCGTGCTCCGAGATGACCTGGAGGGGCAGGATGGAGGCGGGAGCGAGGGAAGGTCGAGAGGGAGGGGACGTATGTATTCCGATAACTGCTTGGGGTTATTGTACACCAGAAACTGTAAAGCAATTATCCTTCCGTTAAAATAAAATAGGGAAAAATGGCTCCCCGCTCACTTTCCCTTTTCACTTTCATGCATTGGAGAAGGCAATGGCAGCCCACTCCAGTGTTCTTGCCTGGAGAACCCCAGGGACGGGGGAGCCTGGTGGGCTGCCCTCTATGGGGTCGCACAGAGTCGGACACGACTGAAGTGACTTAGCAACTGCAGAAGACTGTTTTAGTTTGAAAACCTTAGGGTGGGCAAAACTATCCTAGCCAACTCTCACCTCTTGCCCTATCTCTCTACCTGTGACCCCTCTGATTCTTTAGGAGTCATTCTGGCAGAAGCTTCTAACATTGAGAAGACGAATGAAGTAGATTTTACTATTCCTTATATGGTCTACCTGCAGTCCTTCCCAGAACCCTGTGTGGGGACACTTATTCACCCGCAGTGGGTACTGACCGCTGCGCACTGCCTCCCTCCGTAAGTATTTCTCTGCTCTTGGGAGCCAGGGGGGATCTATTTAAACAAAAGCAGGTCTGAGGACAGTATGGAGATTCCTTAAAAAACTAGGAATAAAACTACAATATGAAGCAGCAGTCCCGGTGGGAGGGGGGATCGGGATGGGGAATACATGTAACTCCATGGCTGATTCATGTCGATGTATGACAAAACCCACTGAAATGTTGTGAAGTAATTAGCCTCCAACTAATAAAATATATATATATATATATATATATTAAAGTGAAAAAAAAAGAAAAAAAAAAAAGATTCAGCAGTCCCACTGCTAAAATATACCCTGAGGAAATCAAAATTGAAAAACACACATGTACCCAAATGTTCATTGCATCATTATTTACAATAGCTAGGACACAGAAGCAACTTAGATGTCCATTGACAGATGAATGAAGAAGCTGTGGCACATATATATAATGGAATATTACTCAGCCATATAAAGGAACACTTTTGAGTCAATTCTAATGAGGTGGATGAACCTAGAGCCTATTACACAGAGTAAAGGAACCCAGAAAGAGAAAAACAAATACCATATATAAATGGATATTTATTGGATCTAGAAAGACATTACTGATGAAACTATTTGCAGGGCAGCAATGGAGAGGCAGACATAGAGAACAGATTTATGGACACAGGGGTGAGGGGAGGAAGGAGAGTGTGGGACAAATATAGAGAGTAACAGTGAAGCATATACACTACCTTTTGTAAGATAGATAACTGATGAGAGTTTGTTCTATGACTCAGGGACCTCAATCCGGTTGAGACTGGATGAGACATGGGAGGAGGGAGAAAGGTTCAAGAGGGAGGGGACATAGGTATACCTATGGTTGATTCATGTTGATGTATGGCAGAAACCAACACGGTATTGTAAAACAATTATCCTTCACTTAAATAAATAAATTTAAAAAGCAGGTCTTGTGAGGCATCCTAGCATGTTCTAATGGCATCCCAGGGAATCAGAAGATCCAGGAAGAGAGAGCCATCTTCCCAATGGGGAAAAAGATACACACTTGGGCAGTTTAGGAGGAGATGAAGAGGAAGATGTCAAAAGTCTCTTTCTCATGCAAAATAAATAATAGACATCCATCCAACCTACTTGAGGGCTTCCCTGGTGGCTCAGATGGTAAAGAATCTGCCTGCAATGCAGGAGACCTGGGTTCGATCCCTGGGTTGGGAAGATCTCCTGGAGAAGGGAATGGCCACCCACTCCAGTATTCTGGCCTGGAGAACTCCATGGACAGAGGAGCCTGGCAGGCTATAGTCCATGGGGTGGCAAAGACTCAGACACATCTGAGGGACTAACACTTTCAACTTTCATCCAACATACTTCTGGAACATTTACCATATTCCAGGGACTGCTTAATAAGCTGAAAAAACAGGAAGGGAAAAGATGGTAATTAGTTTTCCCTCACGGAGTTCACATTCTGGTAGAGGAAATACACCAAAGCAAATAAAGGTCCCAAAATAAAACACTGAAATGAGTATATTGCCAAGCTGCAATATACAGGAATGAAACAAGATAACCTACTTCAGTTAGGGTGATTGTATCAGGTCTGTTTGAAGAGATGAAACCTACACGAAGAGGAGGATGAAACCAGGTTGAATAAATTCTGGGGGAAGTTCCAGGCAGAGGGAAGAGTGAACAGAGAATCTCATGAGTAGGGGTGGGTGTTCACAGGCTGAGACTGAAGTGTTAGGCGGAAGCCATGTGATGCAGGGAAGAGAGGAAGAGTGAAGGAGCTCTGCACGAGATGATGCTGTCCTTTACAAACCTGTGTCTCTGTTGTGTGTGACAAAGTGTTAGATAATTGGAACCTAGTCAGAGTTTCAGGAATGTATAACGGTCACTTCTAACTCAGAGTTTTCAGCCATCTGGTTGTTCAGGACAGTTCATTCCAACACAGATTGAAACCCTGTTTTGTGTCACTGAGAAATACAGAGGAAATATAGACAGGAGATATAGTCCATCCACTCCAAGAACTGGTGCTGGAAAATTGGATTTTCTTCTCTCAGCCAGACCTAATGCACAAGCTATCTTTCTGCAGGCAGTGGCTCCTGTGTCTGTTACATGACCCGACTCCTGGCAATAGAAGTGGGTGGGTTTGAATTTCTCCAGGAAATATAATAGAAAGTGGTCAGTGGGAGTCCTGTTAGACTGCTAAGAGTCTTTTGAATGTATAATCAGTGTAGGCAGCTTGCAGTAAATACAAAGATATGGGCCCAAAAGAAGCTGGAAAGGGCCTAAGAATATCCAGAAACTGCAGGTACAATATACTTGCTCCAGAGTTGTTTCAGACAGTGGAGGGCAGGCAAAGACCTCTGGAATAATGGATTCTGGTGCCGTATCTGTTACCTGTTCTTTCAGATTATCCAGGTTGTCGTTGTGATCATTAACATCATCGACAACAGCAACTAGGTCCCACTGAATATGTTCTAGGTGGCAGATACCATGTCAGATTGTATGTATATACATATATATACATATACATATATATATACAACAATCCTGTAAACTATTGTTCCTACTATTTTAAGGCCAAGGCAGGTCACTTTGGTTCTCAGGTCTAAGAAATAAAATGAAGATGATTAGATGATTAAAGAAAGTCACCTATGAGACTTCTTGCAGTTCTGACATTCTGTAACCCCTTTTTTTTTTGTTTTCTGGGTTTTTTAAATCTCCCTGCCTTCCTTCTTCCATAGTGTTAAAATCCGATTGGGAATTTATCAACCCAACATCAAAAATCAGCACGAGCAGACCCAGAGTTACTCAATGACTGTGCCCTACCCTGACTTCAACTCAGAATATCTGAGCAATGACCTGATGATGATAAAACTGTCTGAGGCTGCTAAACTCACCACCCAAGTGGGAACCATAGCCATAGCTATGGAACCCTTATCACTTAATGAATCCTGCTTTATCCCAACCTGGACCTGGAGTAAATATAAAAACCGTAAGTGTTTGACTATGTGTTTTTCATCCTGAGAAGGTTTTGGCACTGGGGAAAATGAAGAGGGATATACCTAAAGCACGTCTCAGGTGTGGCTCAGTGGTAAAGAATGTTTCTGCAGTGCAGGAGATGTGAGAGATGAGGATTCAGTCCCTGGGGTGGGAAGATTCCTGGAGGAGGGCATGACAATCTGCTCCAGTATTCTTGCCTGGAGAATCCCATGAACAGAGGATCTTGGCATGTTTATGGGGGTCACAAAGAGTCACACATGACTGAGCTCACAGCACACACGTACATGAAGGACTTAGCTTATACTACCTTAGACTACCATTATCCTCCCTTTCATTAACAGAGGATACTAGAACCACTGCTTGATATCTGAAATGATAAAGCTGAACTTATTGCTTATTATAGAAGAGCAATGCTGAGCAGACACAGTCTCAATGAGCAGTACAGAGTACTAAACCGTGTTTATATGAGATTTGTGGGAAGCTTTCCATTGAGAGTTTGGAGGACTTTCAGAGGCTGAAGAGAGTTGATGTCACCTGTAGAGGCTTGATTACCTGGGTGAGATTGTTGTTGATTGGTAGGCACTCAGTTGTTTATTGGAGGAGTCTAACATGCTGACTTTAAAGAGTGACATTGACTGATTGGCTTGTTAAAGCCTACTCACTAAGGCAAGTTGTGGATAGTAATCAGGTTTAAACCTTTCTCATGTAGCTACAGAACAATTCATATATTCTATAAAAACAAATAAAAAGTAGGAGACTGTTTGGTCTATCAGTCTGTTTTGTAAAGGTAACAAGTGGGAACTTTTATATGGTCAGTGCCAGTGAAATTTGGCAACTTCACTTCAATTTAGAAGCAGCATTCTAGAGAATCTAAGTGAATATATCTTCTGAACAAATTGAAGCTTTTAAATCTTATTCAAAATAACTGCTTCACATTTTACAAAGTAATTTACGACATACCACTTGAAAACAAAATAAAACTACAAAAAGTGTCATCACATAGGCTCTGCATGTCATTTCAGAATCACAGTGGCAAATCAATTCTATAAACTCTCTAGGGCCAGCCTCCCAATATTTATTAAGAATTCACTATTTCAAGTAAGTAGGTTACTTTCACCTAACTTGTTTTAAGTATTTCAATTAGATTTCCAAAAGAGTTAAAACTGAACATAACTCTTCTCGTCCTTTTCTGACCTGACACTTCCTGGTCTGATTTGATTTAAAACATTAGATTGGAAATGTATCCAAAATATTCTGCTTTATAAGTAATGCTAGGTTTAACTTGAGAGATCTCTAGTCGATTTTTTGCTTCCTTCCTCCTTATTTCTCTCCACCAGAGATTAAAATTACATAATGTGTTGGTTAGGCTCCTTACATCCTGAGTTTAACAGTATAGTAACAACTGCAATACATGAGATGAGCAATGTTACTTCTTAGGGGAAATTATATATGTGTATTTATACACATACATACGCACTTATAAATAACCCACTTATAAATGGTCTCACTATAGAAAAAGCAGTTTAAAACACATTAAAAATCATTTTCTCCCTTTATGATTAAATGAAAGATGATGAAGTCGGTCGCCAAAAGGAAGGTTTCTTATGGACAACAGCTTCTGTCTCTCTCTCCTCACAATCATTCATAATTTTCCTGTGGGTTTTTTAAGCTTTCCAAGTTATGCACAGTACAGAGAGAACTATAGATCTGATGATATCTGACGTAAGGCTCATGTAATGCTTTGAATCCACTGCTCAGACACAGAGAGACTGAACAAGGGGCTCTAAGAAGGATGGAATGTCTGATACCTACTATAAATATATACAATGTATTCACAAAACAGAGGTTGATCACAAGAGTTTATGTGATAAGGAGAGTCACCCTGGACTTTTCTCTTTCCCACAGTTAGTGACCCTGACATCCTGACTTGGATAAACCAATATACTCGTCCCTACGATGAGTGCCAGAACATGCAAGATGAAAGAATGTCAGTAAACATCATGTGTGTGGGGCAACCTCTAAAGACCCTAACTGATATTAAGGTATCTTTCCTATCGCCAGACAAGCACAGAGCAAGGGGTCCATGAGGAAAGGTGCTTGTAGGAAACCAAATGGTATCCAAGAAGAAGGCCTGCGGTCTTCCTCTGCCTCCTCAGTCTGTGGATTGGTCATCCATTCCCCTGCCTTCCTTTAGAGGGGGAGGGAGTCAGGGGAGAGTCATTTGTCCTTTTTCCTCCTACTTGCACTCAGGTTGGTCAAATTCAAACCTGGAGAGGTAAGACCTGCATGGATGTGAAGAGAGGGTTCTCCCCTCTCAAGAAAAATGATTCCAGCCTGGCAGAAGGTTCTGCTATCACAATGTGCCCCTTCTTAGAATAAATCCTTATTGGATGAGGAGCAAAACAACACTAACGCCCTGTCCCCTCTCTCTGGCAGGAGGTCTCAGCAGCTCCAGCCATCTGTAGTGGGAGGGTACACGGAATCTTGAGTTGGGCAAAAGGAAGTGTCACCCTTGGAAATGAAGGCTTCTTCACAGAAATCAGTTCTTATTCAAGATGGATCATGAGCATCATTGAAAGCTACTGAGGCGTCTCTGGTCCTCCGTCCCCTCAGTGCAGTATCTTCATGATTTCCACCCTGGATCTACAACTCTCCTTATTATGTTTCTTGCTCTTGAGCAGAATTCATTAAAAAGAAATGACACTAAAAACTTATTCCTTTATCATATAAACTATAAACATGATGAGAAATCTAGCAACATTCCCAGCCGTTTGTTCATTCAAAAATTGTTGAAATGTCTGCTATTTGGTAGGTGCTGCATATGCCTGGGGCTTATGCAGGAGACACAGGAGATGCGGGTTCAGTCCCTGAGTCAGGAAGATCCCCTGGAGGAGGAAATGGCTACCCACTCCAGTATTCTTGCTGAGATAATCCTATGGGCAGAGGAGCTTGGAGGACTACAGTCCATGGGGTCGTAAAGAGTTGGACATAATTGAGCAACTGAATATGCATATGCTAGGGGTACATGAGTAGATATAATGCAGACTTTGTCATCAATTAGCCAGTTCTATTACCTGGTGATAATTACTACAGTGGAGATGAGCAATAAGTTGCAGGAGAATATAGGAAAAAATCAGGGTGTCAGAGTCACAGGAGGTACCACCCAAGAGGCCAACAAATTAGAGGAGAATATTATAAAACTGGTGTATACTTAGGTAAAAGTCAGAAAAGCATAAAAACCATTATGTTTTGGAAAATACATGTAAGTAATACTGAAAGGTGGAAAATAAATTGTTCATAGAAGAGAAGACAGAACGTGATAGAAAAGTATTATTTATGCAGGTAAGGGTTAGATAGCAAAAGGCCTGACCTGTTTGGTAAAGGAATTTAGATTTTTTTATCTTGTAGGCATCAGAGGCTTAGTCATTAAAGCCACCATGGTAAAAAGAACGTCAGATGTCTGAATTGGGAGATGTAAGAACACAGAGTCTGTAAGCTTTAAACACAGTGACTGTGAGTGGAAACAGAAGGGGCAGAGTCAGGGATCACCCCTGTTTCCAACTTGAACAACAAGGTAGATGGTGGTTCTGCTGCTGCTGCTGCTAAGTCATGTCAGCCGTGTCCGACTCTGTGCGACCCCAAAGACCGCAGCCCACCAGGCTCTCCCAACCCTGGGATTCTCCAGGCAAGAATACTAGACGGTAATATAAAGAGAAGTAATGTTTCCTTCTTAATGGATCAGGAGCAAGGTGGGGCATGTTATATTTGAGATCCTTGAAGGAAATAGAGGTGGCCATTTCTAGCAAAGATCTGGATCTCAGATGATAATGAAACAGTGAGGTGGTTTCTGGGTTTGTAGGCAGTAGGTGCGGACTTAAGTAAAGTTCGGTGTTATTGGGAGGAGCTTTGATCCATGCTCAGGGTGTCTCTCACACTGGCGTGAAGTGGCAACGTACAGCATCCCAAACCCATTGGCCAGGACACCTAAAATTGCAGCATTGAGAAGATGTCAAATGACCCAAAAACAGGGATCGAGTGATCCATGAGAGGCTGTGGAGTTACATGTAGGAGAGGGACAGTATGACACGGGATTATCTGTTAAAAGGGGAAAAAGGAACAGAGAGATGAGCAGAGAGACTCACCCCAGAGGAGAAGAAGACTGCAGAGAGTGAAGAGATTTGGAGTTTATCTCATGAGGGACATGGTGAGTCTGTGTCTGCAGAGATGGCTGAGGCGGTTTGGTTTTTTTATATTGATACTCTCTGAGTGTGGATGCATTTCTCTCCTATCAAAGCAAAGCAAAACAAAATAAAACAGCAACAAAACAGAAAAAAAAAAAAAAAAGGCTGGGTTATGATGAACATCACAGCTTATCCTGGCACATACAGGAAAACCAAATTCTCTGATTTGGACACTAAGCCCATTTAATTCAACAGCGCTTCTTTTTCTTGTAATCTTTGCTCCATCTAGACCACAAGCCCCTGTTTGCTGGTCTTCTACTGTGGGCTTGTTTCTAGTTATGCTCTGCTCCCTGTCTCTGACTCGCTGACCAGTGACCCCAGCCCCCTTTATTGAATCACATCTAGGTTCGTTCCAGGGTTTTTAAGAAAACACTCATCTGATCACTTCTTTCACTTTTTTCTTTTTAAATTGATCTATACTTGATTTACTACATTGTGTTAGTTTCAGGCATACAGCTAAGTGATCCAGTTAACTTCATGTAACTTTCAATCGGGGCCTTTCCAGGTGGCTCCGTGGTAAAGAATGAACCTGCCAGTGCAGGAGACACGGGTTTGATCCCTGGGTTGGGAAGCTCCCCTGGAGGAGGAAATGGCAACCCACTCCAGTATTCTTGCCGGGGAAATCCCAGGAACAGAGGAGCCTAGAGGCCTATAGTCCATGAGGTTGCAAAACTCAGACATGACCCCATGAGCAGCTCACTCTTTGAGCCACTGAGCACTACTATTATTACCCTGCTTGTGGACAGAGGAAAGATCATATGATAATAAGTCGAGAGGCTGCTGGTCACAAACTGGAATGAGAGCTCTCACCAAGAACTGAATGTGTTAATACCTTGATCATGCGTGTTGCATTACTACAGCTGATTCCATCATTTTCTTCATGTTTTACAACAAAGCAACAGATAATAAAAGTCTGTTGTTGAAGCCACCCGGCCTGTGGGGTTTTGTTATAGCGGCTTGGGCAGACTAATGCATTTGATCAACTGTTCAGACCTTTGGCCCACTTTTTAACCCGGTTGTTTGTTTTCCATATTGTTGAATCTTCAGATTCCATTGTATGTTTTGGATGTAAATCATTTAACAGACACATGTTTTGCAAATATTTCTCCCTAGAGAGGGGTATATCTAGAATTTTAGCTCTGAATATTTTGTTTCACAATTGCCTATTTGTAGACCTGCTGTTCCCACCAGTCTATCACTCTTTGCAACTGGGGCGGTGTCCTCACATCTGGGTACCTCTTACAGGAGCGTACAGCCTGGCACACAGCAGACACACAGTGTAAATCACTGGCTGGCTGGCTGGCTGAGAGAATAAATGGATGAGTAGTGACACGGAAGAAAGGACTCATTTATCTCAGTGAGGAGTTTAGTGTCAGGCAGATGGGTCAAGATCAGTCCCCGAGGGTGGGGTTATGGTCACTGGAAATAAATGTCAGTGTCACACAGATGAGGGTTAGCATCACAAAGGCAGGAGGAATCAGTCTGAAGTTCAGAGAGACATGTGCCTGAGACTGACACAGCAGGGAGCACTGTGAGCGTCGGCATCTCTCAAATTAGTGCATCTTTCCCTGGAGAGGGGAGAGAAATGCTGGGTTCCAGATCCGTTCTCCACTGCGTCGAGGACCGAGTCATCTGGTCTCTGTCGATGCACCTCTAATATCTGGCGCCACATCCTACTCCTTTGGAACTCAATCCTGCAATTGAAAGAATTCAGATGACAGTTGCTCCAACTCTAGAACTCCTTCCTGCTCCATCTTAGTGTTCTTCTTTCCTTCCTTAGCATCCTTTTCAAAGCACTGAACCTCATCTTCTGAAAAGGCTTTCAACATGATTATGAATTTAATCCTCCTGTGGGCTCTCTTGAACCTGCCTGGTGAGTATCTGCATATCTTTCTCCTTAATTGCCCAAGAGAAATCCTGAGGGAATCATGAAAGATGGGTGAAGACAGGAGCAAGGTTCCAGACTGCAAGCGCAGGACTGACTCTCCTTGGAACTGTCAGTGTCCCCACCAAGTTTCTTCCTGTGTCTTCACCTCAGGATGACTGCCTGGGTGCTTTTGGGGGAGGCATGAACCTTGAAACCTGACCCTAGACTCTCTAAGGAAGACAGGGGCCTGCCTCTGGGCCTGTGGAGAAGAGGACTGATGTTTGGTATGAGCAAATGAAAAGTGGAGTCCAGGGTGGAAAACAGGGGTCCAGCTAGTGGACACAGCAGAACATTCAGGGGTTTAGGTCTTGTCCAGACATCGTTCCAGTCATTCAAGCAGAAACCCTGGAGGTATTCATGAATACCCTCTTATACCCCACATTCAGTCTGATCAGAACCTGTTGCTGTCTCTGTCTTCTAAACATTTCCTAAATCCAATCACATGTCACCACCTCCACGGATCGCTATGGCTCAAGGCACCCTCTTCTGTCTTTACCAAGTCATTCTCCTAACAAGGCTCTTTGCTTTATATACCTACACGCCACACTTCTCTGTAAGGAAATTATCGTCACTCCTTTACACAACACCCTGAAATGGTTCTAATGTGCCACTTAGGAGAGAAGTTCAAGTCCTCGCAAGTCCTTACAACATCCTACAAAATCTCGTATCACCTCTTTGGCTTCTTTCCCTTCCTGCCTTTCTCCCTGTCCCCCACCCTGGCCTCTCTGATGTGCCTTAAACAGGCCTTAGGACTCTTGTTCCAGACATATCTCTCACTGGAACTCCTTTCCCCAGACACCTGATTAACCCCCACATCTTCATACATTGCTCATCTCTCACACTGGCCCTGAGGCCTTCCCAACTGCTGATGCAACAGTGCACAACGACCCCCACACACATGCACACTTCTGATGCTGCCCCCGCCTTGCTCCCTGCACTAATCACCACCTAACACACTGTACCCCTGAGGTATTCCTGTATTTTCTATTACTGAATGTCTCCACTCATCAGAATGCATGACAGCAGGGGCAGATCCCTGTTTGGTTCACTATGCAGCCCAAGCCCTGAGAGCCTGCCACATACTAGACGCTCAATATTTATTTGTTGAATGGATGGTTACCTCCCTTCTCAGACTGTTAGCATTTGCTCTGTTTAAATAACACACATCATTCAGCCTTGCATCGTCAGGAGAAAGGGATAATATTGGCTAAAGCATTCTAAACATGGCAAAGATCACAAGTTCTCCATGAGTCGATTTGGCATATGTCTACTGAATCTTAGAAGGTGTTTAAGGAAGATTGTATTTGATCAATACTTTGAAGAACACATAATGACAACTAAAAGGGAAAATACCTTTCATCTTATGAAACATATATGTTTTTTATCATTTTCTTCATGTTTTAGAACAAAGTGATCCAGTTTACATATTCAACTTACAGATAAAAAACCTGGAGAGAAAGGTGGGGCAATGTGTCTATTGAGTTTTCTTCCTTTGTTTTTTTCAAATAATACTTGAAAAACAATCTCAGAATTTGTGCTCTGTGTGTCTCTGTCCAGTTGCTTTGACCTTTGATCCAGACGACAAAAATGCCATCACTCCCCCCTACCTGATCTACTTGAAGTCTGATTACTTGCCTTGTGTTGGAGTCCTGATCCACCCTCTTTGGGTGATCACAGCTGCACACTGTAACTTACCGTGAGTAATAAGCCTCCAACATCACCCTATGCTTTGAATTCTCAGGTTGGGTACAGACCAGAATCCTCCGTGGGGTCCTCTCAGCTAAATGGGATTTGAGAGACGATCTGGGGATGTTCAGTAGTAGAGAAAAGGCTTTGGGGAGGAGCTCATCAAGCCCTATAGTGTGTTAATTGTTCAGTCATTTTATCCAATTCTTTGTGAACCCATGGAGCTTGGACCACCAAGCTCCTCTGTCCATGGAATTCTCCAGGCAAGAAAACTGGAGCGGGTTGCCATTTCCTTCTCTAGGGGATCTTTCCGACCCAGAGATTGAACCCAAGTCTCCTGCATTGCAGGCAGATTCTTTACCATCTGAGCCACCAGGGAAGCCCCATAAAGGTCCAGAAAGATGGATAATCCATATCTGTTCAATCTTCTCACAAACATCTCTATTGTTCCAGGAAGCTTCAGTTAATACTGGGGGTTACAAAACCATCCAATATAAATGAAGAAAAATACATACAAGTGGCTGGTTACAAGAAGATGATTCATCACCCACAATTTTCCATCACTTCTATTGAGCACAACCTCATGTTAATCAAGCTGCAAACCCATATTGAACTCAATGACTACGTGAACACAGTCAGCCTGCCCATAAAACCTGCCGCTGAAGACGACATGTGCACCATCTCTACCTGGGCCTACAACTTGTGTGATCTCTGTGGGTAGCTCTCAGAACCAGACATGAGCCTCTCCTACTCCTAGTCTTATTTAGCTTCTGTCATTTTTCCCACTGAACTTTCTTGTAACCTCTTCATTCATCCTTTCATCTTCTTTCCCTTCTCTAGAGTTTCACTGTAGGAGTCCTGAAATCTCTGTATCTTTCTACATCTTTGCTTTCATATCTGATAGACGTGTTAGTGGAAAGAAGACATTTGTATTCTGGTCTTCATTTGCTGTATGAACACTGATTGGTCACTTTACCTTTGAAGCCTTAATTTTCTTAATTCTGAAATGAGGCATAAACTACATTAGATGGTTTCAAACCATCACAGGCATTAAAGAAACTTAAAGCCCTGAAATAGAGCAAAATTATGCTTATGTAGTAAACATAAGATAAATACACAATATTGTGCTAAACCATGCAGAACTTCTTTATGCAAAATTGTGATACAGATCAACAAAAGTTTAAGATTTTTAACTGGTAACATTTTAAAAATGAATATTCACTCACTTCATCAGAAAATTGGAAGGGATAAATTGAGATTGGAATTGACATATACACTATATACATGAAATAGATAACTAATAAGGACCTATATATATAGTGCAGGTAAGTCTACTCAATACTCTGTAATGACCTATATGGGAAAAGAATCTTAAAAAGAAAGGATATATGTATAACTGATTCACTTTGCTATATGCCTGAAACTAACACAACATTATAAATAACTGTATTCCAGTAAAAAAAAAAAAAAAGAAAGAAAAGTAGAAACTCCTTGTCCTTTGAGAGACAACTTGAGTTTTGGAAATAGGAAATGCTTTTCTGTTAAGCAGTATGTTTGATTTATCTGTGTTATATCATTTTAGTAAAAAAGAGATGTAACTTACAAAAAAATGCAGTTTATTTTGATCTGGCTCATGAAGTAGTTAAGTAAGCATTTCTTAAAAAGTCCTTTCCAAAAGAAAAGTTGAGCTATACAGTTATTGCTAGACTAGAAAATAAGGCAAAGAACCTCAATCATTTTCTTTTAAAAACTTAATTTATTATTTTCAAATAAAGTTACTCAAATAAACACACCCCTAAAAAGCAAAATCTCAAAATAATATACTTCCTCCCAAAGAAGAATCCTTGGCAAGAACACCCAACATGTGTATAGAAACTTTGTTCTTCTTTCTCACTTTGTTGCAGGTTGGAAAAATTTTGCTATGGATCTTCAGAGTTCACAATATGTGTGAACCATTGATATAAAGGAAATAATTTGAATTAGAAATGAGGGGACCTAGTTTCAAATCCTAGGTTATGGGTTTAAGAGAAACAAGTTTTTGCATGATTTTTTTTTTTTTTTTAGCAGATACTGGATACTTTTGATCTGATGAATGAAAAACTAGGCTTAGATCTCTCTTAGTCTTTTAGACTCTCAAAATATTAATAAGAAAGACATTGTCTAATGGTACAAACTTGCAACTGGTAGATAAATAAGTTCTGGAAATCTAATACACAGTATAGGATGATCCCCTGAAGGAGGGCATGACAACCCACTCCACTATTCTTGCCTGGAGAATTCCCGTGGACAGAGGAGCCTGGCAGACTACAGTCCACGAGATCGCAAAGAGTTGGACAAGACTGAGCAACTAAGCGTACAACGTGAATATAGATCGCGATGCTGTATTATAATCAAACTTACTGAGGGCTTAAATCTTAATTTTTCCCACCACAAAAAAGAAATGATAATTCTGTGAGGTGACAGAGGTGGACTATGGCCAATCATATGAATCTCTAGTGGTCTTGACCTCCAGTGGCTTGAAGTGGGGCTTGAGTTCCCAGCCAGAGATTGAGGCCAGGTTGTGGTGAGAACACCAAACCCTAGCCACTAGACCCGTGGTCAGTGACAAGGACCGTGGCTCTTCAGTTTTGCAGAAAAGAATTCCCACAAAGACAGAAAGAAGTGAAACAAGTAAAGTATTTAATAGGACGAAAAAGAGTACCGTATGTGTTCATAGGCACACGGGCAGACTCAGACGGAGAAAGAGTTGAGACCTCATGACAGGTTAAATCACTTGTATGGGGGCATTTTTCCAGGTTCCATTAGGCCAATCATTTTGATTTGCCAGGTTCACAGTCCATATTTTGTATATCTCAGGATCCTCCTACATCTGCACATGCATCTCTCGACCAAGATGGATTCTACCGCAAAGGCATAGGGGGAGAGCATCCCTTGATATCACTCCACTTTGATATCTAAGGAAACTTTCTATGCATATGTGGTCAGGGAGAGAATGAGAAATATGTAGTCTGGGCAGGGCCCAGCCTCCTCCCTTAATTATCCTACTATTCTCCTCTTGGAGTTTTTGGTCCACAGAGAATGAATCTCCCATCACTTTACCATTGGAGGGGGGAGGGGCATCTATCTCTGACTCAATACTACAATATTCAAATGTGTCGAATCAATACTGGACACTGTATACCTCATATTTATGCACTGTTCCATGTCAGTGTGTTTCAATTTAAAAATTAGAAAGGAATAGGTGATGAATATAAACTGTGGGGCAAATTATAAACCTGAAAGCTCAAAAAGTAAAATAAAATTAAACTGAGTAAATAAAAAATCCAACTTAAAGGACGCTTTTAAAATGTCTGAATTGCCAGAAAAAAATTGTAAGTAATCTGTTTCACTTCACTGCAGAAATGTCTTGTATTTACATCTAACTTCCAAGAATTTAACCTCTTTTATAAATAGATGCTTTGTATCATGAGAAATTGTTAATCTGATCACTTTCTACTGTCTTAGTGGCCGCGGTTTTGATTTCTCTGTGTTTGAACTCTTTTTTGTTTCTACCAGGAGAGGAACTATGTTGAAAACGAAGGAAAGGAAAGAAGGAAGTTTGGTATCTCATAACTCTTAAGAAAGTTCTATTTCTTTCTTCCAGACAAGGACCCTGACTCACTGCAGAATGTGAATATCTCTGTAATCTCCAAAGCTGAGTGCCACAGAGCCTATAAAAACATCCACATCAGAGACAATATGTTATGTGTGGGCATCGTGCCAGGAAGGAGGCAGCCCTGCAGGGTAACATACTCTCAGTGCCTTAATGTCCCCATTTTATTGTGTCCTTTGCCAGAAAAATAACTTGGTCTCCTTTTCCCTGGCAGGAGGTCACAGCTGCCCCAGCGGTGTGCGATGGGGTACTTCAAGGAATCCTGACGTTTGCGGATGGGTGTGTTTTGAGAGCCGATGTGGGTATCTATACCAGGATTTTTAACTACATACCCTGGATTGAAAATACCATCCGGAATAACTGAGTTCTCATGGCAAGAATTCTAGACCCTGTGACACCGCCTGTTCCTAAGTCCAGCCTCAGAATTAAATCTAACCAGGTGTCCTGAACGCATCCCACACATCTGTCTCACTCCTGCCCCACAGGGTGGGTGACTGGTACCTCCCTGTAAGTGACTATAGATGGCAGCACTTCCTCCTCCCCTACTGATGATGATGGCAAACTCCATACCTCCTGGAATTTATGAAGTGGCGATTGCATTCTCGGTAATGAACTGATCATTGCCTTACTGGAAAAAAAAAAGTCACTCGATTGGCATCTTGGGTGACTTAACGCCTACTGCTTGCACTGGATTCAATCACATGCGCTTTGGGCAAGTTATACATGCCAGTCTGAAGTCTGAGAAGGATCAAACTAAACAGAATTCCCAGGGAGGAGAGAGGGTTTAAGGGGGGACACCGTAGGAGGAATTGGTTTCTCCTTGTCCACACAACTCTCAGCACCAGACCTGGATTCTGGACATTCACTTTGCAGCATTCTCAATAGGGACTTAGCTCTGAGAGGTTAATACCAAAGGTAACTGGGGTTTAGGACACAGCAGATGAACAGAGAGTACAGAATGGATGTTCCCAATGTGCTCTTTCTATGATGCCAGCTGCCCCAGGAATTTCATTCTCCCCCAGTTAAACACTCTTGCCTTTTTCTTCCTTTCTTCTTCTCTTTTCATCTCACCTCTGCAGCTCCAGTTATCACCTGAGAGTTTTACTTGATAGATTTCCATGGGGAGTGGCCTTTGACCAGTGTTATATTAAGGGCGAGATTAGCCAGTGACGCTTTTGTAAATTAGGTCTTTGCAAGAAGTCTCTGCACATGCTCCATTTGGTTCCACTGCTCACTTGACTTGTGGAGCCATTTAAAAACAATGAGAACAATGAAGAAGGACTTTAGAAGAGACCAGCTTGTCTACCTGCTCATTCAAGTCTTCCGCAGTGAGAGCGTTTTGGTGAGAATTCTCAGGGATACCATATTTTCCTGCTCCAAACTGATCTTGAAAAACTCTAGTACATTAATTCTTCCTCAAATAGCTTATCCCCATGTCCCCATTCTGCTCCTTCCAAGTGTCTACCAGGGCAGAGCAACAGCCACTCTCAAGAAATTCACATTGATCTTGACCCCAGGAATGAAAACTAGATAATGTTGATTGATCTTCTGTCTCCTGAGAAGAATTCAGTTCTCCTTCTTTCTTCATGGCATCCCTCCACGGGGTTTTAATATCACAAGAGGAGGCAGACATGGCAACCCACTCCAGTATTCTTGACTGGATAATCCCATGGACAGAGGAGCCTGGTGGGCTGCAGTTCATGGAGTCACAAAGAGTCAGACACAAATGAAGCTACCTAGCATGCCTAAGTCACCAAGTAAATAGGGGTTCTTCTTTTATAGGCTTAAAAGAAGACTCGTCTTAGCACAGGATCCATTCTCTAGGGCAGTGGTTCCCAAACTTTTTGGCACCAGGGACTGGTTTCATGAAAGACAATTTTTTCACAGACCCAGGAATGGTTTGAGGATGATTCAAGGGCATTACATTTACTGTGCACTTTGTTTCTCTTATTATTACATCAGTTCCACCTCAGATCATCAGGCTGTATTATCTGGAGATTGGGGACCCCTGTTCTAGGGCACCCAGGCTCTCTTTGGCTTAAGGGGAATTAAATCAGTTAATATAACTAACAAGTTTGCAAGGGAAGAAAGAGGCTGGAATACTTTAGCTTATTGACTCACATCACTCCACTGCTATCAAACCTGTTGGGGTTGTTTTAACTTACTTTTGGTTATATAAATCAAATAACTTGATCTTTCTGTCAGTTTCACTCCTGGGATCCCATTTTAATGGTGAGTCCTTGAAAAAATCCTCTTAAAGACTCCAAAACATTACCATGTTGTGTCATTCATTTCCATTTTAGGAGTTAGAGAAGCAGGTGAAATTAGTAACTTGATGTTTTCTATTTTCCTTTAGCAAGTTATTACACTTTAAAATGCAAAAAGTTCTTCAGCAGGAGCTAAATGATACTGAAAGAGGAGGAAATGCGACCCCTGCAAAGTTCTTCAAGGCTCTCTGTTCATTTGCACGTTGAGTTTTTAACAGAAAATAGGACGGCATCTATGACTCAGTATCCTGAAGGGTGGAATAAGTCTGTCTAATTTTAAGTCACAGCCTTAGGAAGCCTGCTGTTGTCACGTGTCTGAACCATATTCTCTATCAGCTCTGTAAGTCACGTTGTTAGAAATTTCCCTCATCTGCCTCCTCCGTTATCTCTCTCACTTTGTTCAGAATTTCTGTAAAGAGAATAGGGATGTCACTTATAGCCTCCTCAGATCCTAATAAGACGTTAGGATTTGGAGAGCATGCTGATTGAGTAAGGGGATACTCCCTATAAACACCATTCTCCAGGCTGAAAAGCTATGATCCCCAAAGCTGTGACTGGGTGGGCCAGGATCATACAAAAACCAGGTGAAGATCAGGCTAGAGCTTGCTCCTATGCACAGAAATGAACACCAGATACTGCAATGAAGAGGCTTTCAAAGACTTCATAGAATTTAATTTAGAGTTTCTTTCCTCTGTGTATTTCCTTCAAGGATGGGAGGGTTTGAGAAACCATAAAATGAGTTCTGCTCGGTAGGGAACCAGAGTTGGGAAAAAGCCCTGGTTTAAAGTCATCAGCTATGACAACTGGAGTAGAATAAAATTGCCTAGCGGGGGCTTCCCTGGAGGTCCAGTGGTTAAGATTCCATACTTCCACTGCAGGGGGCATGGATTTATCCCTGATCAGGGAACCAAGAGTCTACATGCCATCACAGTGTAACCAAAAGAAAATGAAGCTGTGGTTCTTGATGAAACTGAACAAGACAATAATACAAATTCAAAATTTAAAAAAAAAAAAAAAAAAAAAAATCACCCACTGGAAGCTAAAGACGGGGAGCCAGGGGTTGAGGAATCCCAAGGCCATCACTCCCAGACCCTTTGAAAACTCAATGCAGTACTAGGCACCTTGATTATCTCACTTTGGGATTTCTGGCAGCTGCTCTGCCAAAATGCCATAGACAGAGGACTCAGCTATCCAAATGCCAGGCTCTCGACCTCCTCCTCGTCGTCGTCCTTGTCTTCTAGAGCCAGGTAGGTCTTCACCACCACACCTGAGAGGGGCCGAGAGAAGACCAACACGGCTGCCATCATGTCCTCTGTGCAGGTCATGGAGATCCGCGGGCCGATGGCGCCCCCTGGTGGAGGGAGCTTCTCAGTCAAGCGCTGAGGAAAGAGCAGGTAGGTGCTGGTAGTTCTGCCCGGCAAACCACCCACCCACTGTGCCATCAGAGATGGGGCTGCCTTTGTATTGCCTCCGCATTCACTCACGCCCACCCCAGGTACCTGCTCGTGTGGACCACACCGTCTGGGATGGAGAAGCTCAGAGCTGAAAGCGGGGTGGGTCAGCGGCAGTCCAGTCTCCCTTCTCTGCAGCGGTCTCAGGACCGGGGTCTTGCTCATAACACCCTTCCCTGTGGTTCCCAGCCATTCGTCTGGGGCTGAGCCTGCTGTTCTGCCCTCAGTCCGCATGCGCCCTTCCTCAGGCTGCAGATCCACTTCTGAGCCATGGCTTTAGGTCAATGTTTGGTGAGCCCTCCACTCCGGAACCCCGACCCTGGTCCTTTCTAGGTCAGGCCCTCTCTGTGAATCTTGCTTTTAAAAAGATCAACTGGAGCTTGAGGCATGATGCATTCAGGAGGTGCTGAGTGCAGAGAATGTGGATCTAATTGGGAAAACGTGTGCTTGCTTAGCAAGCGGTGTTTGGGGGGGGGGGGGGGTGGTCATACATTGAGATATTCACTCTACCTCTTTTCTGAGCTCCCAGGATTTCTTTGGGTGTCCTCCTTTCCTCTGGGCATTGATACTGGTCTTAAAATGCAGTATGCTTCTTATACATGTGGAGAAAATAGTTCACTGAATTAAGTCTTCCCAGGTGGTACTAGAGGTAAAGAACCCGCCTGCCAATTCAGGAGATGTTGAGACACAGGTTCAATCCCTGGGTCAGGAAGATCTCTGGAGAGGGGCATGGCAACCCGCTCCAGTATTCCTGCCTGGAGAATCCCATGGACAGAGGAGCCTGGCAGGCTATGGTCCTTGGGGTCACAACGAGCTGGACACGAATGAAGCAACTTAGCACAACACCACCACTGTGGAGCGAATAGCCAACAGTGATTAAGTCCTTCCCACATGCCTCTGTATTTTCCTAAAGGCTTCACCTGAACTGGGTTGTTTAATCTGAGAAGCAACCTTCTGAGTCAGGGCGTTAGTGTCGGTGCTTTGCAGACACAGAACCTAAGCTTCAAGGAGAAGTCTTCCCCAGAATCTCAAGTGGCTGCTGGGGCCACAGATCAAGCCTTGAACTCATTGGGCTGAGTGTTCTCTGAAGCGCAGGGAGAGTCTGCTTGTAGTAAAGAGGCCAGAAGGGAGGACCCAGGTGGGGGAGGGCCACTGGGGCAGAGGGGGAGGAGGAGGAGTTTGGGTCTGTGGTTGGGACCCAGGGGGTGGTTTTTATTCATTTTCCCAGTTAGGGTGTCTCACTGTGTCTTTACTGCAGGTGCAGAACAGCGTTCTGCCCTGGGTCACATTGGCCACGTGTAGGCTCAGCTCGCTCTCACTGACCCGTGTGGCCCGGTAATTCGCTCCAGGGAGGTTTATGACTTCCTCATCCCCGGTACTCCGCAGACTGGCCAGCACCTGTAGTTGCCCCCGGAGATCCTGCTGGTACCAGCTCATCCAGGGGTACTGGGAATCTTTCAGGATGCACCGCAGGGTTTCAGCCTGTCCGCGAGGTACCAGGACCCACCTGGGCTTTTGCTCCACCAAGCTCGTGGCTGCATCTGAAACACACAGGCCGGCCAGGCTGAAGCTCCTGGGGGTAGCGGTCACCACCAGATCTCCAGCTGGAGCCAAAGCCTGAAGAGGGATCCCATGAGGAGTGCCAGGAGGAGGCTGCTGGGAACAGAAGGGGTCCTTTCACAGGGTGAGGGGACCGCAGGATGGTCCCGGCAAGCCTGGGGTCAGGGAGGAGAACTTTCTGCACCTACAGGCGCCCCCGTGACCCAGTCTCTCTTCTCCTCCCTCAGTCCACCAAGCGGTTGTCTCTGCCAGGCCCCTGACCTGCACGCACGGCAGCCAGGAGCACGCAGCCCCACAGGACGGGAAACGGGGCCATCGCCTCGCCTCTCCAGCAGGGCAGGGGGACGGGGCCACCAGGCAGGAGAGCAGACGCTGAGCTGGGAGCCCCGATTCGTGGCTGAGACTCTCCCGGCCTGACACTCAAAACGGAGTGGCTTTTCCAGGAAACTCAGTATCTTGTCTCATCTTCTCACTGAAGCTCAAACCTCAAACTGGAGTTTCCTGTTTCAGCACACCAACGCACACTCACACACACATACACGCTCCCCACACTCACCCCAGGGCCTCGGTGAATGTACCTGGACCTGCACCCTCTCAGCTGCTTTGCGGAGAGATTCCTAGAAACGTGATGCTGAACCTGTCTCAAATCTTCACAAGGAATTAAAATAACTCAATGAAACCAAGTCACGGGGCTTCTCTGGTGGCACAGGGGTAAAGAATCTTCCTGCCAATGCAGGAGACACAGGATCAGTCCCTGGGTCAGGAAGATCCCCTGGAGGAGGGCATGGCAACCCACTCCAGTATTTTGGCCTGGGAAATCCAGGGACAGAAGAGCCTGAAGGACTACAGTCCATGGGGTTTACAAAAGAGTCAGACATGACTGAGCAACTAAACAACAACCAAGTCAAACTTGTAGACTGAACAGACATTTTCCTATATGCACAGAGGCTCCTGCGGGGCAACTTTGGTGGTAGGTAAGGAACACTCATCTCTAATGACCTGTGTTTTCCTCTGTAAAAGCAAGTACAAACAAAACAGCAGAAATTAAGAGAAGAGACTTCCCTCCGCTCCATTTTCTTAGAAAATAGAAAACTTATAAGTTCTTTCTCTGTCTCTTTGAAATGTACATACCATACTTTCCTTAAAAGCTAAATCACCTCTTGCCAGTATTAAGACCCAGGCATCTCTTTCTCAAGGACCTGCAACCACTTCTTTGGAATAAAATCATCAAAGAAGATGAGCCTAACTTGGTCTAGAGCAGATGCCTGGCACCACGTTGCAAAATGATTTCATCATAAAGATATGATATGGGGACTTCTCTGGCTGTTCAGTGGTTAACACTTGTTAAGTGTTAAGACGCTGCACTTTCATTCAGGGGACCCAGTCGGGGAACTAAGATCCCGCATGCTACAGGGAGTGACCAAAAAAAAAAAAAAGAAAAATACTATGACATTTATTTTTCCTTTAGTAAAGCCAATTAGCAAACACAGATAGACACCCTAATTCCCAAGGGACTTCAGCATGGACTGTGGATTACTGAAATGGACTGCCAAGTCCTCTCATTTGAGAACTAGTTATTGCTTCTCTTGGGCTTCCCTTGTGGCTCAGCTGGTAAAGAATCCACCTGCAGTGTGGGAAACCTGGCCTGGGTTCGATCCCTGGGTTGGGAAGATCCCCTGGAGAAGGGAAAGGCTACCCACTCCAGTATTCTGGCCTGGAGAATTCTGTGGACTGTATAGTCCATGGGGTCGCGAAGAGCTGGACACGACTGCGTGACTTTCACTTTTATTTTTAATTGTATTTTCCCAACAACTCACAGTGCTGCCACATCCTGGCAGTGTGACCTTGGATCTCAGTTCATTTCTCTGTAAGATGGAGATAATATTGGAAGCTAGTTCATAGGAGTAAGTAGATTAATACATGAAAATTTCTTAGAATAGAGCTCCTACGAAGACTCACGTAGTAGGAGTTGACCTCTAATGTTGCAATTGTAAACTTCCAATTCAATAAAAATATGACAATCAGAGTCACTTTTACTGGTCTTTGTGGGCTTCCCTGCTGGCTCAGAGAGTAAAGAATCTGCCTGTAATGTGGGAAACATGGGTTCAGTCCCTCGGTTGGGAAGATCCCCTGGAGAAGGGCATGGCAACCCACTCCAGTATTCTTGCCTGGAGAATCCCCATGGACAGAGGAGCCTGGTGGGCCACAGTCCATGGGGTCACAAAGAGTTGGACACGACTGAGTGACTAAGCACACACTCACATTGGCCTTTAATCTCCTGGCATGCTGCAGTCCCTGTGGTCACAAAGGGTCAGATACAACTTACTTACTGAACACCAACAACATGTATAAAGTAACTCCTTAATATTTTCTATATCACACTTTCAAGTTTGCATAATCTAAATGTGCACAAAATGTGAATTGCACTATATTCTAAGTAACATGGGCTGATTCCACCCCCCCACCCCCCACCCCCCCACACACACCACCACTTTTTTTGTTGTTGGGGGAGGTCTACATTTTTTTATATTTAAGTGTTGACTACAAAATTATTCACAACCTAAAAGCTGAGAGTTCTGTTTCATTCGATGGAAACTTTTAGGACTTCAAGCCAGGGAGGGTGCATCTCAAATAACCCTGAGAACTGCTGCGGAGAAAGCAAGGGAGGGAACCAAGTTATTTAGGAGTTTTGCAACAAAGATCATGTAGTCTGAGCATCAATTGGTAATTGTTCAAGTTAAAGAAAACCAGCTATCTAGAGTTAAGGAATTGAGCACTTTTCTTTGTATTGGAAAATGCAAGAGTCTGGGCTCACTGAAATCATTCTTTTGATACACACCTCAGCCATCTGGGGCCAGCATCCTGTGTTTTCACTTCCTGAGTCTCCTCAGGGCTCACTGTAGGGAGTGGCTATAGTGTGAAAGCTGCTAGATAAAAAGTATTCTTCTCCTTCCTAAGTTGCCTGGGGCTCACCAACTCACCATCTGGTGGTGGCTGCAATTTCTGATGACCGTGACATCCTTTGTTTACCAACATGCAGGAAATATTCCATTTCTCAGAAGTTTCAGGCCTGAAAATGTCAGTCACTCAGTCGTTTCCAACTCTTTGAGACTCCATGGACTGTAGCCCTCCAGGCTCCTCTGACCATGGAGTTCTCTAGGCAAGAATACTGAAGTGGGTTGCCATCCCTTCTCAAAGGGATTTTCCTGACACAGGGATCGAACCTGGATCTCCTGCGTTGCAGGCAAATTCTTTAGCATCTGAGCCACCTGGGAAGAACTGTTTCAGATGTACAGCATTATAATTCAACACCTGAACACTCTGCAAATTGATCACAAGTCTGGTCAGCATCCATCACTGTGCTGTTGATGTCCTTTCGCTCAGGTAACCACTCCTCTGATCTCCTGTGCTGAGACACTCTTGCCTTCAGCGCCCTTACCTATTCCCAGCATTAGGACTCCAGAGAAGGAGAGAAATGAGCTTAGGGAAGCATTGCCCAAATCACACCTCTTGAATACCAGATCAATGGGTATGCCAAGATGTGTGCTCACCCTCGCAAGACTCAAGTACTTAATCCTGATGTTTGCTCCCATGAGAGTCACTCTGGGGTTTAGATGATGAGAGGAAAGTGGGCTGGGAGAGGGGAGAAAACAGTAACTGGGGGAAAAGGGGAGAAAGAGTAGAGAAAAGCCCCGTGAACAGACTGAGGGGACCGAGGAGCAGAGATCCCCTGCGTTGCAGTGGTCACTGGGTCTCCTCAGGCCAGCGCTCTGGCCAGTGAGCAGATTGCAGGGAAAGGGATCCTGGGCCCGTCTCGGGTTACAGGGCTGGCTGTCCGGTCTCCCAGCCCCTTCTCCCTTCCCCTTAATCCCCAAACGCGATTGGGATCAGCTTGTCTCTGACGCCCCTGTTATCTCCTCCCAGGCTCCCACTCTTCAAGGTTGGTGCCTCCCCAAGCTCCTGCCCTGCTCTTGGCCCGGTTCCTATCCAGGGCCAGGGTAAGCCTCTTCCTTCCAGACGGCTGCCTAGCTCCTTACCTTCCCTGTCCTGCTGAGGGGTGGGTGGTGCGGTTGTCCTCTTAAGAAAGGTGCTTTCTCCCAGCTGCACCCCAGCTACTGCTCAGGTGCTCCCAGGAGCTGCAAACATCTTCAGCTAGGTTCTTACCAGCCTTGATGAGCTCAGCAGGTGATGAGAAGAATCATCTGCCCTCTATGGAGGCTCAGACAGAGGCTCCAGTGTCTACCCACCCTTATTTAAGCTGAATTCCTGTGTATGGCCGGGACTCTGGCCCAGACTCTGTGATGGAGGATGCCCTCTAGGCTAGCCTTGTTTTTGTTTTTGTTTTCCAGATCCTCTCCATTGTCTGATGGATGAAGAACACTGAGGGTCAGGTGAGGATGGTCTCTATCAGACAAAGGAAGAAAGAACTCGAGGGTGAAAGACTTTTGTCCCTTTCCTAAGGAGCAGCCAGTGAATGACACCAGCTCCCTCAAGAGGTCAGGCCATGGTGAAAATGCCTGCAGGGGAAGGAGTGCCTTGTGGGTGTCGGTGACCTAAGGGAACAATGGAAAGAGGAGGCCGGTCCCGTGGTCTTGTCTTCACTCTCCCGGGCCCCTGTGATCTCATATTTGCTCTGCCACTGACCAGATCAGGCTCAGACACTGCTCAAGTCACTCCTTGATGATTCCATTTCCTCATCCAAAAATTAAATGGACTGGGATTCTTGGAAAATCAAGTGGATCTGAAGTTCCTTTTCACCCCGGTGTTCCGATGCTATAATATCCCTTCTGTGCTTCTATCGTTTGCATCACACTGAACAGCTTGCCAGCGGGGAAGCTGGCCAAGCCTCTGGTGGAAGGTCCCTAAATGTGATTTCTCTGAAAGGCAATTCATGGGAAGAAGGGGAAAGTGCAAAGCACCCCAAAGGCAAATTCATGTTTATTCCCCATTTTCTCCCTCTCCTCCTCCTCCTTGCTCCTCCCCAGCGATGTGCAGAAACTCGAAGCTGCCCCAGACTTGCCCATCTAGAAAGCTGATTATGTCTCCCTCACCTCTACATGTCCTTCCAGGGATTAGTAGTCAAGACTCCTCCAGGAGATGGAAATCAAAGCCTTCCCCTCGCCCCCTCCCAGCACCTCTTCTTCCTGCGCTGTAGGGAGGCTGGAAGGCAGGGCTACGTGGAGTCCCACCCCCACTCCCGGTCTGTGCATCACTTCTGGGTAGAGACAAAATAGAAACCACTCGTGAAAACTGGGGTGGGGAACACGTGCCAGAGGGCAGAGGGAGGGCTCAGTAAGAACATCCAGGGATACAGGGATGGGGGGGGCGGGGCAGGAAGGGAAAGAATGGAGGGAGGCGGAGAGAAATAGAGGGAGAAAAGCACTGCAAAAAATAAAAAAAGGAGGGAGAGAAAGTGAGGAAGGGAGAAACAAAACCTCCTTGATTCTACGGAGTCCCCATGGGCAGGACACTAGCCTCAGGTTGGCAGGGGAGAGTCAGAGTGATTCATTCCTGAGCATTTCATGCCAGGTGCCTACTCCAGGGCAAGAGCACCTTCTCTCTGAGCACCTCACACCTCCTGAGTTATGTAAGTGGCTCCACTCTGAGCCCAGAGATAATCAGATCAGAGGAGCCCCAGTCTGCCCCACCCCCGTGGCACAGCGCCTGGCGCAGATACAGGAGCATATAAGTCCGTACTTCTCGAGTGTCCAGCTAAGGAGAGATGCTCCAGACCCCGGGAGCCATGGCCTGTGCCCTTATCTTCTGGCTTCTCCTGTTTACAGCCCTTGCAACCCCCTCCCAAGGCAAACGCCTTGGTCCCACGCCACATCTGCGTTATTCCAGGTTCCTAGACCCTTCTAACGCTGTTTTCCTGCGCTGGGACTTTGATTTTGAGGCTGAGGTCATCACTTTTGAGCTCCAGGTCCGGACAGCTGGCTGGGTGGGCTTGGGTGTCACAAATCGCTACAGCAGAGCGGGAAGTGACCTGGTTGTTGGAGGCGTCTTGCCTGACGGCAATGTCTATTTCTCGGTGAGTCTGAGGGTGGCTCCCTCCCAAGCATGTTGGGTCTCTTGCTGGGTGGAGGATGACTCTGAATCCAGGAAGGATCCATATTTTCCAAACATATTCAGGCACAGACCCAGAACACCAGCTGATGGCTGACCTCTCCCTACAGAATGGTCCATTGTAGAGGCTGAATCTAGGTCTTCCAGACTGAATGTCCATAAAGTGCCAAGGGAATGGAAGCATCGGACTGAAATAGAGAGCGTCCTGGGCCACAATCTCAGTGCAGGCCACTGGGGGAGAATCCAAGCTGTTTAGGATACAGTCATCATCTTCTGTTACCTTTAGGCTCAGTGAGAGAGACCACACATAAAATAGTCTAGTAATGACATCAGTACCCACAATAATAATAGCTTAAAATTTTTATGCACTTTTGGTTAACCAGGGGTTGGTCCAAATCTTCGCACATTAAACCTCCCAGCATCACCAGGAAGTAGATGATGATTATCCCACTTTACGGATGAAGAAGCAGCTCACCTGTCTCCCAGTCTCATTCTGAACTGCATTTATGTGGTGAAGGGTCAATGTTAAGAGCCCCCTGAAAAGATAAAGAGCATAGAGCTTTCAGAGAATAAGTGGGTTTTTAAGACTTGGGGATATAGGAATATTAGGATTCATGGAGATGAGATTTGAAATGGGAGAAATAAAGCAGGATCAGATACCAGCCATCCCTCTTCCCCATGAACCCCTCCCTTGACGCCAAGCTCTGCCCCAGGAGCGAACTATATTGTATAGACCCGGGTTCCACTAAGTTGGTACCTTAGCGGAGCTAAAGAGACCCAGACTACTCCAAAGCCGTGAGCACTTAGGGCTCCCGATTCTCACCCCGTGACCTTCCCTGGGCCCCAGGACCAGCACCTGGTGGACGAAGACACCCTGGAGGAGGATGGGAGCCAGGACGCAGAGCTGCAGGGGCTGACGGAAGATGCCGTCTACACCACCATGCGCTTCTCCAGGCCCTTCCGCTCCTGCGACCCTCATGACCAAGACATCACGGTAAAAGAGAGAGGGGAGAGGAGCATTTGGTCGCAAGCAGCCTTTCCCCCTGGGCGGGGACGTCACCCCAACCTGGGGCGGCCGTGTCCGTCGGGCAGCCAGTCTCGGTTCCCAGGGCCGCCATCTCTCTCAACCTTCCCCAGCACGCCTCCAGCCCCTCATCCTGCCGCCTGTGACTCCACCAGCCCTCTACAGGTGGCCTCCCCCTGACAGACCATGCCTCCTTCCCTGGAGTCCCCTCTTTAAGAACCTTGCCTGATCTCCTTGAACTGCAGGGTGTCGTGAACCACCCGTGGACATGGGCTCAGAGAGGGGCTGGGAGAGGGGGTGTGGCTCGCTCAGCATCTCCAGCAGGTCAGCCTCCAGGCAGAACCAGACCCCAACTAGTTCTGATCCCCAATCTCAAGCCCTCTTCATTCTGAAACCACACCGTGGCGTTCTGGGGGGGCTCGAGGAACTCCGGTTCTTTATGTCTCAGCACAGAACAAAATTCAGCAAAAGGCAAAGTGATAGATGAGAAGGGATTTACCAGAAGAGGATACTTGTGGGGCCCCTGAGAACCTAGTGCATTAAAGGTTTATAACAAAGGAAAAGTGGGAAGGCGGGGGGAAGACCACCTTCTGCCTCATTCTTGAGTAGGCATCACCTTCCATCCTCAGTTCCTCCTCCGCATCAGGTAGGGAAGTTTGCTTGTCCCTACATGGTCAAACCAGGACTGTCATGGTGCTATGGAAAAAATTGTTTCAGATCTCAGTATGAGGGTCTTTCACTTTCACATGTCACCTTTCCACAAACTTGTTTTTTATGTGTGTAGAGAGTATGTCCTAGGTGGTCGTTAACTAACTGAGCTCACTGGCAGGATGTGTGTTTTACACCACCACTGTTTCATTGTTTGGGGTCATGTCTCCTGCTTCTGCTGCATGGCTTTGTTGCTAAGTAAGCCTGCTTGGTTTTGTGGCTAAGTAAACCTGCTTTGGCCAGAGTTCCCTGGTGGCCTATAGGGGCTTCCCTGGTGGTTCAGATGGTAAAGAATCTGCCTGCAATGCAAGAGGCCCAGGTTCCATCCTTGGGTCTGGAAGATCCCCTGGAGAGAGGACTGGCAACCCACTCCAGTGTTCTTGCCTGGAGAATCCCATGGATAGAGAAGCCTGGTCCATAGGCTTGCAAAGAGCTGGAAGTGGATGAAGTGACTTAGCACTCGCAAACCTGTTTTCTTGAGTACTCTTTAACTCACAGGGGTCTCTCATACTCTTAGTCCCTATTTAACTATTTAATCGCCCACTTTGTCCCTTCACTCTGTCTGTCCCTATCCATTGCTCTGTGAGCCAGTGACTTGTGTCAGTGGTTGGGTGTGCGTGTGTGCAAAGTCCTACTTGTGCGTGGCAGCACCTGGATGCCCTTGACACCCACAGAGCGACACTGTGAGGGTGCTGGCCGCCTACGGCCTGGATGACACCCCGAAGATGGATCGGGAGCGTACATTTGTGAAGCCCATCTTCCTGCTCCAAATCATCCACCCTGATGATCTCGATGCCCCCGAGGACACCATCATCCATGACTTGGAGATCACTGATGTAAGACCCCTCCTTCCTGCCCAGTCACCTCCAGCCCCCTCCCACCTTCCACTCAATCCAGACTTTCCTCTTGCACTCAATATTCAGTGCATTCGTGGAACCCAGGTTCCTCTGACTCCCCTTGGTCCCCCGAGGGTGGTGAAACTGGCCCTCACGTGGCCGCCCTTCTCTGACCTGTCCCTTCACCTGCTTCTCCGGGACCCTCCCTCCCACCCACTCAGCCTCCGTGTGTCCCCCTCTAGTTCCTCATTCCAGAGGATGACACCACGTACGCCTGCACCTTCCTCCCTCTCCCCATCGTTACCAAGAAGCACCACATCTACAAGGTACTGTGAACTAGATGGCGGGACATTGTCAAGGTGGGCAGTGGGCTGTCAAGACAGGCAGTGGGCACAGTTGACTCTTGAAGAGGTGTAGGATGGAGGTGTCCAGGAGGACCTGGAAGCCAGGCCAGGTCTGGTGGAGGTGGCAGTTCCAGGATTTCCTGAGCCCAGAACTACAGCTCCCAGCACTGTTTTACTCACGCCCCACGGTGCAGCAGTGATTTTGATGATGGTCATTAGTTACTAAGTGCCTGCAAAGAGCAAAGGATGAGCCCTACCCTGAGCCCAGAAATGTGTTCTTTTAGCCCTGGAGGAAGTGCAGGCTGGTGGGGGAGGTGGGGGCACGTGGCCAAAGGCTGTCAGGTTGGCAAAGTCTGGCCAGAGGAGACTCAGGTAGGTCACCTGATTTCACATTTGAGTGATTACAATTTTGATCGAATAAATGAAAGTGTGACCTTACCATGAATGGCCAAAGTGTGCGAGCCATGGTTTTCTTTAGAGAGTGACTCCAACAAGGTGTGGTCACATGCTCAGATATAGGGAACTGATGAGGTCACTAAGGGAAAGTCGGAAGTCTTGGGATATTCCTGGCTAGAGCTGTGCTGTGTTCTCAGGAAGGGGTTTTTTAAAGACTGAGGGCTGAGAGAGGAGGCAGGTGGAGTGCTGGGGACATTTGGGGAAGGAGGAAACAGAGGAAATGGAAGAGGGGAGTGGAGACCTGGGCATAGTTTTCCTGATATTTGGGGAAAAGAAAGTGAGGTGGGGGTGGGGGCTCGAGGGATAAGGACTTGACCCAGAAGATCTTGACCGTGCTGTGTCCTGCACCCCCTGCCAGTTCGAGCCCAAGTTGGTCCAGCACAACGAGACAATTGTGCACCACATCCTGGTGTATGCCTGCGGCAATGCCAGCACTCTGCCCACGGGCATCAGCGACTGCTACGGGGCCGACCCCGCCTTCTCCCTCTGCTCACAGGTCATCGTGGGCTGGGCTGTCGGGGGCACAGTGAGTCCATGTGATGAGGGAAATCGGTGGCCAAGGGGACACGTGTGCTCAGGCAATGGGGATGGTGAATGGGTGGAAGAGGGAGACAAGGGAGGTCTGGGATGGAGGCGAGAAGACATGGGTGAGCCCTGAGGGGGTCCCCTGCATCTACTTCCCAGCCATTCTTGCTGCCAAACCTCCCTCCTTCCACCAGAGTTACCAGTTTCCAGACGACGTGGGCATCTCTATTGGGACACCCTTGGACCCCCAGTGGATCCGCCTGGAGATTCATTACAGCAATTTTCACAATCTGCCTGGTAAGTGTCTAGAGCGTTTATGGAGGCGCCCGTGGATGGGGCTGGCTGAGTCCTCTAGGCACTCCTGCTCGCAGCCCCACCGTTGCCTTCCCAGGCCTCTTTCTCCGCAGCCTGTGACCCGTTCCCCTGCCTCCTCTGATCGGTCCTGCCTGCCCCAGGTCTGTATGACTCCACGGGGATCCGAGTATACTACACCGCGCACCTGCGCAAGTATGACATGGGCGTCCTGCAGCTGGGCGTCTTCACTTTCCCCATCCACTTCATCCCCCCCGGCGCCGAGTCCTTCATGTCCTACGGACTGTGTAAGACGGAGAAGTTTGAAGAGGTGAAACTGGAAGGTGTTCCCCCGACGCCCCACTTCCCCTGAGATTCCCCGTTCCCAGTCATAGATCCGGTGTGATCCACCGGTGCGCAGCCCGAGTCCCCAAGGCGGAGAAGGACCACCGCCTGGTGCTTTGGGAAATTGACCTGACCTGGCTGGTGCAGGGGAGGCGGGAGTCAGGGCTCTGGGGCGGGAAGAGGGGCCCGGAGGCCCAGCAGGGACCACAGGGGTGTGTTCCAGTCTTCAGAGGAAGGTGTCAGATGGTAAAGGAGGGAACCAGGAGCAGAGCAGAGTTCCTAATGAGAACCAGGTGGTCTCCTCCTGCCTCAGATGAACGGGGCTCCGGTGCCCGACATCCAAGTCTTTGGCTATCTGCTGCACACCCACCTGGCCGGCCGCGCTCTGCAGGCGGTGCAGTACAGGTAAGGAAGACCCAGATTGGAAGCACTCCCTTCTGTATTTGGAAATAAGTTTTGGGAACAGTTGTTTATTCTGCAACGCGAGGTTATGCTCGGTTGGAGCAGGAGAAGCTAGAACTGTTCCTGGAGTAGAGATGATGGAGGGTGGAGAGTTTTGTTTTACAACGAGCCCGCTGCTGCTGCTTTGTTCATAGACCGCCCCCTCCCCACATCAGCCTCTCCTTACTCCTCTCCCCACGTTGTCTACCTCCAGAAACGGAACTCAGCTCCACATAATCTGTAAAGATGATGCCTATGACTTCAATCTGCAGGAGACTCGAGATTTGCCTTATCGAGCGGTGATCAAGCCGGTGCGAGCCGGGCTGGGGGAGGCATGGCTGGCATCTGGGGAAGGCAGGATCAGCACTTGTTATTGTTAGCCAAGAGGTCTAAGGCTGGACCGGTCCCTCTGCCTCTTACTTTCAGCCTTTGTTTCTCTCTGCACAGGGGGATGAATTGCTGATACAGTGTCGCTACCAGACGCTGGACCGAGACTCCTTGACGTTTGTAAGTACACATCTCCCCACCATGGTTAATGACAATAGCCTTAGAAGAGCCTTACCCCTGGTCTTGGCTATTCCATCACTCAGAAGATTTCAGCTGAAGCCCCTTTGTTTCTCCAATGGTATTTCCCATTCACATGGGGCTTCACGCTCTCACATCCCCATGACTATAAGATGGGTACCAGGGTTCCCATCTTCTCAGTCAATGACTCACTAAGATTGTCGCTAGCTCTCTCTTCTTCTCCAGGGGGGTCCAAGCACCATTAATGAGATGTGCCTCACCTTTTTCTTCTACTATCCCCGAAACAACATCTCCAGCTGCCAGGGGTACCCTGACATCATCTACGTGGCCCACGAGCTGGGGCAGGAGGTATCAGAGTGAGTCATCCTGGAAGATAAGACCAAGACTGACCTCTAGAAGTTAGGTCACTTGTGTGCAAAGTATTTGTCTGCCTTTTTCTCATGCACTTACCTGATTCGAACACTGTTTGCTTTCAAGGAGTGACCTTTAATTGGGGCTTTCTGAGTGGTGCAGTGGTAAAGATTCTGCCTGCCAATGCAGGAAACACAAGAGATGCAGCTTCAATTCCTGGATTGGGAAGATCCACTGGAGTAGGAAATGGCAACCCATTCTAGTATTCTTGCCTGGACAATCCCATGGACAGAGGAGCCTAGCAGGCTATGGTTCACAGGGTCAAAAACAGTCAGACACAACTGAAGAACTTTCACTTTTCACACTTTAATAATTTTAACAGATAATCATTGACTAATGTAATACCTTCACCATGATACTTATCAAAACCTATCAAGTTCATGTGGTTGCAAAGAGTCGGAAGTGACTGAGCACGCATGCAGTGACCTTTTAATTAATTGGGACTAAGTTCCTCCCTGAGGCTCTGATGAAAATGCTGAAGCTCCTTTCCAAGAAAAATGCACATCTTTGCAAACACATCCCATATCACAGACAATTTCAGGACATGTATAGGTTCCCAGAAGTCATCCCATCAACCTTAGACTTCATGGTCCCCAGATCAAGAAACACTTCTTTATAAAGAGTCAGCACTTCCTCTTTTTCACTTTTATAAAATTCTCATCTCTAATTCTGATGATTTCTCCTGCCATGCTCACGGTTGTCTCACTGAATTGTAAGACATTCCTTTTGGTTTACAGCGACATGGAACTGATGCTAACAAAAATGAGGCTACTTTTTACACATTTTGCCAAAGCTTTAAGTTACCCCTGAACTAGTGTCTGCTCTTTCTGCCCACTGCAGCTCCATGGAGGGCATGATGGCCCTGAGTAATGTGGAGTGGACCCCGGAGAGCATTAACAAGGCTGAGAAGGCCTGCAAGGAGGCCCAGCAGACAGTGATAATAAAGACTATTGATGTAAGTGTCCTGGAAGACACTGCGCTCTCAGGGTTAGGGCTGAAGGAGTGAGGGATGGTTTGGACGAGGCCAGAAAAGAGGAGAAAGGGGGTGTGAGTGACAGTGGCAGGAACACTGGATCAGAGAAGAGGAAGCTGAGCGAGCAGAGGAGGGCTGATGCTGCTCTGGGTGTGGGTGGGCATCTCCTGGTTAGCCTGTGAGGCTGCAGGGACTGGGGATGACCAAGGAAGGTCTTAGAAGATGAAAGGAGGTGGGGGTGCTCCCACCCGTTTTCCTCCTTCTCCTGCAGGAGCTAGTGGAGAACACAACAGGCTGGATTCGGGACATCAACCCTCCTCCCCGGGGTCCTTGTTTGGAGTCCTCTGGAGGCAAAGTGGAGCCCCAGGACAAAACCCCTGCAGGCTTCAGGGCAGCCCCCGTGGTCCTCTCGGGGTCCAGCAGTGCCCCCCTGAGGTGCCTCCCCCTGGCCGCCCTCTTGTTTGGGCAGGGGGCCCTGTCTTGGCTCCTTGCCACCGTGCAGGCTGGAATCTGATACCGTCTCCTCAGTCACATACTCAGGCCCCTTCCCTGCTCAGACCTCCCCTTATGGTCACACAAACTCCCCTCTTGGCCTCCAAAGCCCCCCATCTGTGCCCCTTCCCATGACCTCAGTCCTGACTGCAGGCCTGGGCGTGGCACAGAGCCCACAGAACCTGGTCCAGGACAAGCTCAACCATCCATCCTTTACAGCATCCAAGAAGCATTGGTAGGACCACACATCCTCCAACAAAATCTGGATTCAAGGCTGGGAGGGATGGGGTCTCTGAGCAGTCTGGTACCCAGGCTCGCTCAAGGAGATGCTGTGTGGGGAGAAGGGTGCATGAATGCAGAGAGGGAGCCTTGTAAACCCTCCTCAGCTCATGCTGGCCCTGGAGGGGCTCCTGTTTCTCTTTTCTGCTGACATCTTTGCCCAACCCTCCCCGTAGAGGCAGCCACATGTGTGCTTGTGGTGGAGGGAAGGGCTCTGTTTATAAGGGACAAAGTTCAAGGCACCAAATTAAACAGAATTCAACTCGCTTCCCAGTGCCATCTCTTTCCTTTGAGTCTGTGGTCCAGGTGAGACAACTGCCACTAAGGTGGTCTCTTAAAGGCTCAGGCTGAGGCATCCAGAGGGCATTTGAGGATCTGGTTGACCCAAATGCACCTTCTAATTCATCGCCTGCTTGCCTCAACTGTGCCTTGACTGCCAGCTGGTCTTTATCTTCTCAGTATGTATCACATTCTCAACACTCAGATCACCAGGTGGCAAGAGCCTGCCTGGCCAGGGAGACTGACCTGGGCTCTGAAAACAGGTCGAGGACAAGCCAGTCTGTGAATTGCCCTGCCCATGGTTCTCCTGTCTTCTAGAAGGGACCCCTGCCCTGAATATTCCAGGGTGTTTAGAGTATCTTAATTCCCTGAAGATTAGAAATCTGGCCTCTAAATTTCTTGCCACTGCTTGAGTTCATGTGTGTGTATGTCAAGTCACTTCAGTCGTGACAAATTCTGTGCAACCCTATGGACCATAGCCAGCCACAATCCTCTGTCCTTGGGGTTCTCCAGGCAAGAATACTGGAGTGGGTTGCCAAGCAAAGCAGAAAACATGGCTTACCCGAAGCCAGAGGGATTGCCAAAGTTCACCACTGGGCTTCGCTGTGGTCACCATTCAAGGGAAATGGAGACTTTTCTTTAAGTAATAATCTTAAAACATGGTTAAGGCATTTTGGCAGTAGTTTAAGGTTCACAAATTACTTTCTACAGCATGAAGAAACACACAAATCAAAACTAATCTAGACTGAAACTTAAAACAGACCTTTTGGGCATCTCCCTGGTGGCCCAGTGGCCAAGACTTTGCACTCTCAGCGCAAGGGGTCTGGGTTCAATCCCTTCTCAGGAAACCAGATTCCATCCCACAAGATGCAACTGAAGATCTCTAGTACCACAACTAAAACCTGAAGCAAACAAATATTAAAAACAAAACAGACCTTTTCCCTGTGGTTTGCCCAGTTCACAAAAAAGTCTGACCTTTCTATTCAAAGCTGTGTTACTCCAAGTGCCCCCACCTCCCACCCCCACAAGCAAATTCTTCCACCCTTGATCTTTCGAGTAAAAACAAAAACAAAATAGAAGAACCTCCTGGATGGATTTCTGACGTCAAACCTCAGCCTTATTCTCAGGTCTGTCCTGATAAGTTCATGTCAGCTGAGCAACCTCCCCAGAGTTCTGTAGTCAGAATTTTCCAGCGCTCCATTTGTCCAGCCCAGAGACCAGCGCACGTCCCACGCATTATTGCTCTCCTCTGTACCCACTTCAGATTCCCATCTTTCATTTTACTTTCCTCTACATCTCCTGATCTCAGCATTTAGTCATCAAGTACATATTCACTGAGCACCACCTGTGAGCTTGACTTTAGGTCAGAATAGGAGCTACTGAAATGAACAGGAAATGGACCAGCAAAACCTTCCCCACCTCTCCGACCCACCCTTGCGGAGCTGTGACGAAGCTTCTAGGAGCCCTTGGCTGGTCATTTTCTCCTTGGGTTCAGGGCCTGCTCCTCTGAGCTTTTCCTAGTGCACAGACCATTTCTCCCCACTGACTGCCTCCAGAGAGAAACCATTATTTATATCAACTTATGGATAATGAAATGCTTCTATATTTAAAAGGGATGCATTTATCTTATGCATTTGTATTAGACTGGGGTCTTTGTGGCTCAGCTGGTAAAGAAGCCACCTGCAATGCGGGAGACCTGGGTTCAATCCCTGGGTTCAGAAGATCCCCTGGAGAAGGGAAAGGCAACCCACTATTCTGGCCTGGAGAATTCCATGGACTGTATAGTCCATGAGGTCGCAAAGAGTCGGACACGACTGGGTGACTGAACAACATTAGACAATACTGCTGGGAAAATGAATTATAGTAATTACATAATTGTTATATGAATTATATGAAAAAAATTAAAAATTTTTTCCAATTTATGTTTTTTGTGACTATAGTTTCTGGAAAGCCTAATGATATACTCCAAAAAGATGGGCTCAGAGTTGAGGTAGAAAAGGATGACCTCCACTTCCTCCTAGAATATCTTGGCATTTGGGTGTCTGTCACACCTCACCCCTCAGTTGGTTTCTAAGTTCAGGTGAACTTAGAGTGATTCTGAGACTGTAACTTTTTTTCCATCTTACTTTCTGTACTCAAAACTCCATCTTAAATGTGGAGGGTAAATAAATTATGTATTCCCTCATTGTTTTTTTTGTTTTTTGTGAAGACAAGAGGTGCATGCATGCTAAGTTGCTTCAGTCAGGTCCTATGGACTGTATGACCCTATAGACTGTAGCCCACCAGGCTCCTCTGTCCATGGGATTCTCCAGGCAAGTATACTGGAGTGGGTTGCCATGCCCTCCTCCCCAGGGGGACTCTCCTGACCCAGGGATCAAACCCGCATCTCTTGTGTCTCCTGCACTGGCAGGCGGGTTTCTTTATTCACACCACTGGAGCTACCTGGGAAGCCCTAGAAGACACGTGGACCCATAATGTTTACAAGGATTCTGGTCTCTCCCGTGGAGTAAGAATATTTTGATACAATTTCAAATTTATGGTCGCAAGAATTCCCATAAGCCCTTTAAACGAGCCTTATCCATTTACATTTTGCCCTGTTCCTCTCTCCTTCTCTCTCCTCTCTTACCATCTCTTCTCTTTTCCTCCTCTCCTCGACCCCCCACCCCACCCACTTCTTCCTCCTTCCCCTGGCTCTCTGTCTTGCTCTCCTTCATGAAGTTGATAACTTAGTTTGTTACTCCTGTCTGCTAGAGTTCTCAGCACGTCTCAATTCTTGCTGTATTTAGCTGAGACTGACCAAGAAAGCATCTCATCTCCACTGCTCCACAGTCCCAGTGGCTCCCTACCTTGACGGCATGTTAGAGTTACCCGGCTGATGGGGGCTGCATCCAGGCATTAGCAAATCATTACACTCTCCAGGTATTTCCAATATGCACCTGAGCTTGAGGACCACTGAACCAGAAATTCAATTCCCTGGTGGCTCAGACGGTAAAGCGTCTGCTTACAATGCGGGATACCCGGGTTCGATCCCTGGGTCGGGAAGATTCCCTTGAGAAGGCAATGGCAACCCACTCCAGTACTCTCGCCTGGAAAATCCCATGGACGGAGGAGCCTGGTAAGCTACAGTCCTTGGGGTCGCAAAGGGTCAGACACGACTGAGCGACTTCACTTTCACTTTCGGTCAGCTTCCTGAGTGGGCACTCTGGCTTCACATGTTGCAGCTACAGCACAAGGACTGACCAGTCCGAGTGAACACCAGCAACGAGGAGCCCTGGAAGCTCCCTGAATTCCAAGAGCTAGACTTTTAGTTGCTAGATTGTGAGGACGTGTGGGGATCTCAGAGAAGGGGTGTAAGTGGGGGACTCAGGGAAGTGGCTACTTACCAAACATCACTCAAAAAATAAATAGCACTGAAACATGTATATTATCATATGTGAAACAGATCGCCAGTCCAGGTTCGATGCATGAGACACGGTGCTCGGGCCTGATGCACTGGGATGATCCTTAGGAATGGGATGGGGAGGGCGGTGGGAGGGGTGTTCAGGATGGCGAACACATGTACACCCATGGCTGATTCATGTCAATGTATGGCAAAAACCACTACAATATTGTGAAGAATTAGCCTCCAATTAAAATTAATTAATTAATTTTTAAAAAAAATAGCAAAGAAAGAAGAGCCCTTATAATGCCGAGTAGCAAATACACAAAAAAACGTGGAGTTAGAAAATCACCATTTAATTAATTCATAGTAATAATTGAATCAGATAAGAATCATCAATAGATGACAAAAAATAATAGGAGAGGAACCAGATAGCTACATAGCCTCAAATTATCTCCACATAATATAGCTATTCATTATGATGAGAAAAAATTGTAACTTTCCCATGGAGAGAACTGAGAGGCACCACTTCAACCAGGTCAGTCAATTGGCATCACCAACCATGGACAAACATCACTTACCTCCTAACAGGAGTACCAGGAAGGACATAACATCAATTCTATGTTATATCTGTCCAAGAAATATACAACCTCAATATAATCATGAGAAAGTATTAGACAAACCCCTAATGAGGAATATTCTACAAAGATCTGACTTGTAATCATCAAAATCAAAGAAGAAAAAGAGGGGCTGAGGAATAGCTCCATGATAGAGAAGACTGAAAAACAAAATTTCTATTAAGCAAATGCAACACATGCTCCTTGTCATTACTGTTGTTTAGGTTTCTTTTTTCTTTTTCAAAATGTTTTTGGCTGTGCCACAAGATATCCAGGATCTTAGTTTCCCAACCAAGGATTGAACCCATGTCCAGGGCAGTGGACGCCCACTGGACTGCCAGGGAAGTCCGTGTTTAGTGTTCTTTATAAAGAACATTATCGGGACGATTGGTAAAATTTGACTAATGTCTCTGCATTATATTGTGGTATTGTATGAATATCAACTTTCTGACTTGACTGATTATATATATTGTGATTAGGTGAGAATGTGTCCTTGTGTTTTAGGAAATTTATACTAAAGCATTTTGTGATGTTGAGACATTGTATCTATAACTCTCAAATTATACACGTGTGTGTGTGTGTGTGTGTAAGTATGTGTGTGTGCGAAAGAGAGTAAATATGGTACATAATTTATAATTTGTGGATGATATTTGGGAAAACTGGGTGAAGAGGATAGTGAAGGTCTTTAGCTATTTTTGCAACTTTTCTCCAAGCTTATTTCAAAACAAAAATGTTAATTTTTAAAAAAGAAATAGGCATGCGATCTAAACAAAGAGAGTATGAAAATGGAGCAAAAAAAAAATTTTTAAGACACATAGTTACCTAGAAAAAAATTCAATTTAGAAAAATGTCAGCCTTTCCAAGCAAGAGATTTTGACTACTGTGAGAAAAAGTTTAAATAGACATAACAACACTCAAGGGATTATATAATCATAATAATAAAACTTTGTATTGTCTTTTACAGAAGGAAAATGCACTTCCAATGTTGACTTGCAAATGAGGAAACTGAGGCAAGTAAAAGGCAAGGGTGTCCACCTGAAGCAGTTGTCCCTGCACCAATGTGGTGCTCCTAGAACTGGTCCAATGAAGGCGACCGTGTGTTTTATGTGTAATCATAGGTGTCTGCAAGGCTTAAGACTCAGAAGCAGCAAGTTAATGCTTTCTTTCACCCCCTGCCTCTCCCAGTTTTCCGAACCTGCTTCCAGGACCACATCTTGTGCATGGACTGGAGTTTCAATTCTCAAGTTTCTTCAAATGTCTGAAGTAAGGCCAGATTGTATTTTTTTTTTTTTCTGTTTTTGTTGTTGCTTATGTAATCATGATTTTTATTTTATTAAAAATATTTATTTTATATTGGAGTCTAGTTGATTAACAATAGTATGTTAATTTCCATTATACTGCAAAGTGATTCAATTATACATATGCATGTATCTATTCTTTTTAAAGTTCCTTTCCCATTCAGGTTATTAAAGAATATTGAGCAGAGTTCTCTGTACTATACAGTAGTACTTGTTGGTTATCTGCTCTAAATATAGCGCTGTATTTGTTGTTTCTGGCTATTGTTCTTTTTTCAGGAGCACTTACCTTTTCAAAATTCCATATTTGTAATTGCAATCCATTTATACACGCAAAGGGATTGAAGTTCAGTAACTAGAGAACTATGGTTGGTTGAACAAATTCCTCTTCAGTGTTTCAAGTCCCAAGGGCTTTAAAAAAAAAAAGTGAAGCCTTTGGCCAGTGAATCTGCCCCAGTGTGGCAGCCTGGCCACAGGGTCCCATGTGCCGTGGGGCACAGAGCTCTTTGTCCGGGACCAGGTTTTATGAGCCAACAAGAGAAGCGCCTTGGAGCTCCCTCAATAAACATACACGTGAGGGCGCCTGGGAGCAAGTCCGTTAATACAGTTTAGAATGATGAGTTTGGCTTTGTTTTGTTTTCACACTGCATTTGACCAGGACCTGACCTTGAAACTAGGACATTATTGTCCTAGGGAAGTGATTCTCAAACTTTTTGGTCTCAGGATCTCTTTACTTTCAAATTTGGTGAAGACCCCATGCTTTGTTTGGGTGGATTATATCTCTGAACATTTGTTCCGTAGGTAAAATGGAGTCATTCGTAAAATGTTTTGCAAAATATTTATTTCTTCGTTCATTAAAAATAACAATATATCAAATACATGTTGACATAAATAATATATTTTTAATGAAAGACCACTATATTTTCCAAAGCAAAAACAGTTAGTGAGAAAAATGACATAGTTGTATAATCTGTAAATTTGTTTAATGTCTGGTTTAATAGAAGACAGCTGGATTCTTGTATCAGTTTCCGTTTTCATCTATTGTGACACCACAGAGCACAATCTCTGGAAAGTGGCGCTGTATATCAATGAGAGGATGAGTGAAAATGGCAAAAACAATAGAGTATGTATATGGAAAGAGGCTTGACCTTGTAGACCCCAGAAAGAGGTCTGGGGTCTCCCCTGGTTCCCCAAACTACATTTTCAAAATACTGTCCTAGGGTTAAGCCTTCAATAGCACCTAAATGGCAATATTTGGTTATGACCATGAGCCTATTCACAGGGGTGATTTTAGAAAATAATAGATCAGGAATAAATGGTGATTGTGGGTATGAAAGTCCAAGAACATGCTGAAAGTCTTAACATACTGAAGGAGAGTCTAGATAGTAAAACAAGAAGGGAAAAGCTGGTGAGTAGAAGACAAAGCAAACAAAACTATGAACTCTGATCCCAGGGTAGACATTGTCTCCCCTATGTCTTATCTTTACATACTCATCTCTGTCTGGGTGATTTCTGGTCTGTAGAAGAGTTAGCACTTTGTAAGTTAATTCAGTCGTTAGAGGAAACAGCAACAATCTAGTATTATCTCATAAATAAGTACTAATAGCATCAGTACTTGGAGAAGAAAGAGTACTCACAAGGAACAATATTACCATTGCTGGCAGCCCCCACACATACAGGAAAAAAGTAGTCACAGGAGAAGGAGTATTAGTGCAAATGGCATGAGTTTATGAAGGGTAAGTAGTCATTGTAGAAAAAGCATTACTAGTACTATTGTTCCCAGACATTGTAGGGGAAAGATAATTTGTAATCAGAGCATCATTATCAAGGCGAGCAGTTGGAGAAGTGGTTACTGTAGGAGGAGAGGTTACTGTAGCAAAAGTAGTGTTCTTATAAATACTTTTAGAGAAACTAGTCAATAGAAAACTATTGCTAGTAGTAGCAGCAGCAGTATCTGTAGGAAAACAGTGGTAATGCGTGAGTAGTATTAGTGCTAGTAGCAACAGTATTTGTTGAAGAATGAGTAGTGGTAATAAGAACAGTAGTACCAGTACTAGTGTCAGTGGTACTAGTTGGGAAAGAAGTAGCCGTGATAGGAAGAGTAGCAGTAGTGGTATTTGTAGGGAAAGGCACAGTAGAATTAGGAACATTAGCATTAGTAACTCAATAGCACTTGCTGGGAAAGGCATGATTGTGACAGGAAGAATACCATTGGTGCTAGACAACAGTAGTGTTTGTAGGGGAAGATATAGTAGTATTAGAGACAGTAGCTGAAACTTCAGTACTATTTGTTGGGAAAGGCATGGTTGTGACCGGAAGAGGAACATTAGTGCTATCAGTACTAGTATCTATTGGGGAAGAAATAGTGGCATTAGGGACAGTAGTACTAGATGAAACATCAGTAGTACTTGTTGTGTAAGGCATGGCTGTGACAGGAAGAGTAATGTCAGTACTATCAGTAGTAGTGTTTACAGGGGAAGAGAGAGTGGCATTAGGGACAGTAGTACTAGTTGTAACTTCAGTAGCACTTGTTGGGTACGGCATGGTTGTGACTGGAAGAGGAACATTAGTACTATCAGTGGTAGCATTCATAGGGGAAGATATAGTGGCATTAGGGACAGTAGTACTAGCTGAAACTTGAGTAGCACTTGTTGTGTATGGCATGTCCGTGATAAGAAGAGTAATATCAGTACTTTCTGTAGTAGTATTTATAGGGGAAGATGTAGTGGCATTAGGGAAAGTAGTACTAGTTGAAACATGAGTAGCACTTGTTGTGTATGGCATGTCCGTGATAGGAAGAGTAATATCAGTGCTATCAGTAGTAGTATTTGTAGAGGAAGATATAGTGGTATTAGGGACAGAAGTACTAGCTGAAAATTCAGTAGCACTTGTTGGGTAAGGCATGGTTGTGACAGAAAGAGTAATAATAGTGCTATCAGAAGTAGTATTAACAGGGAAATATATAGTGGTATTAGGGACAGAAGTACTAGTTGAAACTTGAGTAGCACTTGTTGTGTATGGCATGTCCGTAATAGGAAGAGTAATATCAGTGCTATCAGTAGTAGTATTAATAGGGAAATATATAGTGGTGTTAGGGATAGAAATACCAGTTGAATCTTCAGTAGCATTTGTTGTATAAGGCATGTCCGTGATAGGAAGAGTAACATTAGTGCTATCAATAGTAGTATTTGTAGGGGAAGATACAGTGGTATTATTAGAGGCAGTAGTACTAGCTGAAACTTGAGTAGCACTTGTCTCGTATGGCGTGTCTGTGATAGGAAGAGTAATATCAGTGCTATCAGTAGTAGTATTTATAGGGGAAGATATAGTGGTATTAGGGACAGAAGTACTAGTTGAAAATTCAGTAGCACTTGTTGGGTAAGGCATGGTTGTGACAGGAAGAGTAACAATAGTGCCATCAGTAGTAGTATTAACAGGGAAATATATAGTGGTATTGGGGACAGAAGTACTATTTGAAACATGAGTAGCACTTGCTGTGTATGGCGTGTCTGTGATAGGAAGAGTAGTATCAGTGCTATCAGTACTGGTATTTACAGGGGAAGATACAGTGGCATTAGGGAAAGTAGTACCAGTTGAAACGTGAGTAGCACTTGTTGTGTATGGCATGTCCGTGATAGGAAGAGTAATATCAGTGCTGTCAGTAGTAGTATTAATAGGGAAATATATAGTGGTATTAGGGATAGAAGTACCAGTTGAAACTTCAGTAGCATTTGGTGTATATGGCATGTCCGTGATAGGAAGAGTAGCATTAGTGCTATCAATAGTGGTATTTATAGGGGAAGATATAGTGGTATTAGGGACAGAAGTACTAGTTGAAAATTCAGTAGCACTTGTTGGGTAAGGCATGGTTGTGACAGGAAGAGTAACAATAGTGCCATCAGTAGTAGTATTAACAGGGAAATATATAGTGGTGTTGGGGACAGAAGTACTATTTGAAACGTGAGTAGCAGTTGTTGTGTATGGCGTGTCTGTGATAGGAAGAGTAATATCAGTGCTGTCAGTAGTAGTATTAATAGGGAAATATATAGTGGTATTAGGGACAGAAGTACCAGTTGAATCTTCAGTAGCACTTGTTGTATAAGGCATGTCCGTGATAGGAAGAGTAGCATTAGTGCTATCAATAGTAGTATTTGTAGGGGAAGATACAGTGGTATTATTAGAGGCAGTAGTACTAGCTGAAACTTGAGTAGCACTTGTTGTGTATGGCGTGTCCGTGATAGGAAGAGTAATATCAGTGCTATCAGTAGTAGTAGTTACAGGGGAAGATATAGTGGTATTAGGGACAGAAGTACTAGTTGAAAAGTCAGTAGCATTTGTTGAGTAAGGCATGGTTGTGACAGTAAAAGTAACATTACTGCTATCAGTAGTAGTATTTATAGGGGAAGATATAGTGGTATTAGGGACAGAAGTACTAGTTGAAAAGTCAGTAGCATTTGTTGAGTAAGGCATGGTTGTGACAGTAAAAGTAACATTACTGCTATCAGTAGTAGTATTTATAGGGGAAGATATAGTGGTATTAGGGACAGAAGTACTAGTTGAAAATTCAGTAGCACTTGTTGGGTGAGGCATGGTTGTGACAGAAAGAGTAATAATAGTGCCATCAGTAGTAGTATTAACAGGGAAATATATAGTGGTATTGGGGACAGAAGTACTAGTTGAAAATTCAGTAGCATTTGTTGAGTAAGGCATGGTTGTGACAGTAAAAGTAACATTACTGCTATCAGTAGTAGTATTTATAGGGGAAGATATAGTGGTATTAGGGACAGAAGTACTAGTTGAAAAGTCAGTAGCATTTGTTGAGTAAGGCATGGTTGTGACAGTAAAAGTAACATTACTGCTATCAGTAGTAGTATTTATAGGGGAAGATATAGTGGTATTAGGGACAGAAGTACTAGTTGAAAATTCAGTAGCACTTGTTGGGTGAGGCATGGTTGTGACAGAAAGAGTAACAATAGTGCCATCAGTAGTAGTATTAACAGGGAAATATATAGTGGTATTGGGGACAGAAGTACTAGTTGAAACGTGAATAGCACTTGTTGTGTATGGCGTGCTCGTGATAGGAAGAGTAATATCAGTACTTTCTGTAGTAGTATTTATAGGGGAAGATACAGTGGCATTAGGGAAAGTAGTACTAGCTGAAACGTGAGTAGTACTTGTTGTGTATGGTGTGTCCGTGATAGGAAGAGTAATATCAGTGCTATCAGTAGTAGTATTTACAGGGGAAGATATAGTGGTGTTAGGGACAGTAATACCTGTTGAAACTTCAGCAGTGCTTGTTGGGTAAGGCATGGCTGTGACAGTAAAAGTAACATTCGTGCTATCAGCAGCAGTGTTTGTAGGGAAAGATGTACTGGTATTAGGAAGAGTGGGACCAGTTGAAACTTCAGCAGTCCTTGTTGGGTAAGGCATGGCTGTGACAGTAAAAGTAACATTCGTGCTATCAGCAGCAGTGTTTGTAGGGAAAGATGTACTGGTATTAGGAACAGTAGGACCAGTTGAAACTTCAGTAGCACTTGTTGAAAAAGAAGTGGTTGTCATAGGAAGAGTAGCACTCGTGCTATCAGTAGTACTAGTGCTACCTGGAGTAGAAGAACTAGTGGCAACAGAAGTAGCAGTAGCAGTGGGAGTTGCAGAAGGATATAAAGAACTCATTGGGAAGGTACTTGTCATAGTTGTAGTAGAAACTACAGGACCACCTTGAATCCAAGTAACCTCAGTTAACTTTTCCAGGCTGATATTCTGGTCAGTCAATTGAATATTTAGTGTCTGCCAGAAAAGAAGAGATGAAGTTGGTATTTTAGAATTTGTTAAATATCACATTTAAGTTCAACCTCACATTACAGGATAACAACTGTGCAATGCAACTTATTAAGACCAATCTAACATACAGCACAATATCTTTGGGAAACATATGGAGAGGATTCCATCAGATCATTGATCATTGATCCCTGGACTAGCCTGAGTAAGTAGGATCGCTCAGTCATGTCCGACTCTTTGCAACCCCATGGACTGTAGCCTACCAGCCTTCTCCCATGGGATTTTCCAGGCAAGAGTACTGGAGTGGGTAGCCATTTCCTTCTGCAGAGGATCTTCCCCACCCAGGGATCGAACCCAGGTATCCCACATTGTAGGCAGACGCTTTACCATCTGAGCCACGAGGGACTATCCTGAGAGGATCACTAATGTGCACTGTACAATATGAGTCAACATTGGCAAATATATATAACCTTTCAAGTATAAGTAATTATAACAATAGTGCTAATAACTTTACAGAAAAATAAAATTAATGTATGATATGATAACATTCCTTTAAGACATACCTGATTGTAAGGGTCACTCTTAAAATTCATCACCATGAATTGTTGATTGTCATAGGAGACAGTCACTTGTGTTATATCAGCAGAGCTTATGCCCCAGATTCTAATATATCCAACTTTCAGTGAATTTGAGTCACTCAAATAATTATTATGTATCGTTTGGATTTGCAGTACACTCTGCAAAGAATATATAAAGAGGAAAAGATACATAACACATCTGTTAACAGACTAAATTCCAAATTACAATGTTAACAAAAATGCTGGTTTTATTCTTCAATACTTCATGAAGACATACTTCCTGAGAACTTAAGACAATAAATTTGAGGTGCTCAAAACAGGTTTGTGTGTCAACATTATGAAAGTTTTTTCACCTACATTATTACTAATTCTTACAATGATTTTGAAAAGAAAGAATTCTTATATCTGTTTCACAGATGAGAAAACTGAGGCTCTGGGAGAGAAAATGAGAAGGTCAAGGTCATATAACTTAAAGGCATTTATATGGTTGGAATCATGATGAACTTATGTGCATAGCACTGTATGACTTAGCACAGTGTGAATAAATGATTATGGCAACTTGTCCCTAGGCTAAGGACCAGTCATTCAGTTCACTCACTCACTCGTGTCCGGTTCTTTGCAACCCCATAGACTGCAGCATGCCAGGCTTGCCTGCCCATCACCAACTCCCAGAGATTGTTAAAATTCATGTCCTTTGAGTCAGTGATGCCACCCAACCATCTCATCCTATGTCATCCCCTTCTCCTCCTGCCCTCAATCTTTCCTAGCATCAGGGTCTTTTCCAGTGAGTTGGCTCTTGGCATCAGGTGGCCAAAGCAATGGAGCTTCAGCTTCAGCTTAAGTCCTTCCAATGAATATTCAGTACTGATCTCCTTTAGGATGGACTGGTTGGATCTCCTTGTTGTCTAAGGGACTCTAAAGAGTCTTCTCCAACACCACAGTTCAAAAGCATCAGTTCTTCGGTCTCAGCTTTCTTTATAGTCCAATTCTCACATCCATACATGACTACTGGAAAAACCATTGTTTTGACTAGATGGACCTTTGCTGGCAAAGTGATGTCTCTGCTTTTTAGTACATTGTCTAGGTTTGTTATAGCTTTTCTTCCAAGGAGCAAGCATCTTTTAATTTCGTGGCTGCAGTCATCATCTGCAGTGATTTTGGAGCCCAAAAATATAAAGTCTGTCACTGTTTCCCAATCTATTTGCCATGAAGTAATGGGACTGGATGCCATGATCTTAGTTTTTTGAATGTTGAGTTTTAATCCACCTGTTTCCCTCTCCTTTTTCATCAAGAGGCTCTTTAGTTCTTCTTTGCTTTCTGTCATAAGGGTGGTGTCATCTGCATATCTGAGGTTATTGATATTTCTCCCAGCAATCCTGATTCCAGTTTGAGCTTCATCCAGCCCAGCATTTAGCATGATGTATTCCACATAAGTTAAATTAAGCAGGGTGACAATATACAGCCCTGACATACTCCTTCCCCAATTTGGAACCAGTCTGTTGTTCCATGCCCAGTTCTAACTATTGCTTCTTGACCTGCAAACAAATTTCTCAACAAGCAGGTCAGGTGGTCTGGTATTCCCAAGTCTTAAAGAATTTTCCCATAGTTTTTCATGATCCACACAGTCAAAGGCTTTAGCATAGACTAAGGATAGTTTGCAACAGATCTAAATTATGAACTATAAATTTTAAGTATCAACACAAGGGTTACAATAACGTGAGTGAAGTCATGAGATGTTAGAAGATTAAGGCCTAAATGAAAATCATCATGAATATTTGTTATGGGTGTTAAAAGAAAAAAAAATAAAGAATCACCATGGGAATAGGGTTGTCAAGAAAGGACTTAGGAAAGACGTGGAATGTGAGAAGTTCTAGGAGGATGGATAGAGCTGATGAAGACAAAATGAATAGGAAAGGGAATGGGGTGGAGGGAGGCACAGACACATCTGACGCAGGCAGAGAACAAAGGTGCTGAGTTCACAGGCTCCTGTAGCTGGAACTAAGCAGAGAAATTACTGGTTAAGTACCTAAATAAGATGATGATTTGATGCAATCAATTAAGGAGACAGCTGTAGTAGAGTGAACCTATAAACTCCTAGACTCTGTTAGCAACAGTAGAAAGAAGATGATGTTCAGTTGGCATTATGGAGAATTAACCAGCCTTTTGTGACTGATTGAGCAATGAGAATCAAGAGAAAATTAAGAAAAAGGAATATAACATGAAGTAAATTGATGTTTTGGAGCTAACTCTTTTGATTTGGGAGAGCTTATTTTTAAGTTGTCTGGGATTTTGCAAGCCAGTTGATAGCTTGAAATTGACTAACATGATGGGAGATTTTACACACAGAAATTAGCAAATGCTACAAATCAGCCACCAACACCCATAACCTCATACCAGCCAAAATACCACTGATAAAAATTACTCCCAGGGGAAGCTCTCTTTCATTTCAAAGCACTGATCCTTAGGAAAAACTCCATCAAATATCACATAGAAGTAAGAATTCACTTATCACTACCTTGGGATAACAGAAGAATGGAAGTTTAGCATTAGAAGATATTAATATTTATGAGAAACCAAATGTATTATAATCAAGGAACAGAACAGGAGGACTATCTTCCCTAGCTTGAATAACTATTTAGCAGTAGGAAGAGAACTAAAGTCCAGGACTTCTAGATGAGCAGTTTCATTAAAAAACAATATTTTCAGAGGAAAATGATATACTCTTCAATTCCTTTCTTAAACTAAGAACAAAGAAGTTACATGCTTAATTAGTATACAAAGTCTTGCATTTTTTTTCAGAAAGGCAAATGCAGGATGGCAACACCATGACCCATTAATAATGTCTATGAAGATAATTTGATACACATGTTTAAAAGAAGTACATAGTGTGATGCAATAACAGTAAGAAAACAGTTTAGCTAAAAGGAGCTAAGAGTTAGGTAATGAACTAAATAAGTATTTATTGTTGCATGCCACTGAGGTTTTGAGGTTTGGAGTTTTGTTTGTTTTTTTTTTTCTCAACAGAAAATCCACACTGTCTTATAGACTATAATGCAAACCACATATGTAATTTAACAAGAGAAAAAGGAAAAATTGCTTTAATGATGTTTTCTTTAACCCAATATATTCAAAATATTGGGCTTCTCTGGTGGCTCAGATGGTAAAGAATATGCCTGTAATGAGGGAGACCCAGGTGTGATCCCTGGGTCAGGAAGATTCCCTGCAGGAGGGAATGGTTACCCATTCCAGTATTCTTGCCTGGGAAATCCCATGGACCAGGGAGCCTGGCAAGCTACAGTCCATGGGGTCAAAAAGATTCAGACATGACTGAGCAACTAACACACATCCAAAGTATTATTATTTTAACATACGTTTAACATAAAATATTAATGTGATATTTTATGATCTTTTTAAATGTTTAAAATTAAGCTAGTCATATTTTAAATGCTTGATTGCCACCTGAGGCTAGTGACTATCAATGCATACCATAATGCATCTCTAAGATAATCTCTCAATCCTGGGACCATGCTTTAAGAGAATCTAGACTAATTGGAGTCCAAACAGAATAAGCTAATCTGGAAACCAGTGTAGGCACAAAACAGAGGAAGTATGAAGTTAGCCTGGAGATATATAATTTCAAGAAGACAGAAGGAATATGTGACAGATACCTTCAAACACTTGAAGCATTGTTACATAGAAAAAACACAATAGATTTATGTTATACTATTCCTTAGTTAAATCCACAAGTAAAAATTAGAGAGAAGCAGATTATAGGTTTGATAGAGAATGATCCTCCTACTCTAATTAAAACTGTATGGATTATCCATGGAATCATTTAACCTGCCTAATAGATTGATTGTATTATGACCTTCAGTGATTTGTCCCTCCCTATCTATACCCTTTTCCATGCAATTGTGCAATGACCTCCCTCTCTGGATGGGGCATTCTATCCCACCTCTGTCGGGGTTAGCCATATGACTTTGCCTATTGCCAACTTAATACAAATGGAGATTTCAGAAAGCCCTCACTTAGGCTTTTCCACCTCTATTTTTGCCCTCTTTCATAATCATGGAAATGGCATGTCCAGACCTGCCCGTAAGGCCATCTTAGATCATCCAAGAGCAGCAGACCTCCAACATGTGACTGCCCCCTCCAGATATATGATCACCGGAGCAAACTTGACATTCCCATGACTGATTGCAGATAAAGTGAGCCGGCCAAGATCAGCCAAGCCCATCTAAGCACTGCAAAGTTATAAGCTAAATAAGCATTAATGACTACACGCTGCTGAAGTTATGAGGTTGTTTTTTATGCACCATTTTTGTGCAACAGATAGCCAATCTAGCATTTATCCTTCAAATTTTTATCAGCCAGAAAATGTCTCATCTCCTAAAAACATGTCATATATTCAAGGACTCATTTTTTCCCCAGCATTATATGAATTACAATTTTTTTTAATACAGTGATGGTATACTGGGCAATTGTCAAAATAAGAACTGTTTCTTCCTTATTTTAATGTCAGTAGATCTGATTTATAAATGTAAAGGCAGGAAGATGTGCGATATGATATTTTTATAGCTCATTGATTACATTTAATCTGTAGCTAATTGGGAAAGGATTTATAAAATTCAATAAAAGAGTCTTACCTGAGCTGCTGTAAAGTTTACCAAGAAATAGTTTCCATTTTCAAAGGTATCTGCAAGCAAGGAAAAAGAATAAGCAACTACTCATTGTTTCAACAATAGCAGATAATCTTTCATGCAATCAGAAAATATTTCATTGGGATCACAAGTACTGATCAAGACAAATCATGACCTCTGTAGAGCGGTGCTAAAGATAGTGGCTGAGGGCATATTTCATCCCAGATTAGTGTGGGGATGTACCTATGGAAGAGGGTATTTTTGAGGTGAGCATCAGGAGACTGCAAATACAAGAGAACCTGGATTGAACTAGTAGACACCATAGGTGAAAAAGCATGGAGGCTACTGATGGCAACAGCAAAGAATCTGCCTGCAGTACAGGAGACCTGGCTGTGATCCCTGGGTAAGGAAGGTCCCCGGGGAAAGGGAATGGCTACCCACTCCCCAGAATTCTTGCCTGGAGAATTCTGTGGACAGAGCAGCTTGGTAGGCTACAGTCCATGCAATCGCAGAGAGTGGGACACGACTGAGCAACTAACACACAGCGAGTGCACAGCCATGAGAATTCACATGGTTGTGACGATAAAGGCTTAGAGTTGGGGAGAGTGGTTAGGAATCTGTGCTCCCAAGTGAAATTGACATAGATTCAGATTTCCACTTTTGTATTGTTGTGAAAACTCTGGAAAATTACTTAACATTTCATCATCAGTAGACTGGAGATGCTAATAATACCCAGCTCAAGGCAATGAGGTCTACAACATGCCACTTGTGTAGATAAGTGCTCAAAATTTGTTGTTCACAATCATCATCAAAGTCATCATCATCTCTACCTTCCTAGTTCCTCTCTCCCTACTCTTAGCTCATCCTTCCACAGCGTTCCAGATCCTAAGGCCTCCGGCCTCTGCTTGTTACATCTGTGTGTTCAACTCATAATTTAATCCTATATCCACTGCTCTTCAGCTCCTGTGTTTCTTTTGTTTTTCCCCACTGAATCTGGTCCTTTCAAAATCACCAGTGATATAGTATATTAAATTTCAATATCTCACCATGATGTTCAAGATTTTTAGCCTCTTTGCCCATACATCTCCTCTTTGAAATATTCCTTAGTTGATATCTGTTTTACTCATTCTCCTTATGTGGCTAAACGCCTTTTTCATAAAAGTCAGTTTCATTTCGTGTTTTATTCTTGGCCCTAGTCAACATTTCATCTCTAATCAATATGTCAACATAGTCTCTCCCTGAACCCAATAACAGTCTTTGTTTTTTAAATTAACTCCACTCTTGTGGAAATGAACACTTGTAAACCCATATTTTTACACTGAGCTTTGGCTATAAAGTGTAACATTAGAAAGCACCATAGCCTATTTTAGCAGTTTTAATTTAAAATTTTTAAAGAATGAGATTCTGTTCATATAAGCTATTTAAGATTAACCTTGAGCTAACTATTGAATCTCCTTAAATCTAAGTAAATTTTAAAAAATAATTACAAACAGTTAAGAGAAAAATTAAATTAAATCTATACTTGCATCTTCATATTTTAAATTTTAATTTCTAGGGTTGGTGAAAAAGGGAAAAGTGCTTCTGCATAGACCTTAAACAGTGTAAAAAGTTTAAAACTTGCTGGAACTATTAATTTTTAACTTTAAGTCTAGAATTTATTTGTTGTAGGAACTTAAAGTTTTATTGGAGAAGGACATGGCAACCCACTCCGGTTTTCTTGCCTGGGAAATCCCACGGACAGAGGAGCCTGGCGGGCTACAGTCCATAAGGTCACAAAAAGAGTCGGACATGACTTAGTGACTAAACAACAGCAAAGTTTTATAGAAAATTGGTTTTTCCTTCTATTTTTGAAATATATTGCTCATAGCGAGCTTATTTTAAACACTAACTTTGGTGCTATAAAGCCAACATGATATTAGTCATTGAGTCCTAATCAGCTGTATAAAAGGATTCTTGTTGGTGTTGTTTAGTTGCTAAGTTATGTCCGACTCTTTTGCAACCTCATGGATGGTAACCTGCCAGGCTCTTCTGTCCACGGGATTTTCCAGGCAAGAATTCTGGAGTGGGTTGCCATGTCCTTCCCTATCCAGGAATCAAACCTGCATCTCCTGCATTGGCAGGAGGATTATTTACCATCGAGCCATCAGGGAAGCCAAAAAGGATTCTAGATGCCCTTAAAATATTGGTTCTCAACCAGCAGCAATTCTGCTAGTGAAACATGTAGCAGTTATCTAGAGACACATTGGTTGTTACATTTTTGATCTGGAGAGAGTGTTTTAGCATCTAGTGGGTAAAGGGTGGGGGTGTATAAACATCATATAATTAATGGTTCAGCCACCACCAATAACAAAGAATTATCTAGCCTCAAACGTCAGTGTTATCAAGGTTGAGAAAACCTGCGCAAATAAAGGTACTTTCTTAAAAAAGAAGAGAATTCTTGCTCCCTAATTTCAAAAGTTACTTTAGGGACTCCCCTGGAGGTCCAGGGGTTGAGACTTTCCCTTCCAATGCAGGGTTTGTGACTTCAGTCTCTGGTGGGAGAGCTAAGATCCCACAAGCCTCAGGGCCAAAAACCCAAAACATAAAACAGAAGCAGTATTATAACAAATTAAATGAAGACTTTAAAAGTGGTCCATATAAAAAAAATCTTTTAAAAAAAGCTACTTCAAAGCAATTATAATCAAGACAGTGTGTTACTGGCTGTTAACTCCTATTGCTATAATTCTCTGCTCACCAAACAAATTCTTGACTGAAGTTTCATCTTTCACATATACTTCACTTAAGGAAAAATATGTACTTCCTAATAGATGGGAACATCTTAGCCCATTAATAAACACAGCTCTTAAATTTAAAAACTGACATTGTGGCATATTATTTTCTTGTAAGGTTCAAGTCCCACTCCCTTAAAAGTTGGCTTGGGTAACTGGTTAATCTCTTTTCTCTGATTTTTGGGCTTTTTGTTGTTATGCTAGCCACTCTGATTTAAATATAAAATATATTAAAAGCTTGTAATGGAAATTTATTATTTATCTTGTATATTAATGATACATTTTATTCAGCAACTATGTTTCAGGAATTCTATCTATATATTAAATCAACTAAATCTACATAAAATCTACATGATAAGTAATATCTTGCAGATTTTGAAAACTGAGGAAATACAGGCAGAGAGATATAAAGCTATAAAGCTTCCCAAAAGATATATAATTAATAAACGACTGAAATGGTATTTGAAACCAGACCTATTGAATTCCAATATATCACATGACTCTCCATAGAGTTAACTTAAAAAAACAAATCCAGAGACCAAATGGAACTTTGAAAGTAATCTAATTCCTTTATATCTCTACAATTTTTGCCAGTTCCACCTATAAATGAGCACACACACAAAAAAATAATTTGAAAAGCATCTCTCTTATATACTGTATTAAAGGAATATAGGCTTCTAAAATATTATCCATACATGAAGAAGAGTAATTTAAAATGCCACTTGCAACATCATCAAACACTTAGAAATACCTAGGAAACTTAACAAAATATGTGCAAGACTCATGCACTGAAAATTATAAAACATTTCTGAAGTAATTAAAGGATACTTTCACTTACTTACTTAATTGGAGATGAGATAGAGAGGGAGATAGATAACCCTAAATTTATCTTTAGTATCAATACATTTCTGTTAAAATTCTAATAAACTTTTTGTTAGGTATTGACAAGTTGATTAAAAAATTTTTATGAGACCCTGGGATAAAGCCCACTTGGTCATGGTGTATGATTTTTTTAATATGTTGTTGGATTCTGTTTGCTAGAATTTTGTTAAGGATTTTTGCATCTATGTTCATCAGTGATATTGGCCTGTAGTTTTCTTTTTTTGTGTTTATCCCAGGAATGCAAGGATTCTTTAATATCCGCAAATCGATCAACGTAATACACCACATTAACAAATTGAAAGATAAAAAACATATGATTATCTCAATAGATGCAGAGAAAGCCTTTGACAAAATTCAACACTCATTTATGATTAAAACTCTCCAGAAAGCAGGAATAGAAGGAACATACCTCAACATAATAAAAGCTATATATGACAAACCCACAGCAAGCATCACCCTCAATGGTGAAAAATTGAAAGCATTTCCTCTGAAATCAGGAACAAGACAAGGATGCCCACTCTCACCACTACTATTCAACATAGTGTTGGAAGTTTTGGCCACAGCAATCAGAGCAGAAAAAGACATAAAAGGAATCCAGATAGGAAAAGAAGAAGTGAAACTCTCGCTGTTTGCAGATGACATGATCCTCTACATAGAAAACCCTAAAGACTCTACCAGAAAATTACTAGAGCTAATTAATGAATATAGTAAAGTTGCAGGATATAAAATTAACACACAGAAATCCCTTGCATTCCTATACACTAACAATGAAAAAACAGAAAGAGAAATTAAGGAAACAATACCATTCACCATTGCAACAAAAAGAATAAAATACTTAGGAGTATATCTACCTAAAGAAACAAAAGACCTATACATAGAAAACTATAAAACACTGATGAAAGAAATCAAAGAGGACACAAACAGTTGGAGAAACATACCGTGTTCATGGATTGGAAGAATCAATATTGTCAAAATGGCTATTCTACCCAAAGCAATCTATAGATTCAATGCAATCCCTATCAAGCTACCAACGGTATTTTTCACAGAATTAGAACAAATAATTTCACAATTTGTATGGAAATACAAAAAACCTCGAATAGCCAAAGTAATCTTGAGAAAGAAGAATGGAACTGGAGGAATCAACCTGCCTGACTTCAGACTCTACTACAAAGCCACAGTCATCAAGACAGTATGGTACTGGCACAAAGACAGAAATATAGATCAATGGAACAGAATAGAAAGCCCAGAGATAAATCCACGAACCTATGGACAGCTTATCTTTGACAAAGGAGGCAAGGATATACAATGGAAAAAAGACAATCTCTTTAACAAGTGGTGCTGGGAAAACTGGTTAACCACTTGTAAAAGAATGAAACTAGAACACTTCCTAACACCATACACAAAAATAAACTCAAAATGGATTAAAGATCTAAATGTAAGACCAGAAACTATAAAACTCCTAGAGGAGAACATAGGCAAAACACTCTCCGACATAAATCACAGCAAGATCTTCTATGACCCACCTCCCAGAATATTGGAAATAAAAGCAAAAATAAACAAATGGGACTTAATGAAAATTAAAAGCTTTTGCACAACAAAGGAAACTATAAGTAAGGTGAAAAGACAGCCCTCAGATTGGGAGAAAATAATAACAAATGAGGAAACAGACAAAGGATTAATCTCAAAAATATACAAGCAACTCCTGAAGCTCAATTCCAGAAAAATAAACGACCCAATCAAAAAATGGGCCAAAGAACTAAACAGACATTTCTCCAAAGAAGACATACAGATGGCTAACAAACACATGAAAAGATGCTCAACATCACTCATCATCAGAGAAATGCAAATCAAAACCACAATGAGGTACCATTACACGCCAGTCAGGATGGCTGCTATCCAAAAGTCTACAAGCAATAAATGCTGGAGAGGGTGTGGAGAAAAGGGAACCCTCTTACACTGTTGGTGGGAATGCAAACTAGTACAGCCACTATGGAAAACAGTGTGGAGATTTCTTAAAAAACTGGAAATAGAACTGCCATATGACCCAGCAATACCACTTCTGGGCATACACACTGAGGAAACCAGATCTGAAAGAGACACGTGCACCCCAATGTTCATCGCAGCACTGTTTATAATAGCCAGGACATGGAAGCAACCTAGATGCCCATCAGCAGATGAATGGATAAGGAAGCTGTGGTACATATACACCATGGAATATTACTCAGCCGTTAAAAAGAATTCATTTGAATCAGTTCTAATGAGATGGATGAAACTGGAGCCCATTATACAGAGTGAAGTAAGTCAGAAAGATAAAGAACATTACAGTATACTAACACATATATACGGAATTTAGATAGATGGTGGCGATAACCCTATATGCAAAACAGAAAAAGAGACACAGAAATACAGAACAGACTTTTGAACTCTGGGGGAGAACGTGAGGGTGGGATGTTTTGAAAGAACAGCATGTATATTATCTATGGTGAAACGGACCACCAGCCCAGGTGGGATACATGAGTCAGGTGCTCGGGCCTGGTGCACTGGGAGGACCCTGAGGAGTCGGGTGGGGAGGGAGGTGGGAGGGGGGATCGTGGGAGGACCCTGAGGAGTCGGGTGGGGAGGGAGGTGGGAGGGGGGATCGGGATGGGGAATACATGTAACTATATGGCTGATTCATGTCAATGTATGACAAAACCCACTGAAATGTTGTAAAGTGATTGGCCTCCAACTAATAAAATAATATTAAAAAAAAAAAAAAAAAAAAAAAAAAAAAAATTTTTATGAGACCCAAAGGAACTACAATAAACAAATCTGAAACTACTTTAGTCAAGACAATATGATAGTGGCATAAGGATTAAACATTTAGATTGATAGAAAAACTAACCCAAAATAAACTCTCAGCCACATATAACCTATTGATAGCTAACAGAAATGTCAAGAAAATAAAACAAGGAAAAAAGATTATACTTTCAAGAAAATGGTGCTTGATCAGCTGGACAAATGGGGGGAAATGAACCTGGACTATTACAACATACAAAATATAATACTAATGAGGTGGAGTTCCTAATATATAAAAGCTAAGACTGTAAAACTGGTAAGCTTCAGTTAGGCCATGTGATGTGATTTATGATAAATAATATACATTTGGCCTTTATCAGGGGGCTTCCCTGGCAGAGCAAGGGGTAGAGTATCCACCTGCCACAGCAGAAGACGCAAGAAGATCCCGTGGAGTAAGAAATGGCAACCCACTCCAGTATTATTGTCTAGAAAGTCCATGGACAGAGAAGCTGCTATAGAAGCCTAGAACTCCCAGAATTTCAAGTGAAGAGCGCAATCAAGGTGTCTTTTGTTATGTTAATGAGGTGACTTTTGGAAAGCACCCCAGGATGGTGACTGTGAGCTGTGTGTTGGTCTTAGTCACTCAGTCCTGTCTGACTCTTAGCGACCCCATGAACTGTAGCCTGCCTGGCTCCTCTGTCCACGGGGATTCTCCAGGCAAGAACACTAGAGTGGGTTGCCATGCCCTTCTCCAGGGGATCATCCCAACCCAGGGATCGAACCCAGGTCTCCCACTAGTTGCCAGAATAGCCAACTATCAGTCTCACTCTGAGACCTCTGGAAGGGAGAGGGGCTGGAGATTGCATCAGTAGCCAATGGCTAAGGATTTAAACACCATGCCAATGTGATGAAGCTTTCAAAAAAATAAACAACCACAAAAAACCCAAAGAATGAGGTCCAGAGAGCTTAGGGGTTGGTACACACATGGAAATGTGGGGAGAGTGGCATGCAGGGAATGGGCAGGGTAGCTCAACAAGGCTTCCCTCATACTTGCCCTAAGCATTGCTTCTCTCTGGCTATTTCTGAGTTGTATCCTTGTATAATAAACCCATAAACTATTTTGCAAAATGTTTCTCTGAGGTCTGTTACCCACTCCAGCAAATTAATCCAACCTGAGGAGGGGGTCATGGGACCCTCCGATTTATAGTTGGTCATTCAGAAGCACAGATGACAACCTGGACTTGCAGCTGGCATCAGAAGAGGGAGGGGAAAGCAGGAGGAGGAAGTCTTGTGAAACTGACCCCTTAACCTTGAGATCTGACATGATCTCCAGTAGGCAGTGTCAGAATTGAATTTAATTGTAGTACACCAAACTGGTGTCCCAGAATTGCTTGTTGGTGTGGAAAAACACTCACATACACATATGTTGGAATTGGTACCAGAACACTTTTTAGGCTAGGACACAAGAAGCACAAATCATATAAGAAAAGCATGAATAAATTGATGTTTAATCAAAATTAAAGTTACTTGTTGCCAGACCACCATCATGGAATTGAAAGGGCAAGTCACAGACAGGGAGAACAAACCATATATTTGATAAAAGATGGTAAAATATGTAACTCATAGAACTCAATAATAAAGACAAATGACAATTAAAAAAATGGGTGAAGGACTTGAACCTCACATAAGAAGGTATATGACGTGAAGTGAACTGAAAGTCACTCAGTCATATCTGACTCTTTGCGACCCCGCAGAATATACAGTCCATGAAATTCTCCAGGCCAGAATACTGGAGTGGGGAGCCTTTCCCTTCTGCAAGAGCTCTTCCCAACCCAGGGATCGAACCCAGGTCTCCTGCATTGCAGGCAGATTGTTTACCAGCTGAGCCACAAGGGAAGCCAAGAATACTGGAATGGATTCTCCAATGGATCTTCCTGACTCAGCAATCAGACCAGGGTCTCTTGCATTGCAGGCAGATTTTTTACCAACTGGGCTATCAGGGAAGGCCTAAGAATGTATATAAATAACCAATAAACACATGATAAGATGCTCAACATCAAGGAAGTGCAAATCACATCCATAATGAAATGCACGATACACTTACTAGAATGGTTAAATTTTTTAAATTAATTCTTAGTGTTGGTGAGGATGTAGAAAACTGGAACTCTTAATTAGTAATGTTGGTAATAGAAAACAGTACACTTTAGAAAACAATTTGGTATTTTCTTCAACCAGTAAACATACACTTGTCATATGACCAGGCCCAGCAATTCCATTTCCAGGATTTTACCCAAGAGAAGTGAAAACATATGGTTACCAAATGACTTACACTCAAATAACCATAGCAGATTATAAGTAATAGTAAAAAATATGAAACAACTAAAATGCTTATCAGTAAGTAAATGGATAAATTGTGGTACTCACACAAGATGATTATTCAGGAGTCAAAAGTAATGAACTCTTATATGCAGTAAAATGGATGAATTCTTAAAAATATTTTGCTAAGTGCAAGAGGCTAAACACAAAGAGGACATACTGTAGGATTCTATTTACATAAAACCTAGAAAAGACAAATCTAATTTATAATGTCAGAAAGCAGATCAGCGGTTGTCAGAGACTGGAAATATGAACTGGGAGTGGGGGGCAGTTTGCTGGAAAGAAGTAGAAGGGCTTTGTGTCTACAAAGATATTCTACATATTTATTGTGGTAGTAGCAAACCAATAGGAGAAGGCAATGGCACCCCACTCCAGTCCTCTTGCCTGGAAAATCCCATGGACGGAGGAGCCTGGTGGGCTGCAGTCCATGGGGTCACTAAGAGTCGGATACGACTGAGCGACTTCACTTTCACTTTTCACTTTCATGCATTGGAAAAGGAAATGGCAACCCACTTCAGTGTTCTTGCCTGGAGAATCCCAGGGACAGGGGAGCCTGGTGGGCTGCCGTCTGTTGGGTCGCACAGAGTCGGACACGACTGAAGCGACTTGGCAGCAGCAGCAACAGAAAACCAACAACTGTATACATTTGTCAAAACATATATTAATACAACTATAAAGTTAAAATGGATACACCTTATGTAGGCACATCAAATTAATTAGAAAACAGTAATTTTACTTTTAGGAATCTACCCTATGGAAATAATCTGAAATACAAACAAAGGTTAATATTCAATGTTGTTATTTTATAGCAATAAAAACTGAAAGCATCCTGCACAGATGCTATAGAAAGGTAAATTATGGAATATCCTCTGAATGGAATGTGATAATCATAAGGATATTGATAAAGTATATAAAATAATATCTAGACATATTTGTGTCATTATGTTAAGTGCAAAGAAACAGGATTCACAAATTAAATATGGCAACCCACTCCAGTATTCTTGCCTGGAAAATCCCATGGATGGAGGATCCTAATAGGCTACAGTCCACAGGGTCACAAAGAGTCGGACATGACTGAGCGACATCACTTTACTTCACTTCACTTCACTTTACTTCATGTTTTCAACCAGAGGAGGAAATAACAACCCACCCCAGAATTAATGCCTGGAGAATCTCATGGACAGCGGAGTTCTGGTCCACAGGGTCACAAAGAGTTGGACATGACTGAAGCGACTGAGCATGCATAATTTCAGCATTATTGAAAGTTAAGCATTATTTTAAGTAAAATGAAAGCAAAAGGTGCTACAGCAAAAACAGTAACTGGTTTTAATTTTTTTCTAATTTTTTATCTCTTAACATGTTTTCCTTAATGAGAATGTTTACCCTTGTAATGAATAAAACCAAAAGGAGGAAACTTTTAGAAATATTTTACTTTTGTAAATAAAGAAAAAAATGTTTTATTTTATTGAAAAAAAACTATAAATTCAGTAACTGCTACCTGTTACAAGATTAGAATGTTCTGGTCCACATTAATAGAGTATTGGAAAACGGACATCAGTTGGTGAGAGATTGTAAATCTACAGCAATGCCTGAGGAAGAGGGTGTTCCAGTTATAGTGACAAGCGCCAATTATCTAAGATAGAACTACTGTGTTCCAAAACTGGGAAGAGAAAGTATACAAAGCAACATTTCATTGGCATAAGTATTCTTTTGACAATTTAAATTCCCAAATCCTGAAATACTAAGAAATTTTCTAAGCTCTAATTTGTTTCCTGAGGGCCTGCATAATAAAAGTGTTAGTCGCTCAGTCATGTCTGACTTTTTGAGACCCCGTGGGCTATAGCTTGCCAGGGTCCTCTGTCTATGGGATTTCCCAGGCAAGGATACTCGAGTGGGTTGCCATTTCCTTCTCCAGGGTGTCTTCCCAACCCAGGAATGGAACCAAGTCTCATGCATTGCAGGTAGATTCTTTACTGTTTGAGCCACCACTTTGGAGGCAAAGGGTGCCTGGTTCTAGATGGTTGGTTCAAATAGAGGCAGAACTATGAACCACTGAGAGTGGATGGTCAGCTTAATAGAAAGATATAAGGAGATTAAGTCCCCCAGCCGAATCTATAATATCAGACTGACGATCTTACAAAGCTGGGGACCCTATACCCTTCTATTACAATTACAGCATAATATATATGAGAAACAAAAGTTTCAAAAATTCTCCCAACACCACTGCCTTATTAATAGTAGTAATAGAAACAGGTTTTCAGTTCATGCCAACTATATCCTGAGCCTCCATGTATGGCTTTCCTGAATGCTGTATGGGGACTCGGGAAAGTTCCTACTCACCAATGCTTTGTCCATCATCCCAGAACAGCTGACCTTCAGCTCTACCACTGTCATCCAAAGCAACAGTCAGTCCCATATATTTCTGTCGGCTATTAAAAGAAAAGTTATTTTTCTATAGACTATAGGTTGTAAGGATGAAGGACAGCTTCTTTTGAAAATATATAGTCATCCAGAAAAAAGTAGACACATTAAAAATACACGTAAAATTCTAAAAACAGATGAGATAAAATAAAAGATATCTAAAAGCTAACAGAATAAAATGTTTTTATTTTAATGAAACATTCAATACAACTTTAATCTCCAAAAATCAAATACATACACTTTACTTATATATATATATAAGTAATATAAGAAGCTTCTCCCCCCCAAAAAAATTGTTTAGCAGCTTTCAGATTGCTGTAGAATACAATGCAGTGTACTTCTCCTGCATTCACAACCTTCCACGGCCTGATACTAACCGGCTTGATTTTTATTTACTTTATCTCTCTCCTTTATCAGTGCTCCAGTTAAACTGAATGGCTTACTGTCCTCCAAATTAAGCTCATTTTTCACCTTTTGTTCTTTAATCCTCCCAGAATATCCCTTTCTCTTGTCTTCACACATTCAAATTCTATTATTCAAGACTCAGCCCAGAGCTGAAGCCATGATTTTTATAGCACAAGAGTGAAAGCTAACTTCCCTCTTTGAGTGGTTACTGCTCTTGTTATGTACATCTCTCTTGACATAACATGTTCTCTTTTATGTAATATGTGTGTGTGATGTGGTGTGTATAATTTCTCTTGAGTTCACCAAAGTAGACCTCAGGATAAGTACTAAAACCCTGGGTAGATCTCACAAATCAAAGAACTCACTCCTATTCCCGAATTTTTAAATACCGTGGAAAGGGGTACATGATGCTACCCTCGGGAAAACATACCCTGAACCTTTGACACAGAAGCTACAGATAAAAGTTCTCCCCAAGACTGACTTCATAAACTCATTCTCCCCCAGATCCCTCTTGGAAGGTACTCTCAGAATCAGATCGATGAAACTGTCCATATTTAGTTTATCCTCCATCAAGGTGGGCCACTTCCTAAAAGGCTGCCTCATTGTGGGAAAGTGAGGCCAACAAACACCACCTCTCTCCCTTACCTGGAGTGAGTGTTCATCGCAGGTTCTTGCCAAGGCAGGATGTAGCCTCCTCTGATATGAAGGTTGATATGGTCAAGAGGAGCCTCCAGGACTTTCCACTCACCTGTTGATTCATTGCCAGATCCCTAGAAGGGAGAAAGTAGGCAAAGAATGATGACCAGAAAAATAGATGAAATCAGTGCCTGCTTTATCACAAGTCCTTCCTTTCCAAGAAAATCAACAAAATACTGCAAATCGAAGCAGAAAATCTCTGGTTTTCAGCTTTGCTAAAACCTCTAAAAAAAACCTCTAGTCTTTTGTCTGTCTTGTTCAGAAAAGGTAGGGGGTTGGGGAGGAGCCAATGTAACATAGGCATCAGATTTTCCAATATTTATGGTTTTGTGGATACTTTTATTTAAGCAAACTTTGCATGGCCAAAAGGCTGAAAATTGCTGCCTTAGAGAATATGTGCTTGGAAGTCGGGAGAAAGGTCCAGGCCCCTTTCTGCCTGCAGGGACCAGCTGGGGCCCAGAAAGAGTGCTAGTTCTTACCGTGTGGTAGTCATACCAGCGGGCTCTGGGAAAGTAAGCCTGGACCTGAAAAGTGTTCTGAAAAACAAAGTCAACCTGTCGTTATGAATATGCCAATGATTTACTTTTAATTTTTAAAATTATCTCTGTAGAAATAAGATTAAAAAGGGAACTTGATTAATGACTTTAAGAGTCGGAAAGGTTTTATTGAGAAAGATCCTAGGAAATTCTTCTTTAAACACAAAGAAACATAGCATTTTTGAAAAGGTAGATTTTTCAAGGATGCAATATGATAAGATACCAAAATGAGAATCCTTTGTAGGGGTAAAGTTTCCATTCATGGAGATCTTGGAAAACAATCAAGATCTCCCTTAGAAGTTCTAGAAATGCATTTGCCTGAAAACAGGGAGTTGGATAAGACAACCTGGAGGGCAGTGGTAAGGAATCAATCCAGCTGACAATGCAGGAGACACAGGTTCCACGCCTGGTCCGGGAAGATCCCACATGCCACCAAGCATAGAGCACCTAAGTCTGTGTGCCACAACTACTGAGCCCGTGCTCTAGAGCCCAGAAGCTGCAACTACTAAGCCCACGTGCCCTAAAGCCCGTGCTCCACAACAAGAGAAGCCACCACAATTAGAAACCCTCACAGCACAACTAGAGAGTAGGCCCCGCTCACCACAACTAGAGAAAAGCCCACACAAGTGACCTAGCACAGCCAAAAAAAAAAAAAAAATAGATGATCTATAAAATGCCCTTCCTGTTCTTTAGATTACATGATTGGAGGGTATCTGAGCTACGATGGAAAACTCACATTTTCCAGCACGGGGCTAATTAAGATGGCAGGGCCCAGCATGAACTGATGGTCTATATCCCATGTTGTGCGTTCCTCTGTAAACCTTAAAGAGAAAAAAAATGTGAAAAATACACCCATATTGTTATGACAGTTGCAGAGGGTTATTCCCAAGACATCCCAGACTTGTCACTTGGGGAACCCGGCTCTACTCACTCATGGAGAAGGGGTCGGACCACAGTGCTGCCCTCGGCGTGAGCTTTATGCATCAGAGTGTAGAGGTAAGGAAGCAGAGTGTATCTGGTCTGGAGGACTTTTCTTGAGAACGTCTCAAAGGCTGAGTCCCAGGCCACAGGATCTTGTCTCTAAAAGGGTAAAGTAGCAAGTGGAAGGTCACCTCCTCCTTGCTAGCAGTATGAGGAAAGGGCCAGCACGCACATACGGGATTTCCTGGTGGCTCAGCGGTAAAGAATCCTCTGCCAACACAGGAGACATGAGTTTGATCGCTAATCTGGGAGTAACCCCTGGAGAAGGAAATGGCAACTCACTCCAGTGTATTTGCCTGGGAAATCCCACGGACAGAGGAGCCTGGCGGGCTACAGTCTATGGGGTCGTAAAGAGTCAGATTTAGCAACTAAGCACTCACGCACAGGCACATATCCCATGTGTAGGTTACACATCCTTTTTTCTCTAACTTCTAGCTTCCTCTTTCCCTCCATCTGCCATCTTTATAAACTGGAGCTTCTTGCTTCCTTTTCTTTCCATGAACCCTTCATGATGGGGTCTAGCCTTGGCCCTGCACGTGTGTAGAGAGAGATGGGTCTCCATGCAGCACTGACATAACTCAGTGAGATTTAAGTAAAATACAAATCCATCATTTCTAAAAGCAAAGGGAGCCTCTTTTTATTTCAGCTCCATAGGGAGCCATAAATATTTCTCCTCATAGGCATTAATAACCCAAGAGATGGGAAAAAGTTTCTTGAAAATGGTTGGTAGTCTGGGCTCTTGAACTCTGTGGATTTTCCAAGCAATGGAGTTGCTGGTGATTTTATATTTTTTTCATCATACAAATAAGTATGATGCTCTTGAGTTAAGAAGAAGTTAAGAAGAAGTGGCGGGTTTCCCTGATGGCTCGGTGGTAAAGAATCTACCTGCCAGTTCAGGAGACACAAGTTCAATCCCTGATCTGGGAAGATCTGATATGCTGCGGAGCAACAATGCCCATGCACCACAGCTATTGAGTCTGTGCTCTAGAACCCGGGAGCCACAACTACTAAAGCCCACAGCCCTAGAGCCCATGCTCCACAACAACAGAAGCCACCACAGTGAGAAGCCTGTACACTGCAACTAGAGACTAGACCCTCCTCGCCGCAACTAGAGAAAAAGTCCACACAGCAATGAGGGCCCAGTACAGCCAAAAATAAACGAGCACATAAATAAAATTATAAGAGGAAGTTATGATGTTAGGACACGAAACACCCAGAATGTAACTGGCTTCCCTCACCCTGGTCCCAAATGTGTTGTGGTTCCTGGAAAATGGATAAAACGCCCCCAGCTGCATCCAGCGAACACACATCTCATACTCAGCATCTCCAAAGAATCCACAGATGTCTGCTCCTGTCTGAGAAGATGCAAAATCAGAGCATATTTTAGGTGGGACTTTGTGGGTTTCAGACACACATTGAAATCTGAACTGGGGGATTCATCATGGCCCCAGTAGGACTTACATAAGAGATTCCAAAGAGACTGAACTCCATCATGCCTGCAAGGAGAAGATACAGCTGCGTTGGACACAGGAGAGCAGACCTCGGGAAGGGGAGGTTTGACCTGTCTCTTCTGTTCCACATTTGAAAGCTCTGAGTCACTTGTGATGAAAATGTCAAAAGATGGGTGTGCATTAAAACTCACACACACAGAGTACTCAGCTCCTGTGGCTTTCACTGACTGCATGGATGACAATTAGACACGACCAACCCTGCTGAAGAGCACTCCAGCCCCCTCCCCACCTGGAGAGGCCCCAGGAAAGCCCACACACCAATGATCGACTTCTTCAGCTGGTCCCACGCGGCCGTGTTGTCGCCCAGCCGGTGTCCTCCCCAGCGGCCGGAAGAGGGGAAAGTGGAGCGAGTGATGACGATCCCTCGCTGTCCCGTCACCTCCCGCACGGCTCTGCTCGGAGGGGGACAAGGGGGTGAGCCGAGGGTGAATTTAAGGCTGGACAGCTGAGGAGCTTTATCTGCTATTTAAGTGATGCTGAGAGTCCCAGTCAGCTTCCCAGCAGAACAACTTGCAGATAGAGCGTCACCTAAAGTATGGATTTCTTTTTCTTTTAAAAAAATTTTTAATTAAAAAAATTTATCTTATTTTGGAATATGGTTGATTAACAACATGTGGATTTCTTAAAAAAATTAATTAGCTGTCTACTTCTAGGTATGAGGAGGGCTGGGGTGAGGTATAAGACAGATATTCACAGAACAATTACTCTATCCCAGGCATTGTACCGGTCATGTTCATGTGTATGGTCTCACAACCCTGGCCTACTTTTACTGTCAGGAAACTGAGGCTCAAAGAAGAGAGATAATTTGTCGGTCATTTAAAGAGCAAAGAGGTATATCTGGTACCCAAATAAAAGTATATATGACTACAGCTCCCATTGATAATATGCCTTCTACTAGGCTAATCCTCAAAACGCAGGAAAAATTTTGCACAGAGGGATAAATATACATAAAAAATGTTTAAATATTTCTCAATGGAAGGTCAGTCTTCTGTAAGATGTTTTAGCCCAAAAATAAAAACAAGATATGAGAGGAAAATCAGTGGATCAAAAGATAAAATCCATTGACAGATGCTGGTGTATGATGTAATCCAAATATTGGCTAAAGAAAGCATCACATCGATAGGCAAAGATAAAGCATTCAGTAAGTGATGTCAGGAAAAGTAGCTAGCTATAGCAGAAACTAATCCATTTAGGTTACTGCCAATATTTCCCACTAAAATCAGTCCAAAAATGGACAAGGATGCGTGGGCACGCATGCACATGTGCACACATACACACACCCCAGTGAGAGGGAAAGAAGGCAAGAAATAAGGCAGGGGTATCCCCAGTGGCTCAGCAGTAAAGAATCCTCCTGCAAAGCAGGAATCACGGAAGATGCAGGTTCAATCCCTGGGTCGGGAAGATCCCCTGAAGGGGGACTTGGCAATCCACTCCAGTCTTCTTGCCTGGAGAAGCCCCATGGACAGAGGAGCCTGGAGGGCTACAGTCCATAGGGTTGCACAGAGTCGGACATGACTGGGGTGACCTAGCACACACACAGAGTAAGGGTGGATGCCCGTGATGCAAAGAGCTTTGTCATTGACCATGTCAGAACTCTAGACATTCACAGCCATAGGAAGAGAGGAAAATCGTCTTGCTGGCCGGCGACAGAAGCACACTCACTCGTACGTGGGTCTGGCCTGGGCCCAGCCGTAGAGGCTGTGCGCGTCGTAGTGGCGCACGGGCGAGCCGTCGGGCAGCACCTGCTGGCTCTCCATGCACAGGGTCTGGCTGCTCAGGCCCTGGCCCCGGGACTCCAAGTCTGGGAGGAAGTGCAGAGTTAATTCTTACAGAACCTGATTTGCGCATTCACCAGAAATGCCCATCATCTTCGCATTTCTCGACTTCAGCCAACAACCTCACTACCAATAACAGCTCCAGTTTCAAGAAGTTTTTGTTATCAGGGTCCTGTGGCTGCTTAATTAATGAAAGGTAAGAACAGGGTATGGAGCCAGGAAGGGGACCCTTCTGCTCCGCTCCAGCTCTAATGCTTACAGGGGGCTGCCATAGCCCAGTAGGACTCAATAAACCCCTTTGTGGTCATGATCGTCTCTTCCACTAGATGGCAATGTTCTCAAGGGAACAGGTCCTATTTCATCACGGCGCTAATAGGGCTAAAGCTTTCTGATTTGTCATCACTTACCTGATACACAGATACTAAATTAAGGAAAGAAGGAGAAAAAGGCAGAAAGGAAGGGAGGAAGGGAGAGAGGAAGGAAGGAAGGAGCTAGTGAGCAATAGGAAGCCTAGCAGTGGACTACAATTCAGGAAATGTGGAGTCCACGAATTACTGGGACAGTACTCTTATTGAAGTGAGTCACTTCCTTCCCTAGGCAAGAGTTCAAGTAAGGTATGAGTCCAAGGTAAGGGAAGAGTTCAACTTGTAAGGTGTTCAGCTCCTAAGACACCCTTAAACCCAAGGTCCATTGATACTCTGTTTGTTTGTACCACGGGACAAACAGGGAATATCTTTCATGTAGGTTCTGTGAACATGAGCAGAAGGAGTGATGGAACTAGATTTCCATCATCTAATCAAAAGAGTGAAATGTCTATGTAGGGTGCACGTGTGTGTGCATGTGTGGTATGTGTATATGTGTGTCTTTGTGGTGTATGTGTAGTATGTGGTATGTATGTGTGGTGTGTGTGGTGTGACATGTCTGTGTGTGTGCATGTGTGGTGTGTGTGCAGTGTAGTGTGTGGTATGTATGTATGGTGTGTGTGGTGTGTGACATGTCTGTGTGCATGTGTGGTGTGTGTGCAGTGTAGTATGTGGTATGTATGTGTGGTGTGTGTGGTGTGTGACATGTCTGTGTGTGTGCATGTGTGGTGTGTGTGCAGTGTAGTGTGTGGCATGTATGTATGGTGTGTGTGGTGTGTGACATGTCTGTGTGCATGTGTGGCGTGTGTGCAGTGTAGTATGTGGTATGTACGTATGGTGTGTGTGGTATGTGACATGTCTGTGTGTGTGTGCATGTGTGGTGTGTGTGCAGTGTAGTATGTGGTGTGTATGTGTGGTAAGTGTGGTGTGCAGGGGTTGATTTGGAGTGCCAGTTATCAGTTCATATTCATCACTATAATCAGATGCACATCATTGCTTCGTTTCTTTCATACCACATCATGCTATTATTTCTATGCCTGATTAATTGTTTATTTGCACTTATTCAATTATTGTATTTGAGATTTTATGTCAGATTTAAAAGCGTTCTCTTGCCAAAATTAGGCTTCACTTTGACAATAACAGGAAAATTTGCAAGGCTTTTGAGCAGAGAAGTAATTTGGTGAAGACATCATTTTACATACATGGCACATAGGGTGGATTATTAAGAATTTCATCGCTGCAGCCCCTGACAGATCCATTCACAAAGTTCGATGGTTCATTCATGTTCTGCAATGAGATAACAAAAAAAAAATTCCGTGGGTCAGAGGCAGCATGGCCCTTCCTGGAGATGACACTGGCCCCTCAGCAGTGAGGTCAAACTCACACCAGCTGGTTGCATCATCGACTCTGTGTAATCTCAGGCACCAACCCCAAAGGATTCTAAGGAATCATTTTGGTTTAAGAAGAGTGTTAAACCTCTAGTTCACTTGGCATTTTTAGACCTGTGAGGATTGGCTTATAGTGACAAAATACTGAAATTAGGCTGGAATCATGACCTAAGTAAATCTCCTTTTGATTCATCTCCCCACACAAGCCCACCTTTTCTATGCAAGGATGACTCACTTTTTATCCATGGCTAATGGTTACTACAATCTCCTCATTATTAGACTATTGATTCTGACACCAGCATAGACCTAAAACCAGGAGAAATCTCTAACTTTCTAACTTTCAGTAGATACGGTCCTAAAAAGTTGTAGGTAACTCAGAAACAAATCTAGAAATCAAATAATACTTTCAGGGGTCTATTACTTAAATGCAAGAAATAGCAGTTCTTGAGGTGAATATTCACAGCCTACATTATCAGTGGAAAACTTAAAATGTTGTATATTAAGTGATCTTAAGTGGAAGTGAAAGTGAAGTTGCTCAGTCATGTCCGACTCTTTGCGACCCCAAGGACTGTAGCCAGCCAGGCTCCTCCATCCATGGAATTTTCCAGGCAAGAGTACTGGAGTGGGTTGCCATTCCCTTCTCCCTGGGATCTTCCTGACCCGGGGATTGAACCCAGGTCTCCACATTGCAGGCAGATATTTTTATTGTCTGAGCCACGAGGGAAGACCCTGGTGATCTTAAGTAGGACATACTAAAATGCAAAGCCAGGCTGTTTGGGAGGACTCGGCTACTGGAGTTATTCAGCTACAGCTTTCTCGCAGTGGAACAAACACCACAGAGCTGTTGGGATCTGTGTTGCTCAGGGCTTCCCCCATCTCTTCACAGTTTGGGTTAATCTGTGTCCTTTCGTGCCCTGGGTCTGCCTATCCTGATGGTGGCCAGGGCAGTCCCAGGGCCGCCAGTGGGCTGAGAGGTTTGTCTCTGGGTCAATGGCAAGCTTCTTTCAGCCTGGCCCAGACTGGAGAAGCTCTTCAGAGCTGACCTGGAATATGCTTGGGAGCTCAGACCATGCACAGTGGAGGAGGAAACTGGGGTACTGACATACTTCCCACTCGTAGAGAAACACCAATAGAGGAGCCTTTGAATGTGTGTCCCAGAGACATCTCAGGAAGCCCTGCTCTTAAGCCCAACCACCAACAACAGCAAGCATCAGAATGGACCTTTGAAGCTGGAGTTTTCCCAGCCCTGTGATGATGCCAGTTGCCTCTGATCCATGCCTTGCCCACCCCTGGCCCTGCCCTGTATCACAGGATGGGCTCTTGGGCTCCTTTAGCACTGGCCTCTGTGTAGGTCTGGCCAATGGGAAGCTCTGGCAAGAGGTTAGAGTGTGGGAGCTAAGAGAAGTCAGACATGTGTCCCTCTTTCTTCTTCAAGCAGCGACTTGAGTGGTGGCTCATCGCCTTCAGGGACCCCAACTTCCACTAGGCAGTATGTCCCTGGGCAGACGTACGATTCTCTCTGCTCTTCCCGGTGTTCCCAGCACCTTAGCTCTATAATAGCATCCCTCTCGTCCACTCCCCCACCCTAGCTTGCTGCTTTGGTAGGTTCCGAGTTATCTTCCTGTGTTTCGACTGCTAATGTTTTCAAAGAAAGGCATAAAAGATGACTTACAATCCACAATCCATCAAACTTCAAGCTCTTCTCTGGCTCTCGAGGGTTGCTGTAGAGCTCTTCTATTTCCCTCTTCCACCAGGCAGCCGTGCTATTCCGCAAGAAGTCAGGAAAAGCAACGTGGGCTTTGTACAGCTGTAAGGAGGACACATGCTCTTATGTGGGGTCTCAGCTCTTCTGTGGGGGGACGGGGGTGCGCGAGGACCGGGAAGGGGAGACAAGCAGGGATTTGTGCAAGGCTCTGCCCACTCGGTGTGTGCCCTAACTTCACATCAGTGGCTGCAGCCGCAGCTTACTGCGGACACACACACACCGGGGAAGGTGACTCCATACTCTCCTTTCCTAGAAGGTTAGGTAGTCTTTAAGTCCCATTTTAAACATGGGATTCACTTTATGATTAGGCATGTCATCATATAAACAGGAAAACTAACCATCAGTGTCTAAATAGTCAAACTTCAGAGCGCAAGTGCTTTTCCCCCACTGGCCAAATCAAGGAGATCAGTCATGTAGGGAAACGTGAGCTGCAGTGTGGGTGGGATGCTGGGTGCTCGAGACTGATGTGGCATCAAGTGCTGAGTCAAGGCCACCGCTCGTTTCAACTGGCCAGCACTTCCTTCTATATGTAGATGATTCAAATTAAAACCCAATCTGTTCATAACCCCTCCAGTGAAAAGATTCCAGACTTTCCTTCATTATTTTTAACCAACATTAAATTCAAACAAAATACAACCCATTGAAGATGCACAGGTAAAGGTATTTCATATATAATTTCCTTCTATACAATTCCAGTTTAGCTGCCTGTTGGGTTTTCCATTTGCAGAAAATTTTGCTTCCAGAAAACTACTTGTTGACAAGTACACTCAACTCAGAGCTACTTAACCAAACCTCAGGGTAAAACTCTTAAGTATCCAGATGTTTAGAAGCATGTAGACAAAAATCTGTGTGTCACTGTACCTTAACCTGAGTTTCGTGATCAAGGGACCCATTCACATTCACGTTGGGCAGATCTGGCCAAACCTAGAAAAAGAAAAAGAAAAATTAAAACCTTTAAAAGGCATTGCACACAAACCATGAGATGTTTCACATGTTAGACTCTAATGACATGCATCTCCATATAATTCCAGGGGATATTTGCCATTAATTAAATTGCAAAGTCTGAATATATGGAATTTTGTTAGGTGAAAATAGGTTGGGATCTCTTGATTCATTCCATCAGTTTTCAAAATTTTACTTTTGAATGTTATTAACTAAATCCCTTCTAAGCACATCCTCTGTACAATCACTTGGCAAATGATGATTTTTTCACCGACCTGCCTATCACAGACTTGTAACAAATTTCCTCTTATAAAAAATACATATTAAGCGTGACTCTAAAGGAATAAGATTGATTTCTGTTCACAACCCATACACTTAACCTCAATGCTTTTAAGCAGTATCACAACTTACCAAGTATACACAGCATTAAAAAATTCATAGTATCAACCAATTTCATCTATAATCAGAAGGACATTAACTGTATACATTTTGGACTTCCTTGGTGGTTCAGACGGTAAAGCGTCTGCCTACAATTCGGGAGACCCGGGTTCAGTCACTGGGTTGGGAAGATCTCCTGGAGAAGGAAATGGCAACTCACTCCAGTATTCTTGCCTGAAAAACCCCATGGACAGAGGAACCTGATGGGTTATAGTTCATGGGGTCACAAAGAGTCAGACACGACTGAGTGACTTCACTTTCACTTTTCAACTACATACATTGATTCATTCATTCAACAAATACTGAACATTTACTATATGCCAGGCTCACTTCTATAATCTGTATCTGCTGAGCCTTAAGTAAGAAACAGTCCTTGTTTTCTCCAAGTTCACAGATGGAACATAAGCGAGTTGCAATATACAAAAGGGAGAACAAAGCTGGTCTTTGGATGCTCTCTAAGAGTGAATATTTAAGTTGGCCTTGAAGTGCAGGTATTATTTGGGTAAGTTGGGAAGGAAACATTCAAAGGCACTTAAACAGGCCATTCAATTCAGTTCATTCGTTCAGTCGTGTCCGACTCTTTGCGATCCCATGAACTGCAGTACACCCAGCTCCCCTGTCCATCACCAACTCCCGGAGTTTACCCAAAACCATGTTCATTGAGTTGGTGATGCCATCCAACCATCTCATCCTCTGTCATCCCCTTCTCCTCCTGCCCCCAAACCTTTCCAGCATTAGGGTATTTGCAAATGAGACAGCTCTTCGCATTAGGTGGCCAAAGTATTGGAGTTTCAGCTTCAACATCAGTCCTTCCAATGAACACCTAGGACTGATCTCCTTTAGGATGGACTGGTTGGATCTCCTTGCAGTCCAAGGGACTCTCAAGAGTCTTCTCCAACACCACAGTTCAAAAGCATCAATTCTTCAGTGCTCAGCTTTCTTTATAGTCCAACTCTCACATCCAAACATGACCACTGGAAAAACCATAGTCTTGACTAGATGGACCTTTGTGGACAAAGTAATGTCTCTGCTTTTTAATATGCTGTCCAGGTTGGTCATAACTTTCCTTCAAAGGAGTAAGTGTCTTTTAGTTTCATGGCTGCAATCACTATCTGCAGTGATTTTGGAGCCCCCCAAAATAAAGTGAGCCACTATTTCCACTGTTTCCCCATCTATTTGCCATGAAGTGATGGGACCAGATGCCATGATCTTATTTTTCTGAATGTTGAGCTTTAAGTCAACTTTTTCACTCTCCTCTTTCACTTTCATCAAGAGGCTCTTTAGTTCCTCTTCGCTTTCTGCCATAAAGGTGGTATCATCTGCATATCTGAGGTTATTGATATTTCTCCAAGCAATCTTGATTCCAGCTTGTGCTTCTTCCAGCCCAGCGTTTCTCATGATGTACTCTGCATATAAGTTAAATAAGCAGGGTGACAATATACAGCCTTGACGTACTCCTTTTCCTATTTGGAACCAGTGTGTTGTTCCATGTCCAGTTCTAACTGTTGCTTCCTGACTTGTATACAGGTTTCTCAAGAGGCAGATCAGGTGGTCTGGTATTCCCATCTCCTTCAGAATTTTCCACAGTTTATTGTGATCCACACAGTCAAAGGCTTTGGCATAGTCAATAAAGTAGAAATAGATATTTTTCTGGAATTCTTTTTTTTTTTTTTAATGACCCAGCAGATGTTGGCAATTTGATTTATTGTTCCTCTGCCTTTTCTAAAACCAGCTTGAACAGGGCATTAATCCAGAGCAAGAGTGTTGCAGCAAAACATAAACAAGTGAGGAGCCTTTGGCACATACCAGCCAAATAGGCCTACAGTTGTTTTGGTTATTCTTTAGCTGTTACTACTAACAGACTCTTGAGAAACCTGTATACAGGGCAGGAAGCAGCAGTTAGAACTGGACATGGAACAACAGACTGGTTCCAAATAGGAAAAGGAGTACGTCAAGGCTGTATATTGTCACCCTGCTTATTTAACTTACATGCAGAATGCATCATGAGAAACGCTGGGATAGATGAAGCACAAGCTGGAATCAAGATTGCTGGGAGAAATATCAGTAACCTCAGATATTCAGATGACACCACACTTATGGCAGAAAGCGAAGAAGAACTAAAGAGCCTCTTGATGAAAGTGAAAGAGGAGAGTGAAAAAGTTGGCTTAAAGCTCAACATTCAGAAAAATAAGATCATGGCATCCAGTCCCATCACTTCATGGCAAATAGATGGGGAAACAATGGAAACAGTGACAGACTTTGTTTTGGGGGGGCTCCAAAATTACTGCAGATGGTGACTGCAGCCATGAAATTAAAAGGTGCTTACTCCTTGGAAGAAAAGTTATGACCAACCTAGACAGCATATTAAAAAGCAGAGACATTATTTTGCCAACAAAGGTCCAACTAGTTAAAGCGATGGTTTTTCCAGTGGTCATGTTTGGATGTGAGAGTTGGACTATAAAGAAAGCTGAGCATTGAAGAATTGATGCTTTTGAACTGTGGTGTTGGAGAAGACTCTTGAGAATTTCTTGGACAACAAGGAGATCCAACCAGTCCATCCTAAAGGAAATCAGTCCTGAATATTCATTGGAAGGACTGATGCTGAAGCTGAAACTCCAATACTTTGGCCATCTGATGCAAAGAGCTGACTCATTGGAAAAGACCCTGATGCTGGGAAATATTGAAAGCAGGAGGAGAAGGAGACGACAGAGGATGAGATGGTTGGATGGCATCACTGACTCAATGGACATGCGTTGAGTAAACTCTGGGAGTTTGTGATGGACAGAGAGGCCTGGCGTGCTGCAGCCCATGGGGTTGCAAAGAGTTGGATACAACTGAGTGACTGAACTGAACTGAACTGAACTAAGAGACACTTGTAGCTGGACTTGTCCTTCACAAAGCTAATTGCTCTCTGACTCCATGTAGATTATATTCTATACTTGGCATTCTTCTCCTACACTCCCTGTAGCATTCTCCATTTCAGAAAGAAGGTCCTGGGTTGATAACTTCAGGAACACCAGACTTGGCTGCTGAGTTGCCTGATGCCAGCTGTGGCCATTTGAAACTTTGCAGCACGAAAAAAGATGCAAGACATTCAAGAGGATATAAAACCTCTCCCTATTCCTAAGAGAGCAAGGTACAATTATTGAATCACTGGTCCACTGTTTTTCTCTTTTGCCTGGTAAAAATAATAAAGCTACTCTTTTCTATTTCCTCCAAATGTTGTCTCTGTATTTCTATTCGGCATTGGTAGACAGGGAGCCAAGACTTTGACAACAAGATGAAACAGCATGGGATATTTACAGAGCAACCCTGGCTAAGAGCTACTGTCATCCAGAGTCAGGAAGTCCACTTAAAATCTTGTTGCTAAGAATCAAACAATGAGTATGAGGATTGACGCCACAAAAGAGAATGAAAGGAGATAAGAGGAGATTAATTCATAGCATTCAGTGATTTAGTTAGATACTGATTAAGCATCCTGGGTCAAAGATGAGAGCAGGTGACTGAGAGACAGATTTCAAAGTCCTTTTCAAAGGGATTCTTTATCTTTGTTAAATGACCAGTTGGCATATATAAGGGGTGGGTCATTGGAATACTTCCAGACAATAAAACAAGGCTCACTGATATTTTAGAGGATTAGACCTGAAACCTTAGCCTTATTAATGTTTATTGAGCTAATCAGTATCAGACAGATTTCTACTCATTCATAATTTATAAATTACCCAATATATTTTGCCAAGAGTTATTGCATCTCTTTTAATCAATTGTGACACTGATTAACTACAGGCACCTTATCCAAAATCTTACCTTTCCCCAGACAATATCGCTGTTGTCTGGCCATTTGATGAACACATCACTTTCCTTCCCTCTGGTGAATGTGAGATACTGGGTCTCATTGCCAGAAATGGCTGGGTCCTGCAATGAAAGGGTGAAAACAGCAGACATGAGAAAAACATCACCAAGAAATCTCTTCTCTAAATTTTTAACAATTCACAGTGCAGAAAAAAATGGTGAGAAATAATACAACACACTGCACACACACCCCCCATGAATAATTGAGAGCTAAAAACTATATTGATGTTTCTCTGTAACATTATTTTATTTATTTTTTGACTGCAACATGTGGCATGTGGGATCTTAGTTCCCCAGCCAGGGATCAAACCCACACCCCCTGCGTTGAAGTGTGGAGTCTTAACCACTGGACCACCAGGGAAGTCCCTCTCTATAACATTCTTGAGGGAAAAAAGTATGCTTATGTTTGAAAACAATTCCTGGAGATAAACCAGGTTAATAAAACATTACTCTCAAGTGGAGAAGTCTAACTGATTATGTTTCCACAATGTAATGGCAATAGTCCTTAAGAACATGAAATTCCTTTCTTCTATTCTGTGACCGAACTTGTCTATCTCAAGTTCCCTTCCCTGTTCAATCTATCCCATACCTGACTCAACTGCTCTCTAAATAGCATCATACTTCACAACTGTCATAGAAATTGTCACTACCTATCTGAAATTATCTTTTTTTAATGTTTATTTATTGGGGGTCTCCCTCTAATAGAATAAAATCCCTGTAAGAAAAAGGACATCTTATTCTCATAGATTATAAATACATTTTTTAGAAGAGGGATTTTCAAAGACCAAGTGTTTAGTCAATACTTGAATGAATGAATGAACAAAAGTCAAAAAACATTGCTGTAATTTCTGGAGGCTAGAAGGAAGGATCATTTGTAGGTAACTACTTCTGTGTTTGATAAGATAACAGCTTCCAATGTAAAATGTGTGCTCAGTCGCTCAGTCAAGTCCAACTTTTTGTGACCCCATGGACTATATATAGCCTTCCAGGCTCCTTCGGCCCATGGAATTTCCCAGGCAAAAATACTGAAGTGAGTTGCCATTTCCTCTTCCAGGGGATCTTCGTGATCCAGGGATCGAATCATTGCCTCTTGTCTCCTGCATTGGCAGGCAGATTCTTTATCACTGTACCACCTGGTAAGCCCCCAATGTGAAATAATAAACTGATATTCTGGATCTTAAATCAGTTGTTTGTGAATTTAATTTAGAAGAAATAAGTCCCTTAAACCTCACCATTGTTGAGTACTGGTGATGGTAACTTAAGAGGTTTTTGAGCCCCTAAGGGAAAAATGAGATTAGGATACAGCTATTTTCTCCAAGCCATAGCCTGAAACAGTGAGACACACTCTCTCTCTTCTTTACTGTTTTTTTTTTTTTGGGGGGGGGGGGAGGCTATATCTAGTGTTACACGCTCTATTGTATTGTTGGCTATTATCTAGTATTTCAGGTTTCTAACTCTACCGAAAGAATGTAATAATAAATTACCTCCCAATAACGCAGTTATGAAAAATAAATATTACAATCCATCATCTTTTAAAGGCCATTTTCATTCATTCTTCCTTTGTGTATTTGCTTTTTAATACTTTTTTTAAAAAATTATAGATTCATAAGTAGTTACAAAAAATGTTCAGGGAGGCCTTCTGTATTTTTCATCCAGTTTCCCTCAATGGTACTAGTTTTGAACTATAGAAGCAGAAAACAGGATCTAGTCTTTCTAAACACCTACCAGAACGAGAACAAATCTCGTGCCGTTTTTCTTCATTTGCTCAATCAGGAGACCAAGATTTTGAAAGCTGGGGCTGAGGGTGAAGTCCAGCTTCCGGTCCATGTAGTCCATGTCTACATGCTGGACATCCTGTGGATGCAATCAAGCAGGATACCTGAGTCCCTGCAGCAGGAGCTCCTCGGGGCACTTGAGCTGCTCAGCCAGGCTCCGGTCCTACTGCCTGCAGACTCCAGACCAGACCTCCCTGAGCTTCTTATCTGTTACTCTCCTAGACTGACTTCTCAATTCTGCTGATTGAAATTGCTTTTTGATCCCTACATCCAGCTCACCGTTCCCATTCTTTCTCTTTCTGCTCCTCCAACTGTATTTCCTCCCTTTCCTTCCCTCAATTTATGTCTTTTCCATTCTTCAGATCTGAAGCCCAATGAGCCTATTAAACAAAATGCTGGTTGAATGTTCAAGGGTAGAAAGCCATACTTGCCTGAGAAACAAAAGATTGTATATCTGTGTCTTTTCCCCCCTCCAGTAAAACTGACTGAATTTATTCACATTTGCTGCTACTGCTGCTAAGTCGCTTCAGTCGTGTCCGACTCTGGGCGACCCCATAGACAGCAGCCCACCAGGCTCCCCCGTCCCTGGGATTCTCCAGGCAAGAACACTGGAGTGGGTTGCCATTTCCTTCTCCAATGCCTAAAAGTGAAAAGTGAAAGTGAAGTCGCTCAGTCGTGTCCGACTCTTCGAAACCCCAAGGACTGCAGCCTACCAGGTTTCTCCGTCTATGGGATTTTCCAGGCAAGAGTACTGGAGTGGGTTGCCATTGCCTTCTCCTATTCACATTTAGAACTACATTATTTTATAGTTTTCTAGAATATATTTATTCCTGCCACTCTCATTTGACTGGCTGAGCCTTGGAGTGAGAACCTTGTCTTCCCTCTTCTCTATAAAGCACCAACTCAGGTTTCTGCACATGAAATTCACTTAATCCTTGATTGTTGAATAATGACATCAAGTGGTTAATATTCAGTTTCTGGTGGGGAGACGATGATTCTTTCTAGCCTGAAAGTGATAATCACCTGAATTGCCTTAAGACTTTAAGTAAAAGTTGTTCGAGGGAGGAGAGATTTGTTCATAAGCCAAAACTCAGAAAGAATGAATCAACACATTATTAACATTAATTGTCTCTGTGAGGTAAACCCATGGATTTTTTAAATCTTTTAATTTTCCTATCTTTTCTAATTTATGTTTAATAAGTATCTAGAATAGCAGTCTATAAAAAGAAAAATTAAGCCTGGATGAATGTTTCAAATTATCTTTGATGAGAATATCGTATGCTTTATTTTATTCTCAGCTGTCAATCATTAATTGTCCTCCAAAACCTCAGGAGGTGAATTGAGAGCAAAACAACTGCGTGATGAGAAACTGATCATTACAGGAGGATAAAGAGCATGCTATTTATGGAGTTCTGCCTGTTGACAGCAAATGACTGCACTTCTAGGGCTTTATCTAGGGGATAGGTTGTTGTAGGATATGCCTATGTGTATGTTTAAGAAAAAGTGAAGGCTTACTATTAACTGGTTTCATTCATATTGTACTTTTATATCCACCCTCCCCAAGAATAGCCACAGTTCAGTTTCCTAAAATGCTCATAATCTTGAGATGATTTTCAGGTCCTAAAAGTCATGTCTCAAAGTCCGGCCACGGCTACTGCAGGATATTCCTGGCAAGAGGCAGGAACAGTATCCCCCAAGCATCCCTCAAACTGCTGAAGGATTTATGCAACTCTCAGTTTGCAACCCTTGATTTTAAAGGGTTGCCTGAAATAAACTTAAAAGGTAATGTTTTCTAGATCCACAGCTACATTTTCTTCATGCTGAAGTAGTCATCACTACTTGAATGAATTTCTATGAAGATTTTCCAATCTATACTTAGCCACAAATTCCCACCACTAATTAAACCACAGACTGAATGAGGGTATCATACGTAGGGAATCTGAGCAGCCATCATTGCATCATACAAACTGGAGATTTCATAATCATCCTGGTATCCATAGCGACTCAGCTGGAATCCCAAGGCCCAGTAGGGAATCATTGCTGGCCGACCAATCAACTAAAATAAAAAAGAAAAATAGATTCAAGTAAATTTCTTTGGGAAGAAAAGATGATTGACTTTTACTTGAAGCAACTTGAGCTCTTTTGTGAAGCTGTCTCATCTAAGAGGCTTCACTCAAGAAAAATAAGAAAGTCAAATAAATATGGATTAACTATAGAGATACAGAATGATAGAAAGTCTCTCTATAAACAGTAACCACTCTAGGAAACCTGAGAACTCAGTGATTATCACTGATTTGAAATTCTCAGGAAGGCAAATAGTTAAGAGAAGTATGGGATATCAATATGCCTCTTGAGCCCCTAAACACTAACTCCTGACTTTCAGAAAAGACAGCAATAATGTAGTAGGGACATCTAAGGGCCTTAAGGGGGGAAAAATGGCCTTTCTCAGTGCTAAGAACAAGGCAATACCCAGCAAACATTGGATGACATATTGATGGGTAGAATGACTTCCAACCTCAGTGTATTGCTGAGTTACAAGCTCAGGGGTTGGCCCCAAAACCATATAAAAGTCCAAAATGCCTCCTGTGGTGCGGTATGTCAGGGCAGGAGTAGGCTGGAATGTCACATCTGTTTAAAAAAAAAAAAAGAAGGTGAGGAGTATTCTTGGAACTATAAATCTCCCAGCCAGGGAATCTGCCCTAAATTTCGCTATTTTCACTTTCTTACGTTCTTATTTTAATGACCACCTCCTCTAATAAGCCATTTCCCATAAAGTAGAATCAGAGAGGGATATTCAGGTACCTCAAACATAATCTCAGCCTCAACATCTTACATCACTTTGTGAAAAAGAGCTAAAGTGTACAGTAAAATAGGATCATACAAGATAGGCTCTGTGTTTAGTGAAAATTGTACCCCTTATACCTGGCCTAGTGCTCTTAGTAAAACTTGAATAAATGAATGAATGGTAGGTGAGTTTATCTGTTTCATTTGCCTTGCCCTTGACTTTCCTTATTTCTGTTGATGTTCCAGATCGCCGAAAGCGGTCCCAGATGTTTCTGGTGGTACCCAGGGATTGTGTGTCTGTCTTACCCATGGCATTGCTATTCAGCAGAAGCACTCCGTGCGCACTGCCATCCTCCTCCAGGGCCATGTAGTAGGGGTGGACACCATAGGAGTTCTTCTTATACTAGGAGGGTTGTGGGACGAGCAGGAGGGTAATCAAGAAGAGAAAATCCAAGAAACCATTTTCACAGCATAACCCAAACAGCAAACTCCTGTGCAGTATTGCAGGTTCAGTACAATGTCATGTCTCTCGTGAAGACTTCCTTGACCCTTCCTTCCATCCCAGGTGAAAACCTAAGTGCCCTCTCCCCCTATGCCTTCCTTGTTTATTACTATACAAATCTATTGCAGCACTGGTTACACCACATTACCATTATTTCTGCCTCACTCTCTTTCTCTCTTTTACTAGTTTATAAGCATCTGGAGAAAAAGGCAGTGTTTTAATAAGACACTGTCTCATTCTATGTGTGCCCGACATGTAGAACATATTAAATAAGAGTTTATGAAATAAATAAAATCCATAGTCCACAGGAAATATATATATAAATAGGTAGTTTAGGGACAGAAAGGAAGGAGAACCTTAAATATGGTGTATTTCATCTGAGAGCAGAATATACAGGGATTAAACTAAATTTACATAGAGTAAAAATATTGATGATTTTGGTCTGTGCTTACCGCGGGTGGCTCATCTCGGGCAAACATCCCCCAAGTGTGCCAGCTTATGTTTCTTCTGAAAGCTGTGTGCTCAGTTTCCCCAAAGCCATAGAGGTACTCAGAGGGGAGGCGTGTGGAGATGGAAAGGAACATGTCCCTGAAGGTGAAGCCAGGGAGCTGAGAGTCCCAACTGCAACACGAGAGCAGACCTTGGTTCAGAGCTGGGCATAGGCCAGCGCAAACATGGGCTCCATGGGGATCAATTCCGAAGCCTCCTGAGTGGCTGAATATCTGAATCCATGCTCAAATACTGTGAGATGACCCCGGTCATAACAATGGCCGTAACTCACTGCCAAGGGTCCGTGCTGGCATCTTTATTTGTTATCTGTCTTCTGCAATGCTGAGAATTCCTTTACTGGGTCCTGGGTTCCTGGACCACAAGGACCACATCACCCTCATCTCTGTATTTCTACGTCTCCTTGCCCAACATATCAGCTTGAATAAATGCATGAATGAATGGATAAGATAGAAGCACATTTTTCTGTGGAAAATGTGATACTCTTAGAATGGTTTTCTGGATTGGCCAAAGAACTTCTTACCAAAGAAGGGAACAGACAGAAAGTCAGACATACAGTCAGAGAGAGCTGACAGCACACATGTGCACCCAGGTCATGATTTCTACATGGATGGGGAACCTCAGCCCCAAGCAAAATCCAGACCTTCACTCCAGTCCACTCAGCAGCAGGACAAGGGATGAGAGATGACAGCTCCTTTCATGCTTACCACTGTGAAGAGGCTTTGAGTTTCGAATGTCAATAGAAGCAAAGACTGTAAGAAGCCACTTTGCCCTCCTCAGTAAACTTTGTCCTTCTCTCCTGACTCTTCTGTTATTATTTCTTTTTTTTTTTTTATTAGTTGGAGGCTAATTACTTCACAACATTTCAGTGGGTTTTGTCATACATTGACATGAATCAGCCATGGATGTTATTATTTCTTAATGAGAGTATATAGAACTGATTTCTATCACGGGTTATGTCATACTTATTAAATAGAGTTTCCTGTCCTACTTAACAGGAACAAAGAATAGAACATGTATTTTCCTTTCTCTAAAAACAAACACCACTTAATTAGCTTTCGTAAACCTTTGGTTGATTTATTTTTCCTGTTAAGGACTAATGGAAAATTAAATCCTTATTGAAGTAGGGGAAATAGATACATTCTTCATTGAACATATTGACATAGAGTCTCTAAAATTAATATTTCACTTGCATTCATGAGAGCCACTATAATTAGATCTAGAACCACTCTAATTAGAACCAAATAAAGAGTGCTTACATCACAGTTCTGGAGCTTTTTCTTCGAATCTGGATCCCAAAAGGATTGTTCTGAATCTTGACTTCATACAGACGGTTTTCAGGGGAGCCCACTGGAGACGAAGGGGTGTTCAGAGGCACTGGGACCTCGTACCTTTTATTAGTGGGATCATAGATCTGCCAAGAAGAGAGAAGGAAGCTTCTTCATGGAATCTCAGGCCTACAATTCCTTGTGCCAGCTTATATCAAATACAATTCAGTTTCCATATTTTCTGGCTGGTCTGAACATAACAGGAGGCATCAAATATCCTGAAACAAACACGTGTGAGGCCTACCCACCTACTGTGCCCAATATGGAGCCTGAACTCCAAAAATGCCTCAATATGACCTATTCAAAGTCAGCAAGGACACTTCTAAAAACTTTGTGATATAAGGGTATAGAATCTCATGGATAGAATGTATGTATGTGTGTGTGTTTATGAGGGTGTGGTATGGGAACATGCATGTGTATACAGTACCTTATGTGTGAGCATGGAAGTATATGTTAGAAGTTAGAGAATTGAATTTATTTATGGACACTGAGGTCGTCTTACTGGTGGAACTTCCAGATGTTGTACAGTTTTTCCATCCCTAAGATGGCTCTCTTATACCCACTGCTTGTTCCTATTCACCTGACAGGTATGATGTGTGGGAAAAATGAGAGAAGGGAAGAGTGTCGTTGGAGGCCCTGGAGTACTGCCAGGATGAGCAAGCATCCTCTTCCTTATCATACTATTAGCCAACTTTTTACACTTCAGACAAGTCTCTTTTCTTGATAGGTAAGAAGTGGATTTATTTAGAGAGAAACACACTTCACAGACAGAGTGTGGGCCAGCTCTGAAGGCAAGAACCACTTCAAAATATGGCATGGTTAGTTTTTATGGGTTGGGTAATTTCATAGGCTAATGAATGGGAGGAATTATTCCAACTATTTCAGGAGATGGGCAGGGATTTCCATGAATTGAGCCACTGCCCACTTTTCAGCCCTTTAGAGTCAGCCTCAGAATTGTCATGGTGCCTGTGGGCGTGTCATTTGGCTTTACACTGATCCTTTATTGAGGATCAAGAGGCTCAAAGTCTAGTGGAAATTGACTTGTCCGCCATTTTGGACCCATTTGGATCTAATCAGTTTATGTCCTTTCCTCAGGTTTTATTATTCTCTCGTGCCCTGTCCCCTTCCCTCCTGTTTCAGACAAGTGTTCTCTAAAGCTTTACTTCTTAATATTGTGTTTGTCAGGCCAAAAGCAGCTTTCACAATGTTTCACAATGTTAAGCAGGATCACCAGGGAACTTGTTAAGACCACAGAATCTCAGCCTCACCCCAGACTTTCTGAATCTGGCTCTTCATTTTCGTAAGATCTCTGAGGTGACTCATCAAACACTAGAGTGTGAAAAGCAACATCTAGAGCTGACATATCCAAGGAGGTACCCACCACATGTGGCCATGAAGCAGGTGAATGTGCTGTCTGAATTGAGACTCCCTATGAGTACAAAATACACAGCCAATTTTGAAGACCTAGTATGGTTAAATTGTGTTTGGATCACATGGTGATATGATAATATTTTAACATATTGGTTAAATAAAATGGCACTAAAATAACTTTCATTAATTTTTTCCCAAATACGTTTTTAAAACTATGGTTATTAGAAAACACGTGGGGACTTCCCTGGTGGTCCAGGGGTTAAGAATCTGCCTTGCAATGCAGGGGATGTGGGTTCCTTCCTCGGTCATGGAGTTAAGCCCCTGTACCACAACTAGAGAGTCCATGTACTGCAAGAAAAGACCCCACGTGAGGCACTGAAGACCTGTGGTTCAGACTGCATTTCTATTAGAGCAGAGAGAAAACATGTGAGAGGCCCTTGGACTGCAAGGAGATCCAACCAGTCCATCCTAAAGGAGATCAGGCCTGAGTGTTCATTGGAAGGACTGATGCTGAAGCTGAAGCTCCAGTACTTTGGCCACCTGATGTGGAGAGCTGACTCACTGGAAAAGAGCCTGATGCTGGAAAAGATTGAGGGCGGGAGAAGAAGGGGACGATAGAGGATGAGATGGTTGGATGGCATCACCGACACAATGGACATGAGTTTAAGCAAGCTCCAGGAGTTGGGATGGACAGGGGAGCCTGGTGTGCTGCAGCCCATGGAGTTGCAAAGAGTTGGACACGACCAAGTGACTGAACTGAGTGGGTCTCCAAGGGTGGCCCCTGAAGTTACAGCATCAGCACCGCCTGGAAACTTGCTAGCAGTGCAGATCCTCGGGTTGGAAACTTTGGGGGGTCAGGCCAGCCATCTTTTAACAAGATCAGCAGGTGATTCTGATACAGGTGCAGGTGCTAAAGCTTGAGAACCACGCTAGAGAAATAACCCTGATGTCAGAGTGGGTTGTTGCCACTTAAATTACTTACCACACAGCAGACACACTTTTCTCAGGGCTAAAGAAGGACTCTTTGAGGATATTCACGACTTAGAGTACTCACTGTTAAAAGAAATTACCACCCCCAGTGATCTGAGGTTACATCCCACCCCAACTCTCTCCTAACTTTCTGATCTTCACCTCCTGGGGCCTCAGCAGCCCCACTTGTAAAATGAGGGAGTTGGATTAAAGCTGTTTCAACGTCTTCCAGCTGCATGGAGCTGTCAGCTAAGAATTCCCACCATGGAGACACAGGGTTACCTTGAACTGCAGCAGGTTCTCTGTGTGGTAGATCACACTCAGGCGGAGGAAGCCGATGGCTGCAGAGAGAGTGTCGGAGGCAGAGCTGGCCTTCGCTGCGGCTGCAGGTGGGGGTAGCTTGTCCCGTGATGATGGTGGTGGCACCGTGGCTTGTGCAGCTTCCGAGGCTGTCAGGTGGGTGAGGTCTACAGTGATGCCCGTGGGCAGGTACTGAATGTTGCTGGCAGTATAATTAGGGATGGTGTCGTAGAAACAGGTGGGCACCCCAGGAACAGTTGTGGGCTGGAACAAGAGGAGGACTTCAAAGTCAGCCTCTGACACCACGCTTCAAGACTCTAATTACAGAAGAAGGTGGTTAAACCAGACTCAGCCTCTTACTCTATGTCCATTGCTATGAGTTGAGCTATATCCCCCAAAGAGATGGTAAGTCCTAGCCCCTGGTACCTGTGAATAAGGTACCTGGTGCCTTGTTTGGAAATACGATCTTTGCAGCTGATCAAGTTGAATGAGGTCATTGGGACAGAGCTAGCCAATATGACTAGTGTCCTTACTAAAAGGGGAAACTGAGACACAGACATGCACCTGGGGAGAACATCACGTCAAGATGAAGAGGTCAGGGTGATGTTTGTATAAACCAAGGAACCCTGCAGATTGCCAGCAAACCACCAGAACCCAGGAAAGGGACACAAAGCAGATTTTCCCTCTTGGCCCCTAGAAAGCATCAACTCTGTGGACAGTTTGCTATCAGACTTCCAGCTCCCAGACGCTGAGATAACAAATGTCTGTTGTTCTAAGTCACCCAGTTTGTGGTACTTGGCTATGGCAGCCCTAGCAAATGAATACATCCATTTAAACATACACAGGGATTTCCTTCATAGTTGAGTAGCTAAGACTCCGAGCGTCCAATGCAGGGGGCCTGGGTTGGATCCCCGGTCAGAGAAATGGATCCCACATGCCTCAGCTAAAGGTCCCACATGCCACAACTAAGACCCAGCACAACCAAATAAACAAACAAAAATAAAGAAAATAACACACATACACACACACACTGGCCTCATCTAACGGTGAAGGGCCAGCAGGAGACCTATCTGGAGACTGAGTCCTAAAGCAGGGCTCTGCTCCCCATGTCCTTACTGTCCATTATTGTGATTCCGAGGAAATCACTGATTTTCTCTGGCCTTCCTTCTCTCTATTTCTCAAAGGAGAGAAACAGCATTACCTTATCTTTCTGCTTGGACTCAGCAATAGATGGGAAGGAAAATCACTTAAAATACTCAGTGCATTCCCACTGCATTATAGCCATGTTCGGGACAAAGTGGGATTTGAAATGCTGTGGTTGTAGGAAAGAGAGAGTCAGTGAGTTGGTCCTTATTCAGGTCTCTGAATGAAACACTGATCGCCTATCACATGCGACTGATAGAAACACCTCATCAGTTGCCAAAGCATCATTTGCTTCCTGAAGATGATTACAGTTTAATCTATCAACATTTGGGAAGTGTTTCCTGGGTACCCAGTTACCCATGGGACACTTTACAGCTTCCTGCTCACTGGGGCAGTCTGCTCCCGGTCCTTACCTCCCAAAGGCACCCCCGCTCCCTGCAACTCTCCTCGGGGACAGCGGGCTGCTCAGGAAAGCAGTTGAACTTCTGCAGGTCACTGACCGGAAGATCCCACTGAATGGAGAATGTTTGTCCCAGTACCAGTCCCTTGAGGTCAGTGATGTTCACCACCTGAGGAAAGAGAAAGGGCCATGATGACACACGAGACGAGGTGCAGCTGCCTGGATAACGTCCTTCTCTGATGGTCCTGTAATCAGGACTGGGGAAGCCAGCCCTTTGACCAACACCGCTTTGGAGTAGGAAATTCGTAATGCTCTTTTTTCTTCTCCTCTGGGTCTTTCAACCTCTCTGTCAGGAAAATGAATCTGACTTCCTCCAGACCTTTCTGATCTCACGGAGCCAAGGTGGGATATTGAATGGAAAGAATTTCAGTCTTGTTAAGGAACACAGATCACAGGCAGGGAGGGCATTTCAGATTCGTTGCCCCCTGGGCACAGGGCTCAGACATTTTACTAACAATGGCAGTAATGACCAGGGCTAAACTTTACTGAGTCTGTCAAGCACTGTGATAATCACTTCATATGCACTATCTCTGTGAGTCCTGTAAAGCAATCCTATGCTATGAATAATACGACTATCTCAGTTTTACAGATCACAACACTGAGGTTCAGAGAGGTTTTCTGTTTTGCTCAAGATCTCACAGCTGGGGCTCAGCAGAGCTAGGATTAGAACCCTATTCTGCCTAACCCTAAAAAGCAAGCTCTTGTCCTTTTCTATATGTGTTGTCAAAGTGGAAGGGGGCCGGGACTTCCCTGGTGGTCCAGTGGTTAGATTCTGCACTCCTAATGCAGGGGGCAAGGGTTCCATCTCCGAACTAAGATCGCGCATGCTACACTGTGTGGCCAAAAGAAAGTTTAAAAAATAAAAATAAAATTAAAAAGAGAGCTGCCCTAAGGAACAGTGAATTTCCCAGTGCTTGAAATATTAACTAATGACTGGGACTTTTCTTTTTGAATGATTATCACGTAAGGGAAAAACATTCCATAGAATAAAAGCAGATTACTCTTTGTGTTTGATTTTGATTAAATTCTCATTTTCAGCAGTGGTATAAAAATAGTTTAGAACAGGAAGGAAAAATAGCAACTGTGTCTCAAAGATAAGTCCTTAATGTAAATGGGAGAACACAGGTGTCAATATTCTCCAGAACTAGGCCAATGTATTAAATCATATTTTCTCTATCACATCTGACATTAGCACATCTACTTTTAAATAGCCCAGAGAAGAACTGCCTTTTTCAAGGGTATCAACTCCTACTGCCTGCTTCAGAGTCCCAACGCAAGCAAAGCTCCAGGGTCCGTATCGAGCACGCACAGATTTCTCCTTCTACATTCTCCCCGTGGTTCCCCAGCAAGTCAGCTGTCTCTGTGCCCACCCAGAGTCAACAGAGCAAGAATGAGCTGGCTCTCTGAAGCTCAGGTGAGGGCTGTTGACAGGGGCACCACAGCAAGGAACAATATCCCACCTTTGTTGATTCTGTGTAGACAACGTTTGAAATGGGGGTGGTAGCACCATTTAGGGAGACAGTAAAATTAGTAGGTTCCTTGTCCATTCCCAAGATTGTGATATCTGTAAATGTGAGTTTGTCGGGGTCCGTATAATTAGCATGCATAGTCGTTGCCAGTAGACAGTTCTGTGGGGAAAAGAAGTCAGTTTAGAGACCAGGTATATCTCATTCTGTTTGTGTCCAAATACCTTTCCATATCTTTCTGAGATCCCAAGAGATCCTTTACCTGTGAGGTTCTAAATGGTGCCAGGTGATCATCCCCAGGGAATTTTTCAAGTGAGACTTGTAACAGTCTTTAAGTAATCTTTTAGTAATATTATGTACTTGTTTTAGTTTACTGGTTCTTTATTGATTCTATTACTCAGAAAATATGTTGCTGACACCATGGAATTCTCAAACAGACAAGATGACACATGTACAAAAAGAGACCCACAGGCATGTGAAGATATACACATTCATACACATACAAAATAATGCCCAGATAATTATTTTTTCTTTTAATGATAATGATGATAGCTAAAATTTATGAATGTTCACTGTGTGCCAGACCTTGTGCTAAGCATTTTACGTGTATCATCTCAGACTGAGGCTCTAATAATCCCCGTTCTTCAGATGAGGAGCCTAAAGCCGAGATAATGTAGAAAACCTATCCAGGGAACCACAGTTCAAAAGTGACAAAGTTGAGCGATGACAAAGATGGTAGAACTGACGACTGAAGGAAAAAAGGGACACTTTGATGTCTAAAAAAATTAAGCATCCCACAGATACATGTCCAAATGATTTTTTACAAAAGCAGTGTAATGGAGAAAGGACAGCCTTTTCAACAGATGATGCTGGAGCCATTGGACATCCTTAGGCAAAACGCAAAATTCAACCTAAACTTCATGTCTTATATAAAAATTAACTCAAAATTGGAAGTTCCCTGGTGGTCTAGTGGTTAGGACTTGGCGCTTTCACTGTCATGGCCTGGATTCAGTCCCTAATTGGGGAACTAAAGTCCTGCAAGACCTGCAGTGTGGCCCAAAGTTTTCTTTTAAATTTAATCTAAAAAAATTAACTCAAAATAGGTAATAAATTTAAATATAAAGGGTAGAACTATAAACATTTTAGGAAAAAATGAGAGGAAGTATTGAAGAACTATAAAGAGTTCTTATACTAGACATTAAAAGCATGATCCATAAATGGAAAAAATGATAAATTAGACCTTTGAAAATTAAAAATTTTTCCTCTGAGAAAGACTGTTAAGAAGATGAAAAGAGCAGCCTACAGACTGAAAGAAAAAAAAAATTTACAAACTATGTATCCAAGAAGGGAACTCTCAACAGAAAACTAAGTTAAACAAGCCAATTAGAAAATGGGCAGAACTGGAACATTTTATCTAAGAGAGTATACAGCTGGTTAATGAAAAGACACATGAGAAGATGGTCAACATCATTAAACTGCCAGAGAAATACAAATTGAAACCACAATGAGCTATCACTGCTGCTGCTGCTAAGTCGCTTCAGTCGTCTCCGACTGTGCAACCTCAGAGGCGGCAGCCCACCAGGCTCCCCCATCCCTGGGATTCTCCAGGCAAGAACACTGGAGTGGGTTTCCATTTCCTTCTCCAATGCCTAAAAGTAAAAAGTGAAAGTGAAGTTACTCAGTTGTGTCTGACTCTTAGTGACCCCATGAACTGCAGCCTACCAGGCTACTCCATCCATGGGATTTTCCAGGCAAGAGTACTGGAGTGGGGTGCCATTGCCTTCTCTGGAGCTATCACTACACCTTTATCAAAATGGCTATTTTCTTTTTTTTTTTAATGTGACAACATCAAATGCTGGTTACAATGCAGAGAAACTGGGTGACATACATTGGTGGTAGAAATGTAAAATAGTACAGCCATTCTGAAAAAGAATTCAGCACTTTCTTATAAAACTAAATACATAGTCACATAATACCCAGCAACTGCACTCTTGAGCATTTATTCCAGACAATTGAAAACTTGTGTTCACATAAAGATCTGTTCCTCGCAGCTTTATCTGTAATATCCCATGACTGGATTATTAGTCCCAGATTCCCTTACTTAAGTGCATAGTTAAACATATCTTGGAATGCTGCTCAGCAATAAAAATGAACTGACTTTTGACATGGGAAAGCTTGGATGGATTTTGAGGAAATTATGTTGCATTGAAAAAGCCACTCGCCAAGGCTTCATGCTGTATGATTACATTTACATAACATTTTTGAAAGGACAAAATTATAGAAATAGAGAGCAAATTTGTGGTTTCCAAGAACTAAGGATGAGGTTGAGGCTTGGGGCAGGTGGAGACAAGTAGATTGGACAACAGGAGAGATCCTCCTGGCCATGGAAATATTCTGCATCTTGATAGAGAGAGGGTAACAGGCATGAAGGCTGGGGGTCTCCAAACGGAGGAAATAGGTTGCAAGTGTCAGACGTTTTTTTTTTTGTCTCTCTATATACACAAAATCAAAAGGAGATTTCTCTTAAAATTCTGTGTTGCCATGACAACACCTGGTTCCACCTGAACTTGACTTTTTTCAAACCTTGAGCCAACCAATGTGTTTTTCTTATGGAAATGTTTTTCTTAAGCTATGTTAATGAACTATGTATTTACCCTAGACTCTGTCTTTCTTCAAGTTGGTTCCACCTAAGGCTCAGAACCAACTTGACAAACCAGTGTGTTTTGCTCATGCAAATGTTCTCTTAAGCTATGTTAATGAGACTATGTATTTGCTTAAAAACCTGACTTTCTTCAAGATTCATGTCAATCATTTTATGGCCCGGGATGACTCATCTTGTGCCAATGTTATCTCAAAATACATGTTGTGGGTGAGGGGCCTGGGGCTACTCTCTGAGTTTTGAGACATTTCCTTTCTCTAATTAGCAGACTGCTAGTAGCTATATAACTCCCTTCTAAAGACTAGCATGAGAGGGGGTGAGTGGGCACTCTTTCTGCCCCCTTCTGACATCTATGTCAGAAGCTTCCTCTATCTCTTTTATACTTTAATAAAACTTTAATACACAAAAGCTCTGAGCGATCAAGCCTCATCATTGGCCCCGGATTGAATTCCTGTCCTCTGGAGGCCAAGAATCCCAGCGTCTTTCATGGCTCAGCAACAACCTTTCAATAGTATAGATGTCAATATTCTTGTTCTAAAATTGTACTATAGTCTTATAAGATGTTCCAATTAGGGGAAACTGGGTAAAGAGTACAAGGGAACTCTGTATTATTTCTTATAACATGGGGCTCTATAATTATGTCAACATAAAAAGTATCATTTAAAAAGCAATATGGGACTTCCCAGACTTCCCTGGTGGCCCAGACAGTAAAGAATGCAATGCAGGAGACCTGGGTTCAATCCCTGGGTTGGGAAGATCCCCTGGAGGAGGGCATGGCAACCCACTCCAGTATTCTCGCCTGAAGAATCCCCATGGACAGAGGAGTCTGGTGGGCTACAGTCCATGGGGTCGCAAAGAGTCAGACAGCATTGAGCAACTCAGCACATGGGACTTCCCTGGTGATACAGTGATTAAGAATCTGCGTTGCAATGCTAGGGATGTGGGCTTGATTCCTGGTCAGGGAACTAAGATCCCACATGCCATGGAGCAACAAGCCCATGCATGACAGCTAGAGCCAAATTCAACCAAATAAATAAACATTTAAAAAATAAAAGGCAATATGAATTTAAAAGAAAGAAGAAATAAGGAAGAGAGAGTCCCACACAAGAAAGCTCTGCCCATGCACAAACAGACATCTAAGAAAACCAATTCGGGGTTCTCCCATCCCCTTCCAGCCTTACTGCCATTCTTCCTCTTAGTCCCCCTGGGAAGCAGACTCCAGGCAAGTAATGCACTGCATCTCCTAATCTCTCAAAGCCACCACTTAATACCTGTGTCCAAGGCCAAGCTTTAGGGGTTAGAAAGGAACTTCCTTGATGGAACAACTTCAAAAAGGCTCTACATACCTCATCACCCCCCCATCCACACCCCACCCACTTGTACCCTCTCCAATAAGGACACATCTTGGAAGCCCAGACTCATCATATAAAACTCAAAAGCAATCATTTTTTTTTCCCAGAAAAACAGACAACTTCTTCACCAAACTCATGCTGATTTTCTATTGGTTTATGTTTCTAACACAGATTAAAATTTTTCATTTTAATGCTAATCCTTTCTGGCACTGTGGCACTGAGGCACTGCCCACAAAAGCAAGCAACTCCAGAAAACCCAAAACTTAAAAAAGCAGTCACAGAAAAGAGCATGCACTGGGGGTTCCCCCAAAACAGTACTCACAGAGATGACGGAAAAACTATACAGAATAGAATTATTTCCAGTTACAGCATCTGAAAGAGAAAGATGAAGGAGGGATAGTTACTACAGGAAGCAGAACAGTTGGGTATCTTGTTCTCTCCACTGGGAACGCCTCTGCCAACTAGCTCTGCTCACTCAAGTTCTACCTGTTTTTTTTTTGCAGACTCCACAGAGGTCTCCTGGACCACTCCAACTGCCAGTAACTACTCCCTCTTCTGAACTCCATGGCATAGGTGGAAACATTTTGTTGGCATTTAAAGTGTTTGGGGGGCTCCCCTGGGGGCTCAGTGGTAAAGAATCTGCTTGCCAGTGCAGGAGATCCGGGTTCGACCCTTGGCCCCAGATGATCCCACGTGCCATGGGGCAGCTAAGCCTGTGCACCACAACTGCTGAGCCTGGAAGCCACAACTACTCAAGCCCACATACCCTAGAGCCTGCGCTCCATCACAAGAGAAGCCACCGCCATGAGCAGCCCTCGTTCGTCACAAGAGAAAAGGCCCACACAGCCATGACGACCCAGCACAGCCAAAAATAAATAATACAATAAATAAACAAATAATAATAAAAAAAAACATTTTGACTTGCATTTGTAGTTATTTTACATGCCCTTCCTCTCTCTGGACCAGGACTTCCTCAAGGTCAATGGCTGTCTTGTATGCTAAGTCATTTCAGTCGTGTCTGACTCTTTGTGACCCCATGGATTATAGCTTGCCAGGCTCCTCTGTCCATGGAATACTCTGGGTAAGAATACTGGAGTGGGGTGCCATGCCCTCTTCCAGGGGATCTTCTAGACCCAGGGATCTCACCTGCATCACTTATATCTCCTGCATTTGCAGATGGGATCTTAACCTACTGAGCCACCAGGAAAGTTTAGGCCCTGCACATAGCCCAATAATAAATAGCCAAGAACTATTAATAAATGCTAATTCTATGTAGGACAGATTTTTATATAATGAGACCCGAAGTTTATGAGAGGTACTTATATGTGAAAAAAACACTGCACAAATTAAATACTTGCCTCTCAATAGCAACCAAGGCAATATTTTACATTCTATTAATAAATTGTAGCTTCCATTGGAGAAGGAAATGGCAACCCACTCCTGTGTTCTTGCCTGGAGAATCCCAGCGATGGGGGAGTCTGGTGGGCTGCCGTCTATGGGGTCGCACAGAGTTGGACACGACTGAAGTGACTTAGCAGCAGCAGCAGCAAGTGGTGCTAGTGGTAAAAAAAAATCTGCCTGCCAATGCAGGAGACACCAGAGCTGCAGGTTTGATCCCTGGGTCAGGAAGATCCCCTGAAGTAGGAAATGGCAACCTGTGCCAGTATTCTTGCCTGGGAAATTCTATGGACAGGTGAGCCTGGAGGGCTACAGGCCAGGGGGTCACAAAGAGTCGGACGCAACTGAGCACATATACACATTAACATAATGTATTATTCTGGCATTAATAATGACATCCAGAGAAAGGAGTAAACTAAATCCAATAATATCTTTTGCTTTGGTAGAGTCAATAACACACAAGTTGCTCATTTAAAGTCTATTTTAATGTATGTGTTTGGCTAGTGGAACTTAAAGAATGCATTGATTCTAAACTGTAGAAATAAGCATCAGTGATAACAAATCTCGCGCATACTGGGCAGTCTGCCAAGATGAACTGCCATTGAGAAGCGCAGAGATGGGACCATAAGGAAGTCTACCTTTAGAGACACCGTCATCCCAGTACAGTTCTCCCTTTGCTTCTCGCTTATAGTCCAAGGCAATGATGAGTCCCAGAGAGTTTTTCCGGCTGTAAAAGAGCAATTCTCAGTTTCAGAGAATGAAGAAAAGATAGAATGGCCTTAAGCCAGTCCCCTTCATGCCCCAGGAACAGACCATCTTGGAGACAATCTCAGATATTAAGTAGATACTGATGCTGTCTGAAAACACGGAAGCTGGGTGTGGGTAGACAGCAGAGGCGAGTAGTGAATGAGCTTAAGAAGAACAGTGGATGGAGGCAGTTGCTGCTGAGAACCACACTTGTGATAATACTAACAATTAGTACTTACTGGATGCTTTCCACGTGGCAGGCACTCTTCTAAGCATCCTATATGCCTTAAACCATTTCTATTATTTCATCTGAGCCTCTTAATAACTCTAAGAAGTTGAAATACCACCATCTCCAGTTTACTAATGATGAGCAGAGACACACAAAGTAAGTTGCCCGTGGTAAGATTTCTTGTACGTAGCAGAGCTGAGGCTCGAACCCAAATTTTCTGACTCTTGACCTTAAACCTATGTTAACTTTCATCTCTTACCTCCTATTAACTTGCATTGTCTCATGCCTAAGGAAATCTACTTGAGGACACTTTCTGACCTGGGGAATCCTCATGAGTGATTATTTTGGCCATCCTTACAATTTGATGCAATTTACAAGTGAAAGACAATGGGAATGTAAAGGAACTGAGGCTACATTTATCCCCTGCTAAATGAAGATGCCAATTCTGGGCTGACCTTGAGAGGAAGTGAGAAAGATGAGTTACTGTAGCTATTTTCCCTTAGTTGATCCACTTTCAGTTCCAATTTTTCTTTCCCATAACACTCTGCCCCCTCAGAAGCGTAAGGAGCTTACCTGGCCTCTGTGGTCGTGTTTGGCTTCTGGGTGGGAAAGATGTAGCCCCCTCGGAGGTGAAGTCCTATCTTATCACCTGGCAGCAGCATCTCCACAAACTGTTTCCTCCATTCTATGGCTACTTGCTAGCCAACAAAAGGGGAAAAGACCAGATAATACGTTGTTTGGGCTACAAGTGACATTGGAATTATCTAATTCCAATTGCTTCATTTTAAAGAAGAGAAAAACAGAGGACCCACCACCACCACACCTCCCAAAGTGAAGTGACTTGCCCAAGGCACATAGGAAATAGCAGAGCCAAGACTCCAGCCTATGCTATTTCCTTATATTACACCATGCTGTGTGTGATTCCACACTTGGGTTTTAATTCTGTCGATCATCACAACCTAAGGCCCACTACTAGTCCACAGAGCTGCAGAATAGCCAGTCAAATCTCCTGAAAATTTCCATAAGCCTACTCTAGTTATTCAAATTATTTCATTGTACCCCAGGAATGGCCTTCTTCCCAGGAACGCACCCATAAGCAACTAAGTGTAAAGCCTTGTTCTATTAGCCTACCCCAAGCACCCAAGACTACTGCCTCACTCACCGTTTCATAGTCGTACCAGATGGCGTCGGGTATGTATGCTCTTGCATAGTTCAAACCCTGGGGAAACATAACGGTGAGCAACACTGGCACAACCCTTTACAGTTTACACAACACCCTCACCCATGGTGGTGTGTGCTCACCGCAACACTCCTGAGAGAAAGTTGGGATCGTACATCCTACACGTAAAATATAGATCCTCAGAAAAACTGGGCAGATTAACCAAAACAGAGCTGTTCCTAGAAAGGAAGACTGTTTTGCTTGGAGACTGCTGAGAAAAGCAGAGAAAGTGTATTCCCTGGGTCCTTTGTGTAATCTGATAGAAGGAGCATGAAGCAGCTAGGCCCTCCGGAGAGCTTTGTAGGAGGACTACTTGTGAGCTAGCAGGACCTACCATGAGATGCTGGGACTAAAACGTCAGCTCCAAGGGCCTTTGACTTGAGTGCATGGGCCATCTCTCATGTTTATAAACAGATCAGCATAATCCTGACCCCTCTCCTACTCTTCCCTACTCACCCCTGCCCTTGATTCTACTTGGTCCTTCCTACAGGGACTCCAGAGTAACACCCTCCCCTTCCCCAGCACCCCTCTCTCCCTCCACACTCCTCTCCCCACCTCTTCTCTTACCCCACCCCGACTTTAGGAAACACATCCCCTCTGGTCAACGGCGAGCACAGACAGATGATCAGCCTGAACTCCCAGGTATACAAATCCCCCATCAGTACCAAGGCCACATGCTTAAGGAAACAAGCTTTAAGGTAATTTTGCAAAATGGAGATGGCTTTGCTTGGCAAATTGAGAGTGAGATCAATAGTTACTACTTTTTCTAATTTCCAAATTGTCATGCTCTCTCCCTCCTATTTGCAGTCAGATTTATCTTTAAACACAGACACTCGAGACCCAGCTTATTCCGCTGTAGATCCACAAGAACAAGTGGGAGAGTCCACCCCATTGTTCAGATTATAAACACACTTCATATAAAACAGGCGTGATGAGGAGTCCAGGTCCCCAGAGGAACTGCGTGTGCAAATCCCAGGTGGCTGGGTCCTGGTAGAACCTGGAAAACAGAGAAGGCAGGTAAAGCCTGAGTACAGAGCAGCCGCACATGGTTTGGCAGCAGGGTCCTAACTAACCTTGTTGCTACTAGCAAGGTAAGTGACGTTCTGATCTGAAAGGGAGTCTTTGCAGGTCAGGAAGCTTACTCGTGGACAAGGGGCCTTGCTACGGTCTCCCCCAGGGTATGAGCTCGGTAGAAAAGCGTGTAGAGATAGGGCAGCAGGGTGTAGCGGATGTTCAGATAGTATCTGGAGGATTCCAACAGCATAGCGTTGTTTTCACTGAAGGCAGCAGGATCCTGGTCCTAGAAGGAAATGTAAGCAATTACTAAATATTTCCATCAAATCTCTGAAGCTCTCTTGGGATAAGAAGCTTTCTCAAGTGAAAGCGGTCATGTTTCCCAATTCAGAGAATGTCAAAGCATTTCTAGAACTGCAAGGATCTTGGTTCTCCTTCTTCATTTTATAGATGGAAAAATAGTATCAAAGATTACATGACTTCCCCAATGTCAAATTTTAAGTGAATGGCAGAGTTTAAATTTGATACATCTGCCAGTCTATGATGCATCTGCAGCCTCAGGGTGATCAAGAGGCCCCCAGAAGTGGCCGTGGAGATAAAGGGGCTATAGTGGGCCCTGCTCCCCTAGAGCTGTTGCTCCAATGTATGTTATTTATTAAGGTTTCTGATAATACTTCATTTGGCATATAATGCAATAAAGTTGTGAAAAGTGAAAGTGTAGTTGCTCAGTCTTGTCTGACTCTTTGTGGCCCCACGGACTATAGCCTGCCAGGCTGCTCAGTCCATGGAATTCTCCAAGCAAGAATGCTGGAGTGGATTGCCATTCTCTTTTCCAGGAGATCTTCCCAACCCAGGGATCAAACCCAGGTCCCCCACATTGCAGGTATATTCTTTACCATCTGAGCCACTCCTACTAAAATACTATTTGAAACCAATGGCCTTAAGCCACACTGCCTACCACCATGATATGCAATCCTTCTCTCCCTTTCCTTACAGTTTTAGAAATTTGCAATTTTAAAATTTATGTCTGGTTTTGTCTGTAATGTTTTCATCATCAAAATATGTTTTATTTTCTCTATTCCAAAGACAGTGACATCTATTTGTTCTTCAATGTACAATGTGAAAAAAAAAAATCATGAGTACAGTTTTTAGTAGATAGTGTTGTCTTTTAGTCACTAAGTCAAGTCCAACTCTTCATGATCCCATGGACTGTAGCCTACCAGGCTCCTGTCCATGGGATTTCTCAGGCAAGAGCAATGGAGTAGGTTGCCATTTCCTTCTCCAGGGAACTTCCAGACCCAGGGATCGAATCCACATCTCCTGCTGAGCAGGTGAGCTCATTGAGCCACCTGGGAAGCCTCTAGTAGATTTTGTCCAAGAACAGACCAAAAAAAAATCCTTTTAGATGGAAAACCTAATTTGCTTCCCAGAAACAAATTTTCCATTAGTGATGAGCAGTTGTTATGTTCATTTTCACTCTAATTGGAAAGCTGTGAAAGCTATGTGTGCCATATTTAGATCAGTTATCTTGTATTCTATTTCTGGAATAATTTTAGAGAAAATTGCTTAAATTTTTTCTTTTACCCCTAAAATGCCCATTTCACCCCTTCCACATAGAACTGTTCCATGAGACAACTCAATGGCCCCAGTGTGAGACTCATGAAAATCCTGAGGCCAAACATCAAAGAAAATAACACTCCATAGCCTCCGTCAGTTTGGTCTCCAGCAGAGAAAGTCCAGAGCTGCACCATCCATTATGGTGGCTACATGGTACATGAGGCTACTCCACATTTGAGATGTGGTTAGTAAGACCAAGGAATAGAACTTTTCATTTTATTTTATTTTAATCCATTTAAATTTAAACCTAAAAATGGAATCAACATAAAATATTTTTTCCATTAATCATTATTATTTTGGTAGGATTACACTTTACTCCAACTATTAAAAAGTCAGCATCCTAATTGATATGCATTGTCAAGTGTAAAATGCACACTTAAATTTGAAGGCTTAGTAGAAAACAAAAAGAATATAAAATAGCTCATTAGTATTATGTGTCAAACCCAGATTGAAATGATAATTTTAGGGATATATTGAGTTATATAAAATATATTAAGAATAATTGACCCCATTTCTTCTCATTTTTAAAAAATTTACACTTAAACTTAGATGTATGGCTCTCATTATTATTCTATTGAATGGCACTAGTTGAGAGGAAAGGAAAAAGGCCCTGGAACCCAAAAACCTAAGTGATCTGAGTGCACTTGTCTGTCTTAAGCGCTTCCAGGCAATCTCTTCAGGAAGTGAGCCCATCCTACCTGCTTCCAGCCCCTTGCTTAGAAGTCCAGCAATAGTTTATCTCTCTGTAGATCACCAATAGCTAGGAAAGCCCAGGGATAAAATACTTGGCTGTGGTCTTTCCCAGGTTAGAGACATGTCATTGGATAAAATCAAGAACTGAAACTAAAATGACCATTAATAAGTTACTCTTATTAGTCTATTAAGAGCTAAACCACTCAAATGAAACATTTCAGCTGCGGATGAGGTCATTAAAAGAAAGAGCATCCTATCTTACTCATCCCTAGCATCACCAAAGACATCTCCTTAGGGGGGACTTGGAGTAAGTGTCCATTGACAGAGGAGTGGATAAAGATGTGATGCATATACACAGTGGAATATTACTCAGCCATGAAATAGAGCAAAATGAAATAATGCTATCTGCAGCAACATGGACAGACCTAGGGACTGTCACAGGGAGTGAAGAGCATCAGAAAGAGAAAGACAAATAGAGGGTATCACTCATATGTAGATTCTAAGCAAATGGTACCAGAGAATGTATTTACGAAAGAGAAATAGCATCGCAGACGTAGAAAACAAACTTATGATTATGAGGGGGAAAGGGTGGGGGCAGGGATAAGCTGGGAGATTGGAACTGACATGTACACATCACTGTATATAAAACAGACAACTAGTAAGACCTCCTATATAGCACGGGGAACTCCACTCAATACTCTGTAATGACCTATATGGGAAAAGAACCTAGAAAGAGTGGATATGCGAATATGTATAATAGATCCACTTTGCTATGCATCTGAAACTAATACCACATTGCAAATCAAACATACTCCACCTTTTTAAAAAAAATGGAATATAGGGGGAAAGGAGACACGCTACTAGGTCAAATGTCCATTTTACAGTCATTCCGGAAAGCAATCTAGGAACATATAATAAAATTTAATATACTTTAGAAGAGGGGACTTTGAACCTACAGCTATACTTGCCCATCAAAAACAGGGCCTTATATCGAAGAGGCTAAAAGTATGATGAGTCATGAGAAGCAGTGGGGGTGGTCTCATGAACCATTCGTAGAAAGACGGAATGTGTAACGGGGTGAAAACAAAGTTCAAGTCCCTGGCCTGCCCCTCCCTAGATCCTTCCTCCCCAGCCTCCCTTATCTTGGAGGAGTTTCCCTTGTATTAACTAAAGAAAAACCCAGTGGCCTCTGTCTCAACTTATATAAGGTAGTAGCAGAAGCAATGGGGCTTCGCTGGTGGCTCAGCAGTAAAGAATCTGCAGGCTAAGGTAGGAGACGTGGGTTTGATCCCTGGGTCTGGAAAATCCCCTGGAGAAGGAAATGGCAACCCACTCCAGTATTCTTGCCTGGGAAATCCCACGGACAGAGGAGCCTGGAGGGCTGCAGCCTATGGGGTCACAAGAGAGTCAGACAAGACTTAAAGACAAAACAACAGCAAACAACAGAATCAATAGCAGCACCGTGGACACTTTCACAACGCTTCTCACCTTACTGGTGAGTTTCCAGCAACGGAACCATTTGGTTATACACATTCTATTCCCCACTTACTCTAGTCCCCAAACCCTGCTTTTGAAACCTATCACCCAGGGTTTATCTATTCTGTCTCTGCACTTAGGGCCACCCTGTAAGATTTTCTTCAATCTCTCCTTGAGTATAAATAGATCATAAAATTCAAGAAGTCTCCATCATTTCTCTTGGAACCTTACCCTGAACCCAGGCCCATTGTGATTCCTCGACAGTGGATAAAATGCTCCCAGCTGCATCCACCGTCTGCAGAGCTCCTCTGTGACATTCTCTGTATAACCACAGATGTTGGCACCTACCTGGAGGATTAGCACACACACAAGCACAGGGTCAGTGAGAGAGGAGAGAGCATTGACTGTGTACCTATATGATAAGGAATAATAGCATCTCTTATTTCCATCCTTCCATGTGTAAGGAAGTCCCAGGCTTTCCAGGGAAGCCTCCCGCCAAATGGGAGAAAGGAACAAGTATGCACGGCAAATCTGCTGACAAGAAGAAAGCTGACTGTCATATTAAGGGCTCTTCCTCAACATCAGCTTTCACTTTCAAGGTCTGGCATTTATGGATGCTCTGCTGATGGGGTTTTCTGTGATACTAATATGTGTTACGTTTACCATCCTACCTTCAGAAGACAGCTCACAAGGCACATAAAAATCGGTTTTCCCAGGCTTCCCTGGTGGTCTAGTGGTTAAGAATCCCCCTGTCAATGCAGGGGACACGAGTTTGCTCCCTGGTCCAGGAAGACCCCACATGCCGTGAAGCAATTAAGCCTGTGCACCACAAATATTGAGCCCGCACTCTAGAGCCTGAGAGCCACAACTACTGAAGCCTGCGGGCCTAGAGTCTGTGCTCTGCAACAAGAAACCACTGCTATGAAAAGCCCGAGCACCGCAACTAGAGAGTAGCCTCTACTCACGGCAACTAGAGAAAGCCCATACACAGCAATGAAGAGGCAGCACAGCCAAAAAAAATTGATTTTCCCAATACATATCACAGTGAAATACATGCTCCTTGGTTTTCAGACACCCTCAAAGTCTGGTGATGAGAACAATGTCAAAGGACAAAGGGTGAAAATTCCTTGTTTCAGAATGGAACTCACCATGGGGATGCCGAATAGGTTGAACTCCAGGATACCAGGGATAGACCAACGGAGATCGTCCCATCTGGCTGCATTGTCCCCCAACCAATGAGCAGCAAATTTGCCAGATCCCGCAAAAGTAGAACGTGATAAGATGAAGTGTCTCTTTTTGGAGAAGATATTCTCCATGGCCCTGAAAAGGAATACAGTCAAGTGAGCTGGAATAACTAGGACTCACCTATCCCCAGGGCGATAATGGGCTTTCCAATCAAACTCAGAAAAAACACCCAAAGTGTCAGGAATCAGGAAAGCAAACTAGTTTAGCATGTTTAAGAGCTTCTTTCTCTATTTTGGATCAAGTTTCAGGTCTCACATGACAATACAAACTTCTACAGACCAGCCCTGCAATAAGGAATTTCTCTAAGCTCCTATCCTCTTGATTATGTTTTCTCTATCTTGTTGGAACTCGTTGTGCTCTGTCTTTGGGTCAAAACTATTCTGGAACCATGTTTTGGGTTCTTGGCCCTATCTTCTCCCTCTAGGCATGGTTTCCTCAGTGTTCCTGGCTCCATGCCTTGCTGCCCATCAGTAATCCTGTTCAGCACACCACCAGCTCAGGTTGGAACCCTGTACCCACTGTTGGCCCAAGAAGAGAGTGTGTATACTGGCTGGGCTCCAAGCACCTGGTTCCTCTGAAGCTTCACAACTTATTATTAGCAATGTCCAATATGAGAAATTTACAATCTATGCAAAATAATGACTGAAATGAGAAAAACAAATGAACTGACGAGTGAAATGTCAAAGATGATATATGGCACTCTTTATAAAGTTAAAAACAACTAAAGTATATTTTTCTTGTATTACACATAAAATATTACATATCAAGTAAAACTATATAGAAAAGAGAGCAAAGGAATTAAAAACAGAATTCAGAGAGATAATTGCATATAGTTAAAATTATTAATAATATTATTAACTATATATTTTATCCCACCCTGAATCCTGAAGATATTATCTCTGAACTCTGTTTTTAATTCCTTTGCTGTCTTTCTATACAGTTTTACTTGATATGTAATATTTTATTACATGTTTTATATGTAATACAAGGAAAATATTTATATTTTTTGTTAGATGTAGGCTATTTTCTTAGCTTCTATTCTGCACCCTCTCTTATGTAGGTACTTTACTAAAAGGCCTCGCCATCTTTCTTCATTCACACTAAATAGTTCATACCTTCCTTTAGACTCCAAAATTGAACAATAATACAGCTACAAGACAATAACACAATTGCTGCTAGCTCTTTGCAGGCCAGTCCTTTTATCTTTCCTTTCAACACATGGTCTGAGAGAAAGTTGCCACGAGGCATCAGGTAATTTCCCATAGACACCAACATAACCACCAATGCTTCCTTCCTTCACATTCCTAAGGATGCTATGGAGAGTCTATACGTGTAGAAGGACTTATAATGACAAAAGCGGGGAAATTCTGAGCTAGGAGGCTGGTTCATGAAAAAGACATGCTCTATTCTGACAATTCAATGACCAAAAGAAGGGAGTAGGTTGGGTGAGAGGACACACTCCAACTCTCGCCCTTGTCTCTCTTTTGATCTAGATTGGCAGACACTTTGCACTTATTGCAGTTGGTCAGAGGGATTATTGCCTTCTGCAGTCATCAGTCATGAAAGAAACACCGTCAGCTTTATAGAGTGAAACTCAAACAGGGATGACATTATCTGCAGTCACAGTTTACTTACAGCTGGGCCCTTAAGGTAACACAGAGGAGATAACTGTTTTTTTCCCAGCTCAGAGATAAAGTCTTGTTCAGAGATCCTTTCATTCCTTTTTCCCACCATTCAGGTTTGACCTATTTATGGTCAGGTTCTGATCTCTGAGAGAATCTGATCTTCTGCTTTCAGCCTAGATGGAAGTGAAGTTCCTCCTTTGGGTATATCAGTAACCACTTTCCCCAGACTGGACTGCTAGCTAAGATGGAGCCAAATACTCATTAGATCTAAGACTTAGTGTGAAAGTCAAAGGTCAAATTCTTTGTGACCCCATGGACTGTAGCCCACCAGGCTCCTCTGTCCATGGAATTCTCCAGGCAAGAATACTGGAGTGGGTTGCCATTCCCTTTTCCAGGGGATCTTCCCAATTCAGGGATCGAACCCGGGTCTCCTGCACTGCAGGCGGATTCTTTACTATCTGAACCACCTGGGAAGTCACAAGACTTAAGTTCTCCTGATGCCCAGATCCCATTTGTTTTTCAGCCATCTCTGCCCCCCACCTGAAGGCTAAGTTACGGTTATTTCCACAGTTCTCTGGAAATTTAGGTCATTCTGCCTGACCTAGGGAAGTTAGAAGGGTGCTTACTCCTTATTCAGTCATAGTTACATTTTAACTCTCAACCATAGCTAGTAGAATGTTTTAATCAACCCCATCACGACGTTAAGGCACTTTGTCACATGGAGACATTAACAATAATGCAATTTAAAGTCTCTTTCCTTCCTAATACCCTTCCTCACTCTTCTTTTTTGCCCTGATCATTTATCCCCTCTCCTTCTTACCTTCCATCCTTAGATTGGTGCATCTAAGTGTACAGATAAAATAGGAAGGGACTTTAGGAAACATGGTCTTCCATGGTGGCTCAGACAGTAAATAAAGAATCTGCCTGAAATGCTGAAGATTCAGGTTCAATCCCTGGGTCTAGAAGATCCCCAGAGGAGGAAATGGCAACACACTCCAGTATTCTTGCTTGGATAATCCTTTGGACAGAGGAGCCTGGTGGGCTACAGTCCATGGGGTCACAAAGAGTCGGACAGGACTGAGTGGCTAACACTACTGCTGCTATAGAAAACATTGATCCAAGTCTCTCATTTCAAAGATGGGGAAATTGAGCATTATTCACCTAGTTTATTTCTCAGGAAAGGTAGAGAAAGAGAAAAAGAAGCCAAAGACAAGACAGAAAATCAGAAATGTGTGTCCTTTTTGAAGCTTGTCTTTCATTGAAATAAACACTTTTTCACTTACTAGGCAAGGATCTACTCTGATCTGGGTGATTCAGCATTAATAAAAAGTCATGATGGAAAAATGGTGCTGGAAGACAAAATCAACACAGACTCTGCCTCTAGAATTAAGTCCCTGAGGGGCCCGTCCTGACCTTCTCTTCCTCAGGCCCAGTATTTATTCATTCAACAAGCACGTCTTCAGTTTACACACTAAGGATACATGGGCAACTTTGACCTGCATAAAAACTGACAGTCCAGGAAAAAAAAAATAGAATATCAAAAAATAATAAGATTTTGGCACATTAAGCATATTGTAAACCTATGGTTTTTCTAGTAGTCATGTTTGGATGTAAGAGCTGGACCATAAAGAAGGCTGAGCACCAAAGAATTGATGCTTTTGAACTGTGGTGTTGGAGAAGACTCTTGAGAGTCCCTTGCAGTCAATTCTAAAGGAAATCAACCTTGAATATTCACTGAAAAGACCAAGGCTAAAGCAAAGCTCCAATACTTTGGCCACCTGAAGTGAAGAGTCAACTCACTGGAAGAGACCTTGATGTTGGGAAAGACTGAGGTCAGGAGGAGAAAGGGGCAAGAGAGGATGAGATGGTTGGACGGCATCACAGACTCAATGAACTTGAATTTGAGCAAACTCTGGGAGATGGTGAAGGACAGGGAAGCCTGGCTGTACTGTAGTCCACGGGGTCACAAAGAGTCAGAAAAGACTGAGCAACTGAACAATAACAGCAGCAAGTGCAGATTTAACTGGGTAGCCTGTATTTTTATTGACTGAATCAGGCAACCCTAGTGTGGTGATATTAGTACATTCAGTAACAGGACCCAAGCAAGTACTAATGTCCAACTGGGACTTCTAAATACCTTGTATGTTAATACCTTTGAGTATCTTCAAAAGAGTGAAGTTCTTAAAATAATGAAGCCAATCTTTGAAATAATGAAGCCAATCAAAAATAATCCTGCATAAAAACCTGGGATTATAAGGAACACCTCTTAAGTATCCTGTAAGATCTGAGTTTCTATATGCCTATAACCACTAAAATATTTGAAATATACAGTGATGAAAGAGAAGAGAAACCCTTCACCTCCCACCTCCCCAGATCTGGAATTAGGAGGAAAACCATGCTTACGAGTCCGTGGCTCTTGCCATGGTATAGCCATACAAGCTGTGGATGTCGTAGTGAAGGTGCCCATAAAACTCTGTGTCCATGCAGAGGGTTCTTGCGAAAAGCAAGCCGTCCAAAACTCCTGTGGGAAAACACCCATCTGTGAGGCACATCCCTGTCCACCAACTGGAACAAAAGAATCACCCAATCACTTGTTTCTTGGTTACTGACCTTCCCTGAGAGTCTCCACCTGACAAAATACTTTCCAGATTTTAAATATCCTAAATGCCACTTCCTACCTTTGGCCTGGGCTTCCCAGGTGGCTTGGTGCTAAAGAACCTGCCTGCCAATGCCAGAGACACCAGAGATGTGGGTTCGATCCCTGGGCCAGGAAGATCCCCTGGAGACGGAAATGGCAACCCACTCTGGTATTCTTGCCTAGAGAATCCCATGGACAGAGGAGCCTGGTGGGCTACAGTCCTGGGGTCACAGAGTCAGACACGACTGAGCACACAGGCACTGGGGCCTACACTGAGCTAGATCATTAAAATTAATTTGCACTTCCATGAGCTCACAAAGAATGCTACTTTCTCACTTAGGCAAGTGAGAAAACATGTTCAGAGCAATGGTTCGTCTGAGTTTAAACATAAACAAAGCACTTGCATTTATCAACATGTACTTTGTCAAGAAGAATAGAGAACAGGTATGAGGGCAGTGAACATTTTCACTTTTATATTGTAGACATTCACACCTCAATTAGATTTTTTTAAAAAATGAAATAAGATATTTGAGTGGTTTCATGAATAAGAATTCAGATCTTGCCTCTAGAAACCACTACTATTTCTGTATTTTCCCTTTCTCATGCCTAAGATGCTCAGTATTTTCTGCCTTATCTGCAATTGCCTTTTTTTTCATTTTCTTTATCAGCTTTTATTGAATATAGTTGATTTATGATGTTGCATTCATTTCTGGTATATTGCAAAGTGATTCCGATATATATGTATGTGTGTGTGTGTGTGTGTGTGTGTGTATATATATATATATATTCCTTTACATTATGGTTTATTATAAGATATTGAATCTAACTCCCTGTGCTGTTCAGTAGGACTTTGTTGGCTATCTATTTTATACACAGTAATTTGTATCTGCTAATCCCAAACTCCTAATTTATGCACCTGCTTCTTTTCCCTTCTCCTTGAAGACTGGTGACCGGGGACCCTCCTTCATGAAGCCTTGTCTGCACATAGGACCTCACTCAGTATGAGACACAGTTTCAGAAAAATTTTTTTCAGAAATAAAGAAAATTCTGTTTCTGGCACAATTCAGACTGTGGAATGAGATTCACAACGACTTTGATTATAAGAAACGACACTAAAATTTCCCAGGATCAAAGTTAATTTATCTAAATCTTTATCACACTAAGGTAGACTTTCCAGTCTTCAAAATGCAAAAAGCAAACCAGCTACGAGGCAAAGCAGCTGGTTATACATATAGGGAGACGAAGCACCAGGGGGTAGAGAATGGGGTGCTCAACAGAAGCAAGCAGAAGTTGTTAGGGCTGCCATTTTCTGTAGGGGAAAACACTCAGTTTTTGCCAAGAAAAAAAATCAAGAGATTAAAAGGGAAGCATGATAAGCTGATTCAGAGTGGGGAAAAAAAATTTGAGGGCACACAGACTGAGCAGAGTAGGATGAAGATTAAGAGAGAGAAGTGAGACTTCCCAGGTGGTCCAGTGGTTGAGAATCTGCCTGCCAATGCAGAGGGCAGAGGTTTGGGGAGGTCTCCCTGGTCTGGGGAGACTTCACTTACTCAGCGTGGCAACCAAGTCTGTACGCCACAACTACTGCGCCCACACCCTCTGACTACTGAAGCCCGCCTGCATGGAGCCCCTGCTCTGCAACAAGAGAAGCATCACGATGAGAAACCCATGAAAGGCAATCAAGAGTAGACCCCACTCACTGTACCTAGAGAAAGCCCGAGAGCAACAATGCAGACCCAGCATAGCTAAAAAAACGTTTTAATTAAGAAAAAAGAATACGTGAGAGAAGCAAACAGTAGATTTTACAAAAAGTTAAATGGTTGAAAGTCAAGACTCTGCCTGAAAAATTCTCCACTCCTGCAGTGACCAAAAGGGACCAAAGAAACAGCTAAACCTTGGTCCAAGGGTGCACATGAAGTGGATAAATCAGAATAAAGTGGCAGAAATTGGCCAGAGGCTCAGCAAGCCTGTGTTCTCTTCCTGGGAGAATATTTCACACTTTCACTTGACATTAAGCTGAGACTGTGTTACTGGAGTCTGGCCAAAGGAATGTGAGCATGTTAAATACACCCCACTTCCAGGAGTGTCCATAAGAATCCCTCTACCCTCTCTTTCACCCAGTAAGCTGGAAGTAAAGGACCCTGGGATGGGAGAACAGACTGTGAAAGTAACTAGGTCCCTGAATCATTGCTCGATGAGAGTCACACATCCCACACCACAGTATTACTGAGTAAACTTGTGTTTATCCACTGAGATGTTCATTTGTTTCCAGATTCTAGCATATATTATTATATACTGTTTCTCCCTCTTCCTCTCTCTTTCTCTCTCTCTTTCACACAGACATACTCTTTCAAAATCAGGGATTGGAAAACTCATTAGGAAAAGGCCTTAAAAATAGGAAGGACCTAAAAGGAATCATACTTTAAACTCTTGCTAATGAGCTTTTTTTTTTTCTTTTCCTGGTAGCTCAATGGTAAAGAATCTGTCTGCCAATGTAGGAGACAAGGATTCAGTCCCTAGTCCAAGACGATCCCACATGCAATGGGGCAACGAAGCCCAGCGCGCCACAACTACTGAGCCTGAACTCATAGAGCCTGTGTTCTGCAAGAAGAGCAACCACAGCAATGAAAAGCCCACGCACCAAAACCAGAGCGTAGCCTCTGCTCTCCACAACTAAAACCAGCACGCAGCCATGAAGACCCAGCACAGCCAAAAATAAATAAAAATTTTTTTTAAAAAAGAAAAGTTAACAAAACAAAGATTTACTTTAATGGCAGGTAGTTTGTACATTAATGTATTCTGCTATTCTGATTATAAAGTTTAACATTAAAAAAAAAAAAGTTTAACATTGAACCATTTGTATGAAGGGTTTGGAGACAATGAATAGGGTGGAAGTATGTAAAACTCTACAACTATAGGAGGTATGGCTTCCACCAAGTGCTTGCCCTTGGATTATGGCAACGAAAAGGTATTCAGAGACTGAACAATGAAGCAAGGTCTCCAGCAGAAGAGTGGTCAGGGTGGTCAGGGTGTTTGGATGGGGAGTCCCTTGTACTGGGAAGTAGATTGCTCCTGGCCACACCAAGTACTAACTATCAAGGTTGTTTTAAACACATCTCATCCCTCCATCACTAGGAAACAAGTAGAAACTTACGAGGTTTGAAAGGAGGAAAGTTGAAGTTGTTTACTTCACACTCTTGATCAGAACCTTGTAGAAAGCTAGACACTTCATCCATTTCCTACAAAGACACAAAATGGAAAATGTTACTGATGCACAGTTAGCTGTTGAGTAATGCTTACTAAATTAGAAGCCCCAAATTTTCTATCCACTTCTTTAAATATGAACTAAAAGTAGGTGATGCCTGATTTTACTAATTTTTTTAATTTCAAAGAAATATCCCCACCAGTTATCCCCACCTAAAAAATAAAAGATGCTCATGAAATAATTCTCTAATAATTAATTTTAAATTTTAATGAATCAGTATGACAATAACAATTATATTAATAGCTTCTCATAAAACAGTATTTTTAAGTTAAAATACAGTTAATGGAGGTAAAAGCTGAAGCCATGAAAAAACAAAGGACTTTCTCAAAAAGAAATAATCAGTTAGTGGCAGATCAAGAGTTAAACTTCCCAGAGTTTTGAGGAATCTAACTTACTGCATATAAATTCAACATGAAGTAAAAGGATTTTAAATATCACTACATCAAGCAAATTATTTTATTACATATAGATCAGAGTCAAAGTTTATCTCATGATTTGGAATATCTGTTCCCAAAATAGGTTTGATCCTGAAACAACAACTTACAATCCACACTCCATCAAACTCCAGAGTTTTATAAAATTCACTGAACTGCTCTTTCCACCACTCAGTACCATCTGAATTAGTAAAATCAGGAAAAACTGTCCAACCAGGGTATGCCTAGAGAAGAAAGAAGGCTGTGGCAATTAGTCTGTTCGATGGTTCACTTTGGATTTATTGCTGGCTACCATTTCTTCTACAAGAAGCCCCATGCATCTTATCACTTAAGAATCAAAATTTGTGACTCTCTTCCTAAAATTTAATAGTAAATTAGGAGTAAGGAGACAAGGAAACAAAGAAGAAAAGGAAAAAGAAGTCATTAAATAGATAAGAAGCCATCAAATGTCTTTTTCCTATTAAAAAAAAAGGTAAAATTATGTCAGGCCAATTGGGAGAAAAACCATTTAAAATACTGGAAATCTAACTGGACAATATTTTAGAAGAGAATGATTAAACTTCTTTAATGTATTGTCAATTAAAGGTAATCTAAAATCTACATTGAATAATGATATTTCTAAATAATACATTGGCTTCAGCATATAAGCAATCTTTTTTAAGTGGTTAAATTAATTTCATGCTTCTTACTCAGGCCCAATTATTTCTCACCCTATCTTCTCATCCTATCTATTCTTATCAAAGTGTAGCTTTTAACATTTTCTACAAATAGCACAAAGATACAGCCATAGCCAAATTATTGTAAATTATGAATTTGTAGGATATAAGCTTTTGTGGATACTTTTTTGCTCATTTCCCCAGCAAATGTATAGATTGTCATTTAGGGATAATTTTATGCTCAAGTAATACAATATATACAATTTATATGTATTTATAATTCAGAGGCTTCTTAAAACTCAAGATAAGAGCTTGAAGTTCTTCCTGTAAATGGACTGAACTCCTGGTCCTTTGTTTTAGGTGATGACAGCAGATCATAATTAGAGATAATTTTGGACCTCAGGGGACAGACATGTGGTAAAGAAGTCATTTACAGCAACATTCCACCTAGAGAAGGGCCAGCAAGCTTTGTTCTAACTGAATGCCTTTATAATGAACGCCAACCACCCCCACTATGACTACCTCTGCCAACATCCTAGATCAAATGATTTGTGTTATTTGTCGGTCAGTGGAAGTCACACCATAACAAAGAGTAGCCCCAACTCACTGCAACTAAAGTCCGTGCAAAGCTACGAAGACTCACCACGGCCAAAAAATAGAATAAACAAATAAATCTTAAAAAAATATTTCTTCTCAATTATCTGTAGTATTGGAGAGTCAGGGTATAGGTTTTTAATTAGACTAGCTCTGTTTTTCCCACCACAATAAAGAAAGCATAAAATATGAGGTGATAGAAGTACTAATTATTGCTGCAACAGCAGTGACATTGCACATGGATCAAATCAACGTGTTATATACTTTAAACTTAAACAATGGTATTAATATATATAATATATTTCAACTAAAAAATCCTTCAGAATTTTAATCTTTCTATTATTCCTATCTGCTGGTCTAAAAGTAATAATAAAAGAAAACACTAAAGTTATGAAAACAGTAATGATACTGTAACTTGCTTTCTACCTACTCATCTTCATACTGAAAGTACAAACTTCCCAAAATGATTGTAATCACTCCAGTTTTCTTGAGAAATTACCTGCCCAACAGCAAAGCCTTTGTTCCCCATGATCCACACTCTCTTTCTGCTTCCCTTCACATAAGGCTGGTAGTCAGAGTTATTTAAGATGCCCGGATTCTATTAAGTGAATATAATAAGTACTGTTTAGTAACTTTTCCCACTTTGAAAGGAAAAATTAGGCAACAGAATAAGTGTTTGACCGTACCATAATAATTACATATTTCAGTCCATTTTTATGTAACTCATTGGCAAAATCCGAGAGACCGTGGAAAGCCACTCCATCAATAGTGAAATCCTTCTTTTCATCCATGTAGTCAATGTCAGAGTACTGGACATCCTGAAAGACAGGGCTGGTCAATTAGAACTGAGAAATAAGATCACGCTGGTGGAAGATATTATAGCTCTGGTTCTTGATGATTAAAACTGAAGCCATAGTTCTTAATGATCCCAGAACTGTCCAGACCTGGCTATACTCTAGGAGTAAAGAAACCCTTTCTGAGAGATACCGGTACTCTTAGATTGCAGACTTACCTTTCATACCAACAGAAGCATGCCATAAGGAATTGAGAAGAACTTGAAGTAGGACTGGATCTTGTTCACCTTGTAACTTGAGAACTTGGATGCTTGACATAAAACAAGTTCTCTTTAAAGTGTGTTTGAATGAGTATATTAGTAATGTTATAACCGTGTTCTAACTTGGAGTCTAAACTTTGAACTAGAATAGATGATAAGAGGAGAAATTGGTCTTCTTGCCCTAAAATTGCCAGAGTAATAATTAACAAAGATAAATAACAAAAGCATAGAGCTTTAATTAACCAAACTCTCGTGTATATGTATGTTTTGTGTTTGCATACCATCCTATGAGACGTAGGTGTTATTCTTAATGAGAAGATTGAAATGTGAAGGGGTTAAGTGACATTTCCCAAAATCATGGGTACATGAGTCTATGGGGGTTGACTGGGGCTTTGTTGATAGGTTCTTGGATCCCTGATGCTATTTTTCTCCAACCTACTACATACTCCAAAGCATATGAAGTTCTTCTAAGCTGATAAGAGAAGTTCCAACTTACATATGGGATCTCAGCTTCACGAGTTCGGTTTACAACATTTTTCAATCCATCAATGCCACCATAATTCCTGCGACTAAGCTGGAAGCCAAGACTCCAGTAGGGAGGCAAGAATGGCCGTCCAACAAGCTGAAAAGATAAATAAAGAAGTGTCTAAGCATTTAGGATACACACTGTAACACCACTTCTGACACAGAAAAACTACCTTCACTTCATTTTCTCTTAAGTCCTCAGATCTAAAAATGTTGAAGCTGAGAGTAAGTTCCTGGGCAATTTGCAAAATTCTACAGCTCACCTAACTACCTAAATGTATTCCTGACAACAGCAACATCAGAAAACAGTGGGACTTGCAGGTAATGCTTGAATCACAATATAATATTGGGGGAAAGAAAGAAGCAACATTCATTCACTCAGTGAATCTTTTCTAAGTGTTGATATTGTGGCAAAGGATTGACAAGGCACTTGGGATATAGTGGCATACAGCAGAAGTGATTCCTGCTCTCACATCAGTGTCTAATTTCAGACAGCGAGAAGTGCTAAGCATAAAGCATCAGGACTAATATTGAATGGGATGGATGAAGAAATAATGGACTATGTTTAAAATCCAACTCTATAAGTTGCTCAAGCCAACACTCTGAGAAGATCTCACATACAGCCCTGTCTTAAATGTTCCCTGAGAGCCGCTGTCTTGTCCTTCCTTAGGAGAGTCGCCTCAGGAGGGGGACTCTCTCGTGGCTCTGAGTCCCCATGCAGTGTATTCGCATCTTATTAGTAGCACTAATTATAAGGTGCTTCCTATTATTTCAGGCTTTGTTATATTTCTCCTATGTTATTATAAATTGTGCCATCTTGAACAAATCGCTCCATTTTTCTGTACCTGATGCTTTTCGTCTGTAGCGTAGAAAGTTTAGGCTAAATGATGTCTAAAGTCTCTTCCTGTCCTACAGTTTGAACTGAAAATAAGTAGCACAGTTCCTTTTACATAGTTTCTTCTCAGTAATTTTTTTATTTGTTGAATGAATGAATAGATTTTGCTGATCTGTGGCCTTAGATCTTATCTTTGGAATGATTCATCATACACAGGTGGACTATGAGCTCCCTGAAAACAGGAATGGCATCTAACTTAGTTTTGCATTTCTCACGCCTTGCACAGTGCCTCTTCAGTATGTAGAAGGCACTCAATAAATGTGCATCAAAATAAATGAACAGCTGAGACTTTCCTAGTGATCCCATGACTAAGACGTTGAGCTCCCAATGCAGAAGACCCATGTTCAACCCCTGGTCAGGGAACTAGATCCCACATTACACAACTAAGATCTGGTACAGCCAAACAAACAAACATGCTTCCAGCTAATGAAAGACTCACAGTCCCAGCATTTGGAATCCATAATTCACTCACAATTTTAATTGTTCTCCTGTTAATTTATAATGAATGCATGAGATAACTGCAATAAATAATGATTGTGTGTGCATGTGGGCGTGCTATGTTGCTGCAGTCATGTCCAACTCCATGTGCCCTTCTAATTATCTAAACACCAAGCCCGTACCTCCAGGTATTCCTGAACCACTTGTTCTGGAGTATTTCCCAGGAACACATAGAAGTCAAGAATACCCCCAATCGTGCGGTAAGTGACGGCAGGAGCGGGCTGAAGGGTGACTTCTGAAAGCAGTAAGATAAGAGTTCTTAGAATGTTATAGTTGGAAATATACCCATCTCTGGAATATGAATGCCTGAATTATCCAAAACAGGCTCAGTCTCATTTTTAAAGAGTTGAAAATCACGCATGTTCTTTTCTTTGGGTGATTGCTGAAGTTTATCAAAATATTCAGTTCAGTTCAGTTCAGTCACTCAGTCTAACAACTCTTTGGGGCCCCATGGACTGCTGCATGCCAGGCTTCCCTGTCCATCACCAACTCCCGGAGCTTACTCAAACTCATGTCCATTGAGTCGGTGATACCATCCAGTCATCTCATCCTCTGTTGTCCCCTTCTCCTCCTGCCTTCAATCTTACCCAGCATAAGGGTCTTTTCCATTGAGTCAGTTCTTCACATCATGTGGCCAAAGTATTGGACTTTCAGCTTCAGCATCAGTCCTTCCAATGAATATTCAGGATTGATTTCCTTTAGCATGGACTGGTTGGATCTCCTTGCAGTCCAAGGGACTCTCAAGAGTCTTCTCCAACACCACAGTTCAAAAGCATCAATTCTTCAGTGCTCAGCTTTCTTTATAGTCCAACTCTTATATCCATACATGACAACTGGAAAAACCATAGCTTTGACCAGATGGACATTTGTTGGCAAAATAATATCTTTATTGTTTAATATGCTATCTAGGTTTGTCATAGCTTTTCTTCCAAGGAGCAAGTGTCTTTTAATTTCATGACTGCAGTCACCACCTGCAATGATTTTGAAGTTCAAGAAAATAAAGTCTGTCACTGTTTCCATTGTTTCCCCATCTATTTGCCATGAAGTGATGAGACTGGATGCCACAATCTTCGTTTTTTTTTCAATCTTTGTTTTTTGAATGTTGAGTTTTAAGCCAGCTTTTTCACTCTCCACTTTCACTTTCATCAAGAGGCTCTTCAGTTCATCAAAATATCATTCATCAGTTCATCAAAATATTCAGCTCATCAAAATATCAAAATATTAAATGAGTAAAATACTAATGAAGAATTTCTTTTTTAAGAGAAAGAAGGACAAAATCTGTTTTAATCTGACCATATAAAAATACAAATTCATGGGATCTGTGAGTGATTTAGCTTGAAGGAAAAAAATTTTTAAACTTATTAGATGAGCTTACAGTTAAAAAATAAAAATGAACTCTTATTCTAGCTCCATTAGTCCAGAAACTGGAGGGAGGTGAGGTGGGCTATGAGAAACCCTACAAAACACAGCCTTGTTGTCTACAGACAGACAGCATGGCTTAATGGTGAAATCTACAGGTATCTTTGGAATGTGTCTATCAATGGAGTCTATTATCTATAAAATATTACGGGTAACATTGCATCAATAGAGAACACTGAAGCAGTCTTCAATGAAAATAGCTTCCAGCTTGAACTGGATTTGTAAACAGGTTAATCTATGTTTGAGTTTCAGTTTCTATAGAGATATATTGTAGGTCCAATATATTAATACCTTCAACTTTAAACAATGATCTCACTATGAAAAGCATTTTTATAAAAGCAGCATTCCAAGACATATTGCTGCCAAGAGAAAGAGATGTTTCCTACCCATGGCGTTACTGTTCATCAGAAAAACCCCGAAAGAGAAGCCGCTGGTGTCTTCCAGGCACAAGAAGAATGTGTGAGCTCCATATAGATTGATCATGCCCTGACAACAAAAATAAAGAAAATAATGGTAGTGCCTGTTGAAAACATTTTTATTCAACCTAAAATAAAATCAAAAGCCATGCACAATAGATACTCTGTTAACATTTGATGTGGTTCAATACTGTACCAAAAAGGTTTTGAAATGGTAACATCAACAGGCAAATGGATAGGCAAAATATGGTATATCCATCCAAAGGAACACTATTGGTAATAAATAAGAACTGAAATACTGATTCGTGATACTTCATGATACAAGTGTCAACTTCATAAGTGATTTTTTTGGGGGGTTGTTTTCTTTTTGGCTTAGCCAGGCCAAACTTATTTTCTGAAAGAATTTTTTAAATTTAATTTTATTTATTTGACCACATTGTGCAGCATATGGGATCTTAGTTCCCCAACCAAGGATTGAACTTGTGCCCCTTGCAGGGGACGTGCAGAGTCCTAACCACTGGACCACCTGGGAAGTGTCATCAACCTCATAAACGCTATGGTAAGTGAAAAGAACGGACACAAAAGACCATATATTATACAATCCTATTCATGAAAAATATCCCAAAAAGTCAAATATATCCAGACAGAAAGCAGATTAGTGACTGGGGCTGGAGTAGGCAACTGGGGTATGGATGAGATTAAATCTAAAAGAGAAGGAGGGATGCTACTGGGGTAATGAAAATGTCCTGAAACTGGAATATGATGATGGTTGCACAACTCAGTAAATTATTAAATTGTATACTGAAACTAAAATTATTAAATTGTAAAATTATTAAACTGTACACTAAACAGATAAATATCATGGTGTAAATTATATTTCCAGCAAATCAACCTGAATATTCATTGGAAGGGCTGATGCTAAAGCTAAAGCTCCAATACTTTGGCCACCTGATGCAAAGAGTTGATTCACTAGAAAAGACCCTGATGCTGGGAAAGATAGAAGGCAGGAGGAGAAGGGGACGACAGAGGATGAGATGGTTGGATGGCATCACTGATTCAATGGGCATGAGATTGAGCAAAGTCCAGGAGATGGTGAAGGACAGGGAAGCCTGGTGTGCTGCATCCATGGGGTCTCAAAGAGCAGAACACGACTGAGTGATTAAACAACAACAGCCATCAAATTATTTTTTATTTGGGAAATATTGGTAACAACACACAATAAAATGCTGGCAGAAGGAGAGAATATGATGAGCAATCTTGAATTTCTTCTTTATGCCTAACTGTTTTCAAATTTTTCTATAAATAACATACAAAAGTTTAAAATTTTTAAAAAGATACTGAATCACTCACAAGGCTGTGATGAGCACTGATATAAAAAGAGAGACTGTGTATAAATGTAAGTGCTATAAGAAGAGAAGATATTAAGATTATAACATACAGAAAGCTTTATGAAATCTCCCGGTATGATGTTGCAAACTTAGCCCCTGGTACAGAACTGATCACAGTAAATTTCCAGAGATGAGGAGAAAGAGAGTAAGCATGATATGCAAAGGATGGAAGGCCAGCAGGCCTATGCAAAATTAGGCTGGTTTTGAAATTATAGCCAGGAAGACTCACAACATCAGCACTTGGATAGAAAGAAAGTGAAAGTATTAGTCATTCAATCATGTCCAACTCTTTGTGACCCCATGGACTGCAGCCCACCAGGCTCCTCTGTCCATGGGATTCTCCAGGCAAGAATGGGAGTGGGTTGCCATTTCCTTCTCCAGGGGATCTTCCCCACCCAGGGATCGAACCTGGGGCTCCCACATTGCAGGCAGACTCTTTAACAACTGAGCCATCAGGGAAGCTTCACTTGGAGAGAAAACAGGCTATGTGTTTAAAAATATTAAAAAGAAAGAAGGAGAGGTGGAGGGGATGAGGAAAGGTAAGAAAGAGAAAAGAAAGGGAAGGTGAGAGAGGGAAGAGAAAGGAAGGGGGGGGATGGAGGAAGGACTCCTGTACTACAAATAAGTTACTGCTCTAAACCAGCTTTTCTTCCATTTTAATATGCATGTGATTCACTTGTGGATCTTACTGAAATGTAGGTTCTGATTCGTAGGTCTGGGCTATGGCCTGAGGTTCTGCATTCCTAACAAGCTCCCAGGTGATGCCAACATCACTGTCTCTGGAATATATATTAATCCGCAGAACAAAGCAGCCAAAAGAGGCATTTTCTTTTAGTCTACAAAGTTCTACTGAGAATGGCCCCTGCTGAAGCTTTTCCCTAGACACTGCTCAGTTACTGAAGACAAACAAAGGTATTTTGCAGATGTTTTTTTCTAGTATATATTAGGCTATAACAAAATCATTAAATTATATTTTCCTTTGGGACTTCCCTGGCAGTCCAGTGGTTAAGAGTTCAAGCTTCCATGGCAGGGGTACAGGTTCGACCCCTGGTGGGGAATCTAAGGTCCCACATGCCATGCAGCACAGCCATAAATAAATAAGAAAACTTTCTCATAAAAAACTATATGTTCCTTTAAAAGTGAGATGCTTTCCAAAATCTCTATATTACTGATTGTGAGTTTATAAACCTTATGAACAAATATTCTTCAACGCAAACAGATCTATATAAATTGGGCAAAATATCAATGTAACTTCGTAGGTTACATTACTTGACCGTCTACTTTACTCTGTAGGTTACTTTCTGGCAAGAAGAGCGGGCATTGTTTGCTGTGAGCCATCGGCAGGAGGCTGGGGACCTCACCTCGGTGGGGGTGGCGTCCCGGGTAAAGATGGGCCAGGTCTTCCAGGTCATGTTGTGGCGGAACTGCTGGTGCACGTGTTCGCCCAGCCCGTACACGTTGGCACTGGGCAGTCTCATGGAGAGTTGCAGGTACTGCTGGGCAAACTGGAGCGGCCCGATGCTGGTGTCCAACCTGGAGAAAGGGCCATGGAGTAAGGGCGGGAGTCAACCAATAGCTCTCTGTGTCAGCAGTCTCTCTGCTTCCCTGCCTGTCCACTCGGGGAACAGCTGTTTCAGATGTCACCATCGCCTACTTGTATGCTACCTTTGAAGGCCCTTCTAGAGTGTCTCCGATTCTTTGATTCTTCAAGGAGCACAGCCCTGGAGATATGAGGCCAGCTATTCAATGCAACCCCATCCATCTACTTCCATCAGCATCCTGCCAGGCACCACTCTGGATGCTTTATAAATAGCATCTCAACACACAGAGCAACAGTGGCTGTTTTGATTCCAAGGAAACGGAGACTGAGGAGGTGAGATAATTTGCCTAGGATCACACAGCTGAGTGGTAATTCATGTGTGACAGGATTGCATAGATTTCACTGACATTATTATCCTTATATTTTCTCCAGGACAATTTCTGGTTTAAGTTTAAGCTGCTGTTAGGTGCTTATTGGTAAGTTTCTCAGGAAATAACACTATGGAATGATAAGTAGTGAAGTTGAGTTCCAGTGTAAATGGTAATCTAAAAGAGTAACGCTGCCACTTTTAAAATATATATGAATCACAGGAGTATTTACATAACTGAGCAAATGAGCACATTACATTTCAGTATTCTTTGTTCTCTGTGATCATGACAGATTACCAGTGTTAATGATTTACAGTAAAAGCTTTGACATTTTTGAGGTTCAAACATTTTCCCAAGTCATACTCATCTCTTCAACTACCTGCAATTAAGTCAGAATGAATGCCACTCACTGGGACGTATATTCAAAGGTATACAAAGAAGGTTGAAAAGCTCACAAGACTCTCTTGTTGCTGGTCCTCATTATTTTGATGCTGAAGGGTTTTTGAATGACTTCTAGATGATAGTTCAAATTGGAAGCACCAGCATTCACATCAAAGAGCTTAACATTTTCATGGGGGACTTCATAGCGCACGTTATTGAAATCAGTGATCTGTCAGATAGAAAACAGAAAGGACACTTCCTTTTAGAGCTTCTACAAAAATTTTCACTCTCAAATAACCCCCAGTAACGACAGCTTCTAATTCTTGACCCTGGGTTTCCTGATTTGAAAAGGAAATAAAAAACTCACGCTTCCCCCATCAAATAAACATCAGTCTGCCCATCCTATCAGGAGATTCCTGCAGAGAGAATCAAAGGCACCTCCTGCCTCCAGAGCTTATAAAGGAGAATGATCTGAACCCAGCATGGAGGCTCTGCTGTCTGCAGAGATGTCTTCAGTGATAACTATTAAGCTAACCTTAAAATGGAAACGATTGGATGTCTGATGTTCAGCTGTGAAGAAGGCGTCGATTATGTCATATCCAAACAGAGATGGTGATGGCAACTTTCTCAACTGGATTTTATACACTGGAGGTCAGGGGAGGAGAGAGAAGTATTTGGTCTTTATTTTGCAGTTAACTTATCTGGTCCATGTAAAGTGATCCCCGGGGGCAATGTTAGAGCAGTGCTCACCTGGGCTTGTTTTATTAACCCATTTGCTGACTTCGTAGCCCCAGTTCCTGGGGAAGAAGCACCAGGGGATGGCAGTATCTGGCACAGGTTTCCAGCAGCACTTATACTTCTGTCTGCAGACATCCTATAGCAACAGCACAGAATGAGCATTACGTGAAATGAAGGAAAATACTAGTCATCTATTTACTTGTAACCAATTTTACTGCAAGAAGAATTTCTGATGGGGCACAATTCCATTCAGTCATGTATTCATTCTTCTTTTATTCATACATTTATCCAGCCATCCAACATGCATGTATTACCTACTCAACATGGAGCTATTAATAATAATACAGATAAATAAGACCCAGTTCTTGCCTTCAGCAAACTTACAATCAACTTGTGAATCCAGGTACTCACAATATGATGCGTGTTGCGATAGCGTGCCGTGGGGCTGAGGGGACACACATAACAGCCACCATGTCCAGCCTAGAAGACTGGGGTGAGGGTGGGGGTAGGGTGGGCTTCTAGGCAAGTGAAAGGTAAGTCCAGCCCTAATGCACTAGGAGGGGTTAGACACGTGACCAGCAGAGCAGGACTCCAAGCAGAGAAAGCAGCGATGCACAAGAGACTCAGTAGATCCGTAAGTTCATTATGCCAAGAATACCATGGGAGAGAAGTGAGACTGGAGGCTCACAGTATCCATAGCAACAGTGAGGTGAATGCTGGACCAAACACTGTGGACTTTCTCACAAGGGAGAGTCATGGAAATAGCTAACAATATGTGGATTCCCAAGTGGCGCTAGTGGTAAAGAACCCGCCTGCCAATGCAGGTGAGACATAAGAGATTTGGGTTGGATCCCCGGGGTTGGGAAAATCCCCTGGAGGAGGGTATGGCAATCCACACCAGTATTCTTGGCTGGAGAATCCCATGGATAGAGGAGACTGGCAGTCCATGAGATTACAAAGAGTCGGACACAGTTGAAGTGACTTAGCCTGCACACAGCATGAAGAAATGCACTTCTAAGAAATAAGAAAAGGAAATCAAAGGAACACTGAGAAAGTTAAGATGAAACTAGGATAGACAGTGATGTCAAACAAATTTACAGTGTCCACAAGGTAAACATAAACCACACGTGGTTTCTCACAGTGGCTTGATTATAGATTTTTTAAAAAATTACTATCATTTGGTGAGATGTATTTTCTAAAGTTCCTACAGATTGTTTTTTCATGTGTTCCCCATCCTGAACCCCCCTCCCACCTCCTTCTGCATCCCATCCCTCAGGGTCATCCCAGTGCACCAGCCCTGAGCACCCTGTCTCATGCATTGAACCTGGATTGGTGATCTGTTTCACATATGATAATATACATGTTTCAATGATAGATTAATTTACTTAAAAATTAGTTTTGCTATAATAAATTAAATAGATGGCAAATTGAACCAAAATGCTGAAATAAGCACAGGTATTCACCTCTCCACCCAACTGATTCTACGTGAATTGACAGAAGTATCATTAAGAAAGAAATTGCAAATCCATTGTAAAACAGCAAAATATAGTTCAGTGCAGCAGACCAGAAAAGTTATGAAGTTCCTGAAACACAGAAAATCAATTTTATCAGCTCTAGGGAAAACACATATTCATAGCTTAAAACACAAGAGAAGAACAGCTCCAAGTCAGGTAGGTGTGGAGAAGTGGAAGAGAAATCTGGGATGTAGCCGGAGATAATTAATTGGGAAGCTCTCACAGATACTGGTTAGCTCCTGCTAATGGGTGGGCATCCAAAAGTGTTTATTGATAGGTTAAGGGACTGAGGGAGCTTCCCAGGCGGCTCAGTGGTACAGAATCCTCCTGCCAATGCATGAGATGCTGGAGACATAGGTTTGATCCTTGTGTCGGGAAGATCTCCCTGGAGGAGGAAATGACAACCACTGCAGTATTCTTGACTGGAAAATTCCATAGACAGAGGAGCCTGGTGGGCTATAGTCCACGGGGTCACAAAGGGTAGGACACAACTGAGCAAGTGAGTAAGGGAGTGAGGAGACATGCTGGGACCCAGAAGGTATGGCAATGCAGCAGCTAATAAACTGCCCCCCACCCCCTCCCGGCCACGAGCACCACTCCCAGATAAGTATCCATTTTTCTCTCCACCATTTTCCCTCTTCTCCTCAATTCTCAGCATGAGCTAAGGTAAATAGGACAGGCAGTCATAGATAATGAAATACAAATATGAAAGCCAAGCCATCCAAAATTTCAGAGAAACTAACATCATGATCCATTCATAACTACTGGAAAAACCATATCTTTGACTAGATGGACCTTTGTTGGCAAAGTAATGTCTCTGCTTTTTAATATACTGTCTAGGTTGGTCATAACTTTTCTTCCAAGGAGCAAGCATCTTTTAATTTCATGGCTGCAGTTACCAGCTGCAGTGGTTTTGGAGCTCAAAAAAGAGCGCCAAAGAATGAATGCTTTTGAACTGTGGTGTTGGAGAAGACTCTTGAGAGTCTCTTGGACTGCAAGGAGATCCAACCAGTCTATCCTAAGGGAAACCAGTCCTGAATATTCATTGGAAGGACTGATGCTGAAGCTGAAACTCCAATACTTTGGCCCCTTGATGCAAAGAACTGACTCATTTGAAAAGACCCTGGTGCTGGGAAAGATTGAAGGCAGGAGGAGAAGGGACAACAGAGGATGAGATGGTTGGATGGCATCACTGACTCCATGGACATGAGTTTGAGTAAGCTCTGGGGATTGGTGATGGACAGGGAAGACTGGCATGCTGCAGTCCATGGGGTCACAAAGAGTCAGACACAACTGAGTGACTGAAACGAACATCATGATAGGAAGGGACCAAACTTAATAAACAAATTGGAGGAAGCAGTTAATAGAAAAAACATTATTAGCCTTCAAAATAGACATAATTCCTACCTTCAGACACGGGCACACAACAGTTGCTTCCATTAAGTAAAGCAATAAAGAGCATTGAAAGTGAAGGTATCTAACAGCAAGGTTTCAAACTCAATATTTGTACTGAATAACAAAAAGGAAACAATAAAAGAAAGAAGTATCAAGGCAAGAAAATAGTTTTAATTCATTTTAAGATTATCCAAGGACGTAATACACAAAGATAAAGAAATGGACGTAGAAAGGATAAGTCAAGCAACCAGTGGACTCACAGAGCAGCACTCAGCTAGAAGATTCCAAAAGGAGTAAAAAGAGAAATAGAGGAGGGAAGGGGGAACCAAGGAAAGAAAGAAAGTAATGTTATATATCACGAGCAACTCAATGTACAACACAGGAAACTGGAAAAGAACAAAACAAAGCCATAAAAGCTACATGAAAAGCTAATAAGTAAAAGCAGTAACTAATGAAAGAGAAAAGAAGCAAGTACCTACAATCAATTAAAAACATGAAATTTTTTTTCCAGGTAATAATCTAAGAATATGTGCTATTGTGTTGTCAGCAAGCATAGTAAAGTAAGCCAGACATCCCCATGAAATAGACCTAGCTTCTACTATTGATTTGAAATTCTATTTTTATTATAAACTAAATTTAAGTGTACAAATATGAGAATATGAACATGTGTTTGGGAACTTCTTACCATATTCTAATGGTGTACATATCAATTCCTGCTGTCATTCCACCCTGATAATTATTATAGTGTGAAGACATGTTTTGGTATTAGTTTGGCAGATCAATAAACCTAAAGGAGACTCTTTGAAAAGATCTAAGAAATATGAAAACATTATCAAGTCCTATTTTGACAAAGATGGGATGACAAATAAGATTAGGAACAAAAAACGCAGAATGACAACAGATACTAGGATTAAATATTTACCAATGAATGGGAAACTGTAATTTGAATCTTCAAATAGTGAAACATTAGATAATCAAGATTAGATAAGAAGAGATAAAAAATCAAATGATCATTAACCATGAAAATTATAAAAAGTAGTCAAAGGCCTTTCCCTAGAAAAATGATATTTTGCCCATATGATTTAGGGAATAGAATAGTCTCATGTAAAATATATATTTTCAGAACAAGGTAAAAAGTTTTCTGATTAATTTTATTAGACTAGAATAATCCTGGCAAAAAACTAGATAAGGAGAGTCCAAGCAAACAATCATATAAAAATGTATAAGCCAATTTCACTTAAAAAAGACAGATATGTAAAATTTTAATAAAACGTTAGCAATCTGAATTCATTAGGTATTAAAAGAATTAACTCATAATAGTCAAGAAAGGATTCTCAAGAGAATGCTACAGTGGTTCAAAATTAAGAAATCTTTTTAGTATAATTCACAACATTGACCAAAAAAAAAATTAGATGATCATCTCAAGCACTTTTTAATATATAAAAATGCCCCAAATTTTAAAAGGAAGTTATTAAATAAGATAAACAGTACAGGTAAATTCATGTGAAGACAAAACCAAAAATATATAAATATATGTACAAAATATATAAATACCTATGTTAACATAGGCAAAAGCTTAGAAAGATCAAAAAAAGGATACATACAAAGCTCTTGATCTGATTCTGGGTAGGTGATTTGGAAATAAAGAGAAAGCATTACAAATAAGGACTTCCCTATTTTTATTTTGTACATAACTATAATGTCTGAATCTTTCTTATTAAAGGAATATATCCAAGTATAGATTTTGTGCTTTAAAAAACAAAAGAATATGTCACAATACTACTCATTTAGAAAGTATTTTAGATGCTAGCATCTATTGTAATTGCTCTGAAAAACCACAGTATAAATGTGTATGCCTGTGACTGATTCATGTTGATGTATGGCAGAAACCAGTGCAATATTGTAAGCAAGAATCCTCCAATTAAAAATAAATTAATTAAATTAAAATAACTAAGTAAATATAACAGATCAACCTTTCATGCTTATTATAAACAAAGCAATTATAGGAAAGGACAAGGAAGCCTAGCATGCTGCAGTCCATGGGCTCGCAAAGAGTCAGACACAACTTAGACGGAACAAAATTTACATTATAGCCATACAGTCACCTTAAAAGTACTCACTAATTCTCCAAATATATAACTGATATTCCTGCTTCATCCTCTTTAAATACAAAATAGGTTGGAAGGGATCAGTGGAGAAGTTTGGGGATTTGGAGTAACTTCTAGGTTGTTGAGTTTCCTAAATCTGAGACAGATATTTAAATAGCCCTGCTACCTCTGAGGCTGAGATCTTTAAAGTTCAAAAGGTCAGTTACATTGCCATAAATTGTTCCAAAGTCTACCAACCTCTATTAAAAAAAAAAATGTTAAGACTAGAAATCCAATACAGTTAGATAAACACAACACTTTCCCATAAAGTCTGCCCTAACATTCCTGTCTCAGTTTTAAGGCACTTCCTGAATCCCAGACACCAGAAGTGAAACCTTTGAGATATACAGATGGCCTTTCTGGTTTTCGTAGTTACACAATAACACAGATCCTCATAAGTCACACCTGGATTATGGCAATTGACTCATAACAAATCTATCTCTATGCTTTCCTTAACACCAAACTTTTCTAAAGAGTATGCTCCATTTTGCCAGAAATTACTGACTAATGGAACTTAAGAACTGGAAATGGGCTTGGAAATTATCTTATTCAACTTCCATTTGAGGCAAGGATTTTTTTTCAGTAGAGTCTCTGATAGATGCTTTAATTCTATGAATGTAGCCAACTTCTTTCAAAATCAGAGCTTCCTCTTTAGATTTAACATTTTACTTTTACTTTTAACATTTTATATTCTACTTTTAATGTTTACTGAAATTTAACTTTTCATGTTTACTGAAATGTTATTTCTTATATTCTTTGAAATCAGTCTCCATTTTCTAAAACCTACTATAGCTGCATATCCCAAAGTATATAGAAAAATTAGAATGAAAAAGGATCCTTAGTGTTACAAGGAGAAAAATGTACATTTGAGAAAATCTTAAATGGTCATTATTTGCAGGTGACACTGTTGTAAAAGGAAAATGCAAGAGTCCATAGACAAACTAGGAGAATTAATGAGTTAATTTAGTGTGATTTCCATTTCAAGATCAGCAAATATTTAAAAAATCAACTTTAAATCTATATGCTAACAACAGCTAAATGGAAAATTAGAAACAACATTTAAATAAAATCAAACATAAAGTACTTAGAAAAATTTTGGAAAAAACTTCCAAGTCCTCTGTACCAAAAATCTCAAAACTAAAATCTTAATAAGTAGAGGAATATATTACATTCATGGATTAGAATATTGACTCTTATAAAGATGTAAATTCTCCCAAAATTAATCCGTGAATTTTATGTGATCAGAATCAAATTTCTGGTGGGTTTTGAGAGGAAGCTGACAGACTGACTCTAAAATTTATTCAGAAATCTAAAGGGTCAAAAATAAGCTGGGCAACCTTAAAGAAAAATAAGAATAATTTGGAGAACTTACTCAACTACATGTCAAGACTTACTATGTTGTTGTTGTTTAGTCACTTAGTCTGGTCTGACTCTTTTGTGACCCCATGGACTATAGTTCACCAAGCTCCTCTGTCCATGGGGTTTTTCAGGCAAGAAAACTAGAGTGGGTAGCCATTTCCTCCTCCAGGGGATCTTCCTGACCCAGGATCGAGCTGCATCTCTGTGGATCCCACATTGCAGACAAATTCTTTACCATTTGAGCCAGCAGGGAAGCCCCAAGATTTACTATAAAGCTATAATAAAGAGCGTCCCTGGTGTCTTGGAAGGTAGAGAATCTGCCTGCAATGCAGGAGACCTGGGTTTGATCCCTGGGTCGGGAAGATCGTCTGGAGAAGGGAATGGCAACTCACTTCAGTATTCTTGCCTGGAGAATCCCATGGACAAGGAGCTTGGAGGGCTACCGTCCATGGAGTCACAAAGAGTCGGACACAACTGACTAACAGTAATGAAGGTAATATGAAATTAGCAAAAGAGCAGACAAACTAACAATGGAACAAAATAAGAGACTCTAGAAATAGATCAGCATAAACAAGCATATATGATTTATAGTAAAGGTGACACTGCAATACAGAGGATGAAAGATGGCAATTTCAGTAAGCAGTGATGGGTCTATCAGAAATTCAAGAAAAAAATATTCTGGACTCCTACCTGACACCATACACAAAAGTCAACTCTAGACTTATTTTAAGATCTCAGTGTGGAAGATAAAAACAACATTGCCCTTAGAGGAAAAAAAATAGAAATGCATTTTTTTAACCTTGGAGTAAGCAAGAATTTTTAAACAGAATACAAAATACACTAACTATATAAAACTGATAAAGTAGGTTTGTTAAAATTAAAAACTTTTTTTATCAAAAGTCACCATGAAGAGTGTTAAAAGTCAAACCACAGTGTAAGGAAATACTTCAAATTTATATGACAAAAGATTTGCATCCAGAATATGTAAATACTGCAAAGCAATAAGAAAAATATGAACAGCCCAATAGAAAAAACTAGACAAAAAAGGAAATGGAAAAGACCCTTCAAAAATATGATTAGCCATCTAGCCAATCAGGGTATGAAAGTGTCTAACTTCGTTAGTCATGTATGTGTGTGTTAGTTGCTTAGTCGCATCCGACTCTTTGCGACCCCATAGACTGCAGCCCACCAGGCCCCTCTGTCCATGGGATTCTGCAGGCAAGAACGCTGGAGTGGGTTGCCATTTCCTTCTCCAAAAGGAACTATAGAAAGAAAGAAAGTGAAGTCGCTCCGTCGTGTCCGACCCTTTGCGACCCCATGGATGGCACCCTACCAGGCTCCCCCATCGATGGAATTTTCCAGGCAAGAGTACTGGAGTGGGCTGCCATGAGGAACACACAAATTAAAGCCACAGAATAGTTATATTGAAAAAGAAAAACATACGAAGTGAAAGTTAGGATATAGAGCAAATGAACTCATGAGGGAATGTAAATAGGTACAAATACTTTGAGAAAACATTTTTGTAATATCATGGAAGATAATAAAGATAAAAATCCTATGAGCTGGATTTTTCATTATGTATAATTATTTGCCTAGGGTATAACTATATAGATTGTTGTGTTAGTCTGTCAGCTATGTCTGACTTTTTGTGACCCCGTGGACTGTAGCCTGCCAGGCTCCTCTGTCTATGGGATTATCCAGGAAAGAATACTGGAGTGGGTAGCCATTTCTTCTCCAGGGGATCTCCCCTACTCAGGGATTGAATCCAGGTCTCCAGCACTGGCAGGCAGATTCTTTACATCTAAGTCACGAGGGAAGGCCATATAAGTATATACTCAATAACAATAAAATGAGCTATATAAATCACTTTAGAAACAATGAGAAATTTAAATTGGTCAAAGTGTATAATTAATATAATATGTTATAGCATAATATATATTTTATCAATATGGTATATAATAAAATTTTTAAAATACAATAATATGTATATAATATTCAATAAATATAAATAATCTTCTCTCACATGCTAGTAAATAATGCTTAAAATTCTCCAAGCCAGGCTTCAGCAATACGTGAACTGTGAGTTTCCAGATGTTCAAGCTGGTTTTAGAAAAGGCAGAGGAACCAGAGATCAAATTGCCAACATCCGTTGGATCATCAAAAAAGCAAGAGAGTTCCAGGAAAACATCTATTTCTGCTTTATTGACTATGCCAAAGCCTTTGACTGTGTGGATCACAATAAACTGTGGACAATTCTGAAAGAGACGGGAATACCAGACGACCTGACCTTCCTCTTGAGAAACCTGTATGCAGGTCAGGAAGCAACAGTTAGAACTGGGCATGGAACAACAGACTGGTTCCAAATAGGAAAAGGAGTATGTCAAGGCTGTATGTTGTCACCCTGCTTATTTAACTTATATGCAGAATACATCATGAGAAATGCCGAGCTGGAGGAAACACAAGCTGGAATCAAGATTGCCGGGAAAAATATCAATAATCTCAGATATGCAGATGACACCACCCTTACGGCAGAAAGTGAAGAAGAACTAAAGAGCCTCTTGATGAAAGTGAAAGAGGAGAGTGAAAAAGTTGGCTTAAAGCTCAACATTTAGAAAACTAAGATCGTGGCATCTGGTCCCATCACTTTATGGCAAATAGATGGGGAAACAGTGGACACAGTGTCAGACTTTATTTTTCTGGGCTCTAAAATCACTGCAGATGGTGATTGCAGCAGTGAAATTAAAAGACATTTACTCCTTGGAAGGAAAGTTATGACCAACCTAGACAGCATATTAAAAAGCAGAGACATTACTTTGTCCACAAAGGTCCATCCAGTCAAGGCTATGGTTTTTCCAGTAGTCATGTATGGATGTGAGAGTTGGACTATAAAGAAGGCTGAGCACCAAAGAATTGATGCTTTTGTACTGTGGTGTTGGAGAAGACTCTTGAGAGTCTCTTGGACTGCAAGGAGATCTAACCAGTCTATCCTAAGGGAAGTGAGTCCTGAATATTCATTGGAAGGACTGATGCTGAAGCTGAAACTCCAATACTTTGGCCACCTGATGCAAAGAGTTGACTCATTTGAAAAGACCCTGATGCTGGGAAAGATTGAGGGCAGGAGGAGAAGGGGATGACAGAGGATGAGATGATTGGATGGCATCACAGACTCGATGGACGTGGGTTTGAGTAGACTCGGAGTTGGTGATGGACAGGGAGGCCTGGCGTGCTGTGGTTCATGGGGTCACAAAGATACGACTGAGCAACTGAACTGAACTTAACTGAATACAAGAAGCACCAGTTAGCAAATAGAATAAACTATATTTACAGCAGAAACTTTGTATATGCAACATCTAGGAAAAATACTTCATAATACATCTGTAACGAAATATACATGAGGACAGTTGAGAAATATGTATATATGTATAAAAGAGTTGAAATGAAAAGAGGTTGTATTGAATATGTTCTTAAAATGAGAAGATTTAAAATTATGTCACTGTTACCTAAATTAAACCCAAAATTTAATGCAGTCCTAATTATGGGATATAGAATATAGAATATGAGATAAAGAAATACAATCTAAATATACATACCTTTATGATAAAGGCATTAAGTTGCAACTAAGAAGGCTTCCAATAGTTGATATTCTTATGGAAACTACTCAGGTAGAATATCTATGTTTTTTAACATATGTTCATTGGGATGACTTGCCAATAACATGATTTCAGAAGATTCTTGTTCTAACAGGTCATTTGGGCTCTGCAACAACTCCGTCATTTCTATGTGCTTGATGGCCTCTGTTCTCAAGGAATGTGAATTCAAGCCCTCAAACATTAACCTCTCCATGTCTCTCCTTGGAATCACGGTAGGACACATTCAGCAACATGGAGAGCTCTCTCTCTCTACTCTGGACTCCAGACCCCACGGGCCAACCCTTTGGTTAGTTCCTCCTCCTCTTCCTTCTACCCCTGGCTGCTTCCCTGATTTCCTCGGTGTTGTTGTTTATTTCATCAGGCAAGAAAGAATGTTCTCCAAACAAGTCAAGAGGCCTGTAATCCACCTATCACCACCATCTCACCACTGCACATACTCCTCTTTTCAATAAAACCCAGCAGGCCCACAGCAGGAACCATATTTCTCTGACCTCTGTCACCTCCTGGCCAGGGGCACACTCTATCCTTTCTGATTCGGGGATTTCTGGGCACTCTGGAACAAATGAAGCACCTGCAGAGAAATTAAAGGATGATATTGAAAATGTGGAGTATACTCACAGTCCTAGGGAAGAAGCAGTCTAGACTTTCAGTCAATTCTCTAGTCAGTAGTCACTAGTAACTGGGATCTACATTTGCATAGAATGTTTAACACTTTTCTAAGGGTTCAACACATTTACTTTTGTTTTGCTGGGAGTTTTTTGAGATATACTTCACGTAACATAAAATTTACATGTTTAAAGTGTGCAATTCAGTGGCTTATAATATTGTACAAAGTTGTCCCACCATGACCATCTAATTCCAGAACATTTTCATCACCCCAAAAGAAACCACATACTCATTAGTAGTCACTTCCCATTTCTCTCTTCTCCCAGTTCCTGGTAAACATGAATCCACTTTCTGTCTCTATGGATTTGCCTATTCTGAACATTTCATATAAACAGAATCATAAAATATGTGGCCTTTTACATCTGGCTTCTATCTGGTATAATGTTTTCAAGGTTCATTCATGTTGCAGCTTGTAACAGTACTTCATTCTTTTTAGTGGCTGAATCATGTTCCATGATATGAATATAACACTTCTTAAAATCTATTCATCAGTTAATGTACATTTGAGTTGTTTTCACTTATTGACTATTCCCTTCCACAAGGGAAAGGGCTTCCCTTGTGGCTCAGCTGGTAAAGAATCTGCCTGCAATGCGGGAGACCTGGGTTTGATCCCAGGGTTGGGAAGATCCCCTGGAGAAGGGAATAGCAACCCACTCCAGTATTCTGGCCTGGAGAATTCCATGGACTGTACAGTCCATGGGGTCACAAATAGTCAGACACTTTCACTTCAGTGGTTGTAAAGGATATTTCCTTTGACTTGAATTTCCCAAACAACTGATGATATTGACTGTTATTTTCATGGCTTATTGGCCATTTATAGACCTTCCATGAAGAAATGTCTGTTAAATCCTGCACTCATTTTAGAAATTTGATTATTTTTCTTCTAATTTTGAATCATAAGATTTACATATTTTGAATGCTAGACCATTTTCAAGCACAACATTTGCAAATACGTTCCTCCTTTAGTGCACTGACTGTCATTTCAGCTCCTTGGTAGTGATCTTTGAAGCACAAAATTTTTTTATTTTGAAGTCCAATTTGCTCTTTTTTTTTTCTTTAGACTGCTATGCTTTTTTTTTTGAGTATCATATCTAAGAAACTGTTGCCTAATCCAAGGTCACAAATATTGATATTTACGCCTATGTTTTTCTTAGAATTTTATAGTTTTAGTTGTTACATTTTGAACTTTGATCTATTTTGGGTTATAGTTTTCATGTGCTAAGTTGCTACAGTCGTGTCCGACTCTTTGCGAGCCCACACACTGTAGGCTGCCAGGCTCCTCTGTCCATGGGATTTTTCAGACAAGAATACTGGAGTGGCTTGCCGTTTCCTCCTCCATAGGATCTTCCCGACCCCGGGATAGAGCCCTCATCTCGTATGTCTCCTGCATGAGCAGGCGGATTCTTCACCATTGGTGCCACCTGGGAAGCCTAAAGAAAGTCTGTTTCCACCCAATTTCGATCTGGGGGATTTTCACATGTAAGGTGAATGTGATAACCACTACACTATGGAAAGAAGGCTTGTATATTTTTTCATATCATCTCACAAAATCATAATTGTTCCTAGAAAATACCTCAATGTTTACTGTGAGGAGTGGTGAAAAGAATGAGTAGGTAGGATTATGCTATGGGTACAGGTTCTTTCCACTACATGCTAAATCTATATTGATACAGTGAGCTTTATCAAGCAGAGTAAACCTCAAATTCATTTTAAGAAATGATTTTTGTATTGTGTATATTATTATTTAGAGTATAATGTGGGCAGAGAAGCCTTCCCTGGTGGCTCATATGGCGGAAAGAAGGCATTCTGTGGGATGTTTCTATGAGAGAAGAATTTCAAAGGTATCCATGAAGAAATCATAGGCATTTAATCAGAATATGGGCTGGAGGCGAATTGTAACTGACATATTTAGGCCAAGTTAATCAGTCCCTAACTCCACTGTAGCCCAATTTCTTTTTCCATAATGTAAAGGGACTAGGCACCTTTAACTATTCTTCTTGAAGACTATTCTTTTTAAATTTATTTATTTTAGTTGGAGGCTAATTACTTTACAATATTGTAGTGGTTTTTGCCATACATTGATATCTTATTTCATTCATGACTCTAGGTTGAAGGACAGGCTTCTGGTGAGTCTCATTTTGCATTTTTCTAAAATTACATCAAATGGGACTTGGGAGAATTTGAATATTACTAGCATTTAATTTCAGGTATAGTTGCAGAACAAGAACACAGTATTTGGAAATTTATCTAAATTAATTGTGGCTATAGACTGTGAATAATGCAATGTGGTGGCATGCTGAGAAATGAAGAAATAAAAAGATGTCTTTGGCATCCTGAGGAACTTCTGTCTCAATCCTTCCAATCCAACAGCCACAGGCATCTCCCTTACCTGAAGGGTTCTCCAACAGAAGCATCAGCAAGAGGATATCTACGGCAAGTACAATTATGATGAAGATGATCAGAAGGATTTCCAATGCACTAAGCTTCCTCGCCATCTAGATGGACACAGGCAACAGGATTAAAGCAAACTGCAAAACCCATCATTCCAAAAGAATAGGTAGGCATCCTGATTAGACTGCCAACTCCTTGACAGTTGACATGATTATCAGCATTCTTCTTTATGTAATCCAGGGAGTATCTGTTCCAGGTCATCACAGTGTCTCCAAGTAACTCTGGTCAGTGCATCCAACACATGTAAGGACTCTTGTCCTTTTTGTCTGCAAAGGGATTGATTACTGTCTAAGGAAAAATATATCAGACATAAAGAATTGAAGGGAGGGAAGGAGAAGTGGAACAGAGCATGGGAGAGAGAGAAAGGGTTGAGATGACTCAAAAAGCCCTTCTAGATGCCACTTTGATCTTCACACCCTCCCTGGGCAGAGAAAGGAAGTTCTACTCAGGGAGGGGGAAAGTAGCAAAACCTGAATCCTAGTCTTCTTATTCCAATTCCTATGCTGGTGATGCTGAGGTGTTTAACTGTTTAGAGCTCACTAAGCCTTTTAAGAATAGGGTAAGAAAAATGAACCTAGTCCTGATCTTCAACATAATGCTTACTTGTATGGTCATGGCACACAAATCCATGTAAATTAGGTGGCTCACAGTAGCTCTAAATATTGAGCCTAGACACAAGCTCTAAACATCAGGCATAGATACAACTTTTAAAATATTTGGTATTTTAGAGTGTATGAACTGAACTAGGAATCAAAGAACTTCAATTCTTATCTTAGTTTTCATACTGACTAATGGGTATTTCAACTATTTGGATGTGTATTTCCAACATTATCTCCAACATTCCAGATAAGATAACTATTTTGCAGCAACTATTTTATCTCCCTGCTTCTCAACTTGAGCTTTTCTATAAAAATTATCCATATTTGGGTAAGTTCTGGTCCTTTTCTCTCTTTGCAATGGAAGAGTTTTTCCTCTTCTTGTCTCAGTATAATCCTAGTATCTATTCCCTAGATCTCAGAGTCTTAGAATTTTTCAAAATTCTTATTCTGCCAAGTATGCTTCTTCTGTCTTATATTATCCACCTCTGCTTCTGAATTTGCTCTTTCCCCTCATAAATATTAGGCTGGTCAAAAAGTTCACCTGAAACTCTGTTGATGACTTTGTATTCTTCTCGAGACCATTATAGCTTTCTTTTTCCTTTCTTGGGAACTTTCCAAAATGATAATTCCATGCATTCTGCATTACCTTCCTCTCATATTACTGGTATGAATTCTGTTTCCCGCATTCCACTAAAACTGCTCCTGCCAAGAACACTAGGGGTCTAGCTGCTGAGTACAATGAGCACTGTCTTAATCCCCTAGCCCTACCAACCACTTCCTCCTCTGTAAAATTCTTCAGCTTTGGATCATTTGATATCATTCAATCTTAATTTCCTACCTACTCTTCTGGCTTCTCTTCAATTTTCTTTGTAGTCTCCTATTTTTTGAAATGTGACATTCCCTGTATTTCATCGTGGGGCCACTGCTCACTCTCCTTTAGTGATTTTCATTGCTCCTGTGACTTTGTATAATAATGTCTGAGGACAATCTAACCTGTATTTCTAGCTCAGAGATTTGGTTTCATATATTCAGCTGTTTGTTAGATGTCTCATTTGGAATTTCCCACAAGCTTAAATTCGTTTACACATGAAATCATCTCTCCCCATAGCCCAGTCCTAGCTTCACTAATTCTGCCAAATTTGCTCCTTCTCAAACAGTTCATACCTTAAGGAACAGAATCACAATTTCTTCAAAAACCTGGAAACCTTTTCTGACTCCTCTCCTGTTAGTTCTCACAACCAGCTACAAGTTCAGTCAAATACTTTACCGATATCTTTCAAAGATGTTCCTTCCTTTCCATTCCTACTGGAAACACTTTATTCAGACCATCATTTCTGGCCTGAACTGTCACCATGGCTTTTCCCATAGCCCCCTGCTTCCACCCTGTCTGCTCCTGAAATCTGTTGAACACACTGCAGCTGGATTGATCTTTCTAGAGCATGAACAAAATCATTTTATTCTCTTGTATTCAAGTCTTCAGGGATTCTCCAGAAAACAATAAAAATTCTTCAGCTGTGTAACTAAAGGTCTTCACAACACCTCCCATGCCCAGTCCCTCAGCCTCTTTTGGGTTTCATCTGTACCAAACCAACATTTATGCCATGACAATCTATAAATTGATATAGATAAAGAACTCTCTCTTTTTTCACTTTGCCTATCCTTTAACTTTCCATTCCCTCACACCCCTGCTCTTCTCAACCCCAACCCAATGCCATGACCATTTCTACAAGCACTTTCTTATGTGTATAGCTTCACTTTTCATCTGAGTCTGCCTTTAGGTTAATATTTAATAAGCCAAGAAAAGAAGCACCTTAATTGTGAAATGGGGGTGAAGAGCAAAGATCTACAGCCAATTTGCCAACGTGGAGTTGAGGACTGGGGTTTGGGATTGAAGTTGGAGTTTATTAACAATTCTTTATTCTCCATTCTTTCCTAGTTGCCTGAATCTGTCAGGTGTCTTCCACTGGCCTAAATTATTCAAAGGTTTACTCTCAGTCCCGTAAGATATATCTCATACGACTATGCTTCCATAAAATTCTTATGTCGAGGTTGATCAGGCAGGCGTCACGATTCCTATTTGTAAGGGAAAGTTAATGAACTGGGTCTAATCACAGTTAGCTGTGGAACTGATGTAAAAACTGAGGTGCCATGCTTCTTAAATTAGAATTTGAATATTTTTACTCTCAGACTTCCCAGGTAGCTCAGTGGTAAAGAATCCACCCACCAATGCAGAAGACAGAGGAGACTTGGGTTAGATCCCTGGGTCAGGAAGATCCCCCGGAGAAGAAAAGGGCAACCCACTCCAGTAATCTGGACTGAAAACTCCAGAGACAGAGGAGCCTGCCAGACTGCAATCCATGAGGTTGCAGAGTCAAACACAGCTGAGAGTGCACACGCACATTCTTACTCTCTCCACAATGTCTCCTAGACTGAAGAGCTTAGAGTTCTAGGGGCTAACTCTCTGATGGTGGAATTTCAGGCAGTAAGAGAAATTTGAATGACCCAGCCCATATGTTCACAATAACCTGACTAGTTCCTCATCCATTCAGCCCAGGACTCACTATCACAGTGAACACACTAAGCATCAGTTAGCCTCTTCCTCCAAATCCTAATTCTCTCCACGGGGAGATTTTTCTGTCCAGCCTCCTCAAACCAAAAGCAAGCACATCTTCCACAGTTCCTAATCCTTTTGGAGAAGCATTTCCAGCACCTGTAATTCCCAGAGGTTCAGGACACTGGGGACAACCCCAGGAATTTTCTAGCTATTGGAACCATTGTCATCCACGCGGAGGGTAGGAGTGGGGATTCCTGAAGGTAGTAATTCTTCCCTGCCTAGATACCCTCCCAGTCCAAAGCTTCTTTTCTGTATCAAACAGCATTTTAGAATAATAAAAATCCTGGTTATTTTTCCAAAACCCTTAAGGATTGCATAACCATCTCCCTCTCTGCCCAAAGAGACAAGTTTACCTTTCTCCCAACCCACACCACATTCAGCGAGTGACCAGAAGGAGTCCATCTGTTTATTCTTTCCTTGATTTCTTTCCAGGAGAGAGGATCATCTCACACAAGACCCTCCCCCAAACACACACACACACACACGCGCGCACACACGCACACACACACACGGCTCTCCTCTTAAGCCAGTCAAGAAGGAAGGCACACTGCTGGTTCAAGGAACCATGTGCAGAGGGAAAAGCACTCACCTCATAGCCGTATCTTTTTATGTGCTGTGTCTGTCCTTCAGTGGTTCTTGAGACGCACTGAGCAAAGGTGATCGGGCTGATGAAGTCAGCTTCTGCCGAGATAGATTTATTGCCCTATAAAGTGAGTGGCAATTGGAGGAGACGAGTGCAGTTGCCAAAAGACCATAAAAAGTCCTTCATTTTCCTTGTGACAGGAGGAAAGCTCCCTTTGCAAATAAAAGGGGGAAGGCGGGGTTTCTTCTAACAGTTTGTCTTTTCTGTGTTCCTGTTCGTATCCGATTACTTGCTTGTCACCTTCTATTATACTCACTTGTCTGTACATGTAGCCTAAAGAACTCAAGAGCTGGGGTCTCAATCATCTTCTTCAGCTCTCTATCTCTTATACTTAGCATTCGACCCACTATCCACTGATATTTTTAAACATACAGCTCTTTGTTGAATAAGTAAGTGAAAGAATGAATAATGCTTGGTTCATCCCACTGTTTCTCTCTCCATTTTTATCTCTCCAGCTTCTCCTGGTAAAACTCAGTTTTTCCTTAATTCAAATAAGCCTCCCCACCAATTATCCTAATAAGAGAAACACCATTGTAATGGAAATTATGTTATCTTAAAGTGGGAAGGCACCGCTACTATGTATTTGTCATGCTCTCTGACTGCTCAGCCTTGTCAAGGGACCTCACCCTGGTGGTCCAGTGGTTAAGACTCAGCACTTATACTACAGGGACACAGGTTCAATCCCTGGTCAGGGAACTAAACTCCCACAAGCCATGTAGCATGGAAAAAAAAATAAAATAATAATAATATTTTTTAAAAAGCTTCTGTATCACTTAAGGAGCTTCCCATCTTGAGAATTCTGCCTCTCCAAGGAAGATGCTAGACAATCTCTTTCACAGTCTTCCTTCTAGCCAAGGTAGAGGCAAGGAGCCTGGGGGTGGCCAGTGGTCTATGCCTGTGATCCAGAAGAAAGTAGAGGGAAGGAGGAAGTGTCGTGTGGAATCCAGGATGGTGGAGAGACACATTTCAGAGGCAGCAGGAACAGGGACCTAGTAGCATCCTATGCCCAGATCTGGGGTACAAACTTCCAGACATGTGCTAAGAGAAATGCCAATAGAGTATCCCACTAGATAATCATGGCTGTTTTCTGACCACAGAGCTTTTAGGCCTGATGCTCTAGACCTGCTGGAGCTTCAGTGAATCACTAATATCTTTTTTAAAATGTTTCTTCTTGCACTAACTAGTCTTTTTTTTTATTTGAAATGTAATTTGCATTCCATGACATTCATCATTTTAAAATGTACAGTTCAGTGGTTTTATAGTGTATTCACAAAGTTGTGTAATCATCACAACTATGTGATTCCAGAACACTTGCTCATACCAAAAAGAAGCCATACCCTTCCCTCCCCTGTGTTCTTGCAACTGCTAATCTGCTTCCTGTTTTGATGGATCTGCCTATTATGAATAGTTCATGTAAGTGGAATCATACATGGCCATTTGACTTCTTTCACTTAGTATAACTTTTTTAAAGTTTATTCATGTTGTTGCAGGTATCGGTACTTGCAGGTATCAGTCCTTTATTTCTTTTTTTTAAAAAATCTTTTGGCTACACCATGCAGCATATGGGATATTAGTCCCTGACCAGGGATGGAACCCATGCCCCCAGCTTTGGGAGCATGGAGTCGTAACCACTGGACCACCAAGGAGGTCCCCTTCACTCCTTCTTATGGCTGGTTGATACAGATTGTAGTCACATTCTGTTTATTCACTCATCAGTTGATGTACATTTGGGTTGGTTACACTTTTTAGCTATTATGAGCAATGCTACTATGAATATACATGTACAAGTTTTGTGTAGATGTGTATTTTCAATTCTCTTGGGGCTATACTTAGGAGTGGAACTTCTGAGTCCTATGGCAACTCTAGCTTTAACTTTTTGAAGAACTCTAGAAGTTTTTCAAAGTAGTGGCAACATTTTACCTTCACACCAGCAACATATGAGGCTATTGCATACTCTATATATAGCAATACATAGGGGCATACGATCTTTTGAGGGCATCAAAGTAATATAACTAAGGGCTTCCCAGGTGGAAGTACAGGTAAAGAATCTGCCTGATAATGCAGGAGGCACAAGAGACATGAGTTTGATCCCTGGGTCAGGAAGTTTCCCCTGGAGAAGGAAATGGCAACCCACTCCAGTGTTCCTGCCTGGAAAACCTCATGGAGGGAGGAGTTTGGTGGACTCCAGATCCTGGGGTTACAAAGAGTGGACACACACAACACACAAGTAATATAATATCCATAGCGGTTTATTTGCTTCAAAAGTTCAGTGTATGACCAGTACACACCCACACACAAACACACAGAAACTTGGTTGGTTTCTGCCTCTATAAACTCCTGAAATGACGTATGCACCTTATCTTTTGCTTCAAAATAGGAGAGCCTTTGTTAGAGGAAATAGCACCTGGATCCCATTTCAAATTGGGACAATATTCTGGCAAAAGATCAAGCCAAGAGATTTATTGTTACGCAAGATGCTTCTATTCTTTGTGTGGTTGTTTACACTTCACTCCCCACATCCCATGCCCACTGGTGACATCTTTCATACTAAATGTTAACTGATGATCCCAGCTATCATCTGTTCCTAAAGGGCAGAAAACAGCAAGCTTCGCCATCACCTCTTGCTAACTAGCAACTGCAAGATACTGGGTCACATGCTTGCGCTGTGGAAAAGTAACAGAAACATTTTGAAGGGAAGAGACAAGTTTGTTAGCCAACATCTTCCCATTGCTTATTAATAGGAAGGCATGGGAAGGTAAACTACTGGCAGAACTCTTTTCTCTCAGTAAGAGATAAAAGCAAACAGGTGGTTGGAATCTTCAGGTCAGAAACCAACAATATGTATGACCCCATCCTCCAAGGCCCGATGCCAAACTCTCAGTGGCATTGCTGCCATGACAAGGAAGGGAAGGATGTTGCTGAGACCCAGACCATACCTGCCAAGGTCAACACAAGCTTGTCTTCGTAGGTATCTACAGTCACTAATGTTATAACAAGGATGCTCTTAATAGAAAAGAAGGACTTTCTTCCTCTTTAAGTGAAACTATTTGGGATTGTTATTTTTCATTTTGGCATACATGAAAAGATAAAGTGAAATTATATGACCTGTATAAGACAGAAAATGTCAAAAGGACCCCAGACTTTTCCCTCATAGCTGACCAGGAGTCACAAGCATAGGTCCGTGTTTTGGGAGTTGCTCTGGGGTAGCCACAAATGTATGGCTCCATGTGTAGTGGTCCTCAAAGTGTGGGCTGGGGATCAACCTCTGGGAGGTCTTAGTGACCTTTTCAGGAGTTTTGTTAAGGTAAAACTATTTTCATAAAAACACTGAGAAGCTATTTGCCTGTCTTACTGTCGTAAGCATATGATAGAGCTTTCCAGAGGCTACATTATATGAGATCACAAAAGACTGAATGTAGAAGCAGCTGTGAGAATTCTTTTTTTTCTCCATTGAGCCAGATTTTAAAGAAATCTGTAAAAATGCAAAATTATGCAACTTTTCCAACTAAATGCTTTTTTTTTTTGGAAAATATAGTTACTTTAATTTTCAATATGATAGCTATCAATAGCTACAACCCCATGAACAAAAGCTCTGGGAATCTGCAATCATTTTTAAGAATGTAAAGACATGCTGGGACCAAAATATTTGAGGACTGCTGATCTGGTACACTGATTTTCAAATTTTTACATATATATGATATGTGTGCTATACATAAGGATGCATGCATGTATACTCCACTTAAAGAATTTTAAACATATATAATACATACTAAGTATGTAAATATATATATATAATACTTGATATATTTAAATATACATTTAAAATCCTTCGTTCAACTAGAGTTCCAGTATGTAAGCTAGTGAATGACCGAAGCCAGGGTTAGGCACTCAGAACCCTGCCACTCTGCCTTCTCCCCACTTTCAGAGGGTAAGGAAGAACCCAAAGCTCTGCACAGCCCATCATCTGCAAGTCATTGCTTTAGTCTGACACCAGTATTTTGCAGATAAGGAAGCAAACAGCATCCCAGAGAGACAATATGATCTAACCAAGTCTCTGACCCTAAAGCTTGCTTCTGAGATTTTCTCACTCAGACAAAAGCCGTACAAAATGCCCTGATCAGCAGACCTAACCCCTGTGATGGAGCAAGGTGGGATCAACCTTAAACTCAGAAAAAAAATACCTCTGCTCCAGAGAGAGAAACTAAGGGAGACCCAAATACCCCACTGATCTTTTCCAGAGCTGTTCAGAATCTTTCTAATTCTAGACTAAATGTCTTCATGTCCATATGTCTGCTTAAAATCCGAAAGGATGAATGAATCCAAGAAAAGGTGACAGAATAAGGCTTGGGAACTCTTGCAACCATCACAATTACACAGGGTCTGAGTTGCTGAACCGAAGTCTGGGAAGCTGACATGCCTTAAGTTCAAGAGGTTCTTGTCCCCAGAACTCTGAAAGGTATAACTTAGGAATCTATAAACATAGATAAGGGAAATACATCTTTTTTCACTAATTTCTAACTGAAATTCCTTAGATTATGAATGGAGGCAGCAGGGCACGGTAATTTTTACTAGTGCACAGGAGTTTTTCAAAAAGAGAATCAACAATATTTTCATGTCACATTAAGAAACTGTAGTAGATATCTCAAAATATTGTTCAAACTGCTCATCACATTGAAGCTTTGATATTATTAGACACACAGTTAAATCTTGTTATTTAATGTTATAATTTTAAACACCTCATGTATTACTATATTAAACTTTTAAAACATTTTGCAGAAGTGTATTTTACTATAATGAGGGCGTCCCCAGTGGCTCACTGGTAAAGAATCTACCCACAGTTCAGGAGACACAGGTTTGATCCCTGGGTTGGGAAGATCCTCTAGAGAGGGGAATGGCAACCCACTCCAGGATTCTTGCCTGGAGAATCCCATGGACAGAGGAGCCTGGTGGGCTACAGTCCATGGGTCGCAAAGAGTTGGACATGAATGAGTCACACATTTTAATATAATAGGATTCTTCTCCAACAGTGTGCATTAAACTTTATGCATTTAAGAACATCCCTCTTAGGAGGGGTTCCACAGGTGCCACTAGACTGCCAAGAGGGTCCTTGACTCTAAAAATGTTGTCAACCCTTCCATGCCTCACTCAGAAACTTGGCAACCAGGATTCTCTAGTCAGAAATGTTCTTGAGCATTTTGTAGCAGCCAGACCCAATTTCTACCAATATGTCCTTGATGATAACATGAAATACTTCTCAAATATCAAGTAAATAATTGTTTCCTCCTGGTGGCCTCCCTGGGTTTATCATAGGATAGCTGACAAGTTTCCCACCTTTTTGATCAAGGGGTCCCTGTGGCCATATTTCCATGTTTCACTAGTTGCCTAAATTCGTGCAAGCCCTCATCCAAAAGCTTTTTATTTTGATAATTAGAACAGTAACTCAGTTTAATAATGTTATCTTTCTGTAGCCTTATGGAGGCACTGACACATGAGTATACAAGTATAATCTGGCTTCCTGGCATCAAAAAAAAAAAAATAAAGAAAGAAAAGGGAAAGGTGGGAGTGATAAATTAGGAGTAGGGGCATTAACAGATACATACTACTATATATAAAATAGATAAGCAGCAAGGATTTACTATAGACATGTTCTCTGACTGGAAACAGTATTCAGCATCTTATAATAACCTATAATGGAAAATAATCTGAAAAATATATATGCATGAATTAACATATACATACACATAGCTGAATTACTTTGATGTACAACTGAAACTAACACAATATTGTAAATCAACTATACATCAATTTTAAAAAGAAAAGAAATTAAAAAGACATAGAAAAGTAAACACTATCTCCAATATACTCATTTTCAAGTAATACTTAAATATCTTTGTTAAACATTACTATGTAATTCCTTCATTCCCAAATTCTAACCATCTAGTGTTTTAACCAATACCATTCCAAATTCGGTTTTTTCCAGGGCTGATATGTTACCAAATATAGTAATTTTTATGATGATTAAAACAACAATTATCCAAGTACACTCTCTCACAAACCTAAGCCTTAAAAGAAACCCATGTCAGAGACATGAGGAAAAGGGTGGATAATCACAGATCTGTTCATTCCATTGGTGAATTGGCCTGCAGGCACTCTGATGCCAAAGAGAACAAGACCAGTTCACAAGGGTTGACTGAATAAAAAGAAGTCTTAATACCAAAGTGAGATTACCCATGGTCAAATTACCACAGAATTCAAAATCTCTTGCAAATCTGCTCATTTATTTTCCTTTGGCATATAAATTGCATGCATTTGTGTGAACTGTGGTTATGTACATTAGGCACAGAATAGAGAAATAAGATTTACACATTTCAAAGCACACCGCAGTAACAAAACAAAAAAAAAGTTACTTTTTACATTCAAACTCCTTCCTTCAAATTTGTCTGCTCAAATCTCACCCCAGCCCTATTCCCTTGTGCTAAGAATTTCCTCCTAACCCCTCCTCTTGCTTTCAAATGAATTGGCTCTGCTTTCCTCCTTCCAATGAGGCTACTATTATTAATAATTTTGTGTTATCTTCTTACTTGTCATGATCACTTTTGTCCTTACCACCTGTTGTCTCTCATCTTTCCTACTTATCTTCCCTGCATTTGCCTTTTCTTTCCTTTGGATCATGCTCTTAGCATACTATCCCATCTCCTTATAACCACCTGGCAGATGTTCTTTCTGGATATTTGTGTGTGTGTGTGTGTGTGTGTGTGTGGTGTTAGTTAACTCCAGGACCTGACCTGTCCTGGAAAGTTGTAGCTTGTATATTTAGCAAGAGTGGGCCTATCACCTAATTATACACACATACACATGCACACATGCTTCATTATGGACCCAGTGCATCTTCAGTCAATATATGACGAGCCATCAGTACCATACTAATCCCACAGAGACATCAAGATAACCCACAGCTTTCCACATCTCCTGTGGCTAAACCACAGACCAAACAAAACAAAGCTAAGAAAATATTTTAGCTGTACTGGGTATAAACTGATTAGCAACACACAACAATTTTATAAGCATGAAGCATTGGGTTGGCCAAAAAAGTAGGTTCAGGTTTTCCTGTAACATCTTGAGGAAAAATCTGAATGAAGTTTTTTGGCCAACTGAATATACAAGTAGTTTCAAAGCCATTTGAGGTTAGGATCTTGTTCTAAAAATTCAGCGTGCTTCTCCATGTCAATGAAGTGAAATTATGTAGGCTGATGTTTCTGCTGGTCACATCAATATTTAACACCTGTTGGGAATCAAAGAAAAAGTATTGGACATCTGGTGATGGAAGTTTCCTACAGTTCAACCAAACAGATAGAAGTCAGTGGTCCACAGACACTTTCACAAGTCATTGCCTAGCTTCCAGACCACCCTCAGATTTTCAGGTGAGAAGGGTGTTTCTTAATCCCTTAGAGTACAAAAATCATTCAGTGATAGGGAAAAGATGACAAGACCCTAAATAATGAAACACACAACCACTGCAGAGAAGCAGTTGTACAAATTGGAGAAAATGTTCTCATTGCCATTACTCGGAGCTCGCCTTCTGTTTCCCACTTCTCCTCTTCCCTCACAGTGCCTTGATGCTTGTCCAGTAAGAGTCGATATTTCAGCATTTTTTCTGGGCAAATACTTTCCATAGTTTCACCACACGTGCATCAGTCAGCTTGTGCGTCAGCAACAAACTTGGGCAAAGTCCTTTATAAGCTCTTGGTAGAGTTGGGGAAGTTGGTTGACAAGAAAACCACAAACATGAGGAAACAAATAAAACTACAAAGCTGAAGGAAAACTTTTGTTTTCAGGCCTTGTAATCAGGAAGGATTATGAGAGAAAACTAGTTCTGGGCAAAGCAAGTAGCAAGCACATAAGGAAGGAGCCCATTTACCGTGAGGCTAGGATTAGGACCACTACACTGCAGTGATTCCAAGGTGCAGATTTTTCATATATTTAATATTCATGAAATCAAGATCTGTTCTATAATCAACAGCCTAGGAATTACGTGAACAAGTAGCTCTCCTGACGGCTGTTTGTCTGTCCCTGTGTGAACTTCATTGTTATTACTGGTATTACGAATGGATGGACTGCAAACTACTTAAAGATTATTTCAGAAATGAATATAAATCTTGACTGACAGTAAAATCAAGAAAATGCTATGATGAAAACTTGTATAAAGCATATAAGTGTCTTTGGAGAAAATTTCATAGACAGCAGTGAAAGAATTTTCACGAAATGATGTATCACCAATACCTCTGATAATAGAGAGGAAATACCTTAACCAATCCCATGCCACATAGTTTCCTTTTAAAATAATAAAGTAATTTAGATATTAACATAGACATTTAAATTAAATATTTAATGTCAGTTATCTAATTATGAAATTAAGTATTTGATTTACTTAATTGTTAAATATTAAATCAAGTATTTTATTTTAATTGTAATTTAAAGTAAATTAAAATTTTACATAGAAATTTAAATCAAAGAAAATGTGTGATACAAATTGGTTAAGATATGTCTAATATCTCCTCACATTCAGAGTTTACCTCTTTTAAATTATTAATACTTTGATGCAGATTTCTCAGTGTCCATGTGTCTCTATCCAACATTTTCCTCTGTAGTATCATATTAAAATGATAAAAATCTCTGTTTAAAGGAGTTTTGTAAAGCTTCTGTACTTTTAAAATAGAAGTTTTAAGTGAGAGGAAAGCATTGTATCATATTTTTGTAATCTTGTTTTCTTTCTTTGTGGCACATGAAAAAATGTAGCAACCTTTAACTGATAGGTGTCTTATAATTGATGAAAGACAGTGGTTAAAGCTATTTGAGAAGTAGATCTCTGAGGCAAAGACAAAAAGTTTTCCTTAAATTTGCAGGCAGGAAGATATACATGACAGGTAAGGACCCAGACCATCAATTCCAAATGATGACAAACTCTGAATTTTCCCTTCATTTCTATGCTGTCCACTCAGACACCCTGAACATAGAGGGATTCCAGAAAGGTTTTGCAGGATAGGATGTTGTTGGGAATGGGAGCAGGCAGGAATTGCACTCAATAGCTCAGGGTTGGGAAATACCATTTGGACTTTGAACTGGTCACAAACCTGTGTTGTAGAGTTGTAGGAGAAGGGGGGTGTTATAACCACGCCACTCGCAGAGATGCTGACATTGTCAATGGAGTCACTGCCCACTCCCCAGACCTCAAAGTAGCCCAGTCTCAAAGGGTTTGTATCGTTGATGTATTTGTTGGAAATTATATGACTCTGCATCGTATTCTGTCAATTGGAGACAAAAGAAACCAGAAGAGGGGGAAAAAAAAAAAAAAAACAGCAAAATTTGTTCAAATTTCTTACAACCTCTTTTAGGCACAAATGTAGAGCATGAAATAAGATAATTTAAGAGTCCCCAACTTGTGACCTTGGATAGTGAGACCATGGTTTTAACATTCTGCCACCTATAGCCAACCACCACCCAACTTTGCACTGGTTAAACACCAGTAGGGTCTCTAAAGTCACTCCAACTCTAAGGAGACAAAGAATCTCAGCTAGCAGGAACATTTACATTCCACATGTGAAGTAACAAAACATGCCAATCGTTCTAAGGCAGCATAGAAACAAGGGCGAGAAAACATTGAAATGGTCTGCCCATCTTGCTTGGTGAATTGGACTAAGTTACTGATGAAATATGAGTGTGTTTAATCACAGAAAACTTCCTGGGAGCACTTGACATCTCCATCTGAAGTCTAGAGAAAGGGTAAGATGCAAATTAGGGTTAGGACTCTTGAGAGTCCCTTGGACTGCAAGGAGATCCAACCAGTCCATCCTAAAGGAAATCAGTCCTGCATATTCATTGGAAGGACTGATGTTGAAGCTGAAACTCCAATACTTGGGCCACCTAATGCAAAGAGCTGACCCAGTTGAAAAGACCCTGATGCTGGGAAAGATTGAGGGCAGGAGGAGAAGGGGACGACAGAGGATGAGATGGTTGGATGGCACCACTGACTCAATGGACATGGGTTTAGGTGGACTCCGGGAGTTGGTGACGGACAGGGAGGCCTGGTGTGCTATGGTTCATAGAGCTGCAAAGAGTCGGACACAACTGAGTGACTGAACTGAACTGAACTGAAGATGCAAATTAGTAACATGAACAGTGAAGGAATTCTAAGTGATGATGTATATCCTATGACGTCCAGCATCCTAGTAAGCTGGCAGAACTATTCACCCTTCATAGTCCCAGCCACACTCACCTGGCTGACCAAAAAGTGGGCCAGGTAATAGTGCCCTTTTTCATAGGTATCTGCAAACAAACACAAAGTAAGCATGACCTGGAACTACATCCTAGAATTCTAATGGCTTACCTATCTTGGTTGGGAAAGTAGGGATGTTTTTTGTTTGCGATCTTTTTAAATTTTAATTTTCTTCTTTACAGACTTTCATTTTGAGAAATGAGTCAGAATCCGCCCCCAACCTCAATTTACACAGAATGTCTAAAATAAGTGTATACAGATGCCTCGGTCTAACAGAGTCCCCTCATAAAATGGAGTTTTCTAACATCACTCTTAATCCTCTTCTCTTTCTTATGATTCCCAACCTCTTGGTAGTCACCTCAGAATTCCCAAATTTCTTCTGCTAGAGACACACATATGCACACACCTGCATGCACACCCACATCACAAACACCAAGACTGGTGTACAATTGGTTGGTTAACCTTGAGTGGTATTAGGCAATTTTTTAAATGCAGTCTCTGGAGAAGAGACTTCTTTTTCTTATTCTTAATTTATGCTGCAGGTCCAGGGAGAATATTTTTAAGGGTGGACTAGCCAAAGCCTTACTATTACGGGTACTCCCCCCCACACACACCCTAACTCTGAGGCTTCCTCCCTCTTCTCCAGACACTCACCTCTTTCGGAGCCCTTATCACTCAATCAGACGGCGTTGCCTATCCACTAGAACTGTGCTGTCTGAGATAGTAGCCACTACATAAATGTAGCTATTTAAATTTAAATTAATTACAATCAAATAAAATTTAAGCTTCAGTTGCTCAGATACTCCTGTTACATTCTAAGTACTCAACAGTCACATACGCCTAATTGCTACCATCTTCAACAACACAGATATAGATCATTTCCATTGCTGCAGAAATTTCTATTGGACATCCCTGGGCACAGAAATAACAACAGTACTTGAGACATCCTTCCGAGAGTTTACTAATTCCTGTAAACTCTTAATAGAAACCCCCTCCTCCGAATAGCAGCACAGCTGATAGAAGCATTACTTTTCTGAGTGGGACACATAAACCATATATGGAAATATAGCTCAGTTGGCTGCCAAGAAACTTTCCCTACAGCTCCTTATACTGCTTTTTTCCACAATGGATTAGGACAACTAGGTAATAGTGAGAGATTCAGAACTAAGCTTCATATAGGTGAGGCACAAAGATCATGTATTATACACTTAGAGTAACAAATGGCTATATTTTAAAATACACAATTGTCTTAACACATAAAAGGAAACAGCAGCCCTATAAGATATCCAGGAACCTGGTATTGACATGAAGGAATTGGAGGCAGCCCTTACTCACCAATGCTTTGCCCATCATCCCAGAAGAGCCAGCCTTCAGCAGTCCCCTCATCATCCAAGGCGACCTTGAAACCTAAGAATTTCTGACGGCTGCAGTCAGGTAGAAAAGAGACATTGGGCAAAAACAAAGCCATCACCACAAACCATAGCATTTTCATAAAAACAAGAAGGAAGTGCTTCAAGATATAAAGACGGTACTGGGATTCTGGAGACTTGGGATCTAGTTCTAGTTCTGACTCCATAAGCGCGACAATTTCATGTCAGGAATGAATGAATGAATCAAGGGGAATTTTAAGGCTCTATAAGCTCACAGGAGTTCTACAATGTCTACAAAGAACTACAAGCAAATGCATTGGTTTCCTTTCTTTCCCCACTGTGAGGAAAGCCTAGTGTTTCAATCTTTCTTCCTTCACAAACTAGTCTCCACATGTACAGTGAGTTCTGCTTACAGATGTCCTAAGTTCCTCAGTTTTAACTGAATTTTTGCAATCAAATAAATAGGGCTTCAAGGATTTTAATTTGACATCAGTCAGACATTTTAGATAGACACGAATTTTTAGATTTTAGATAGACACGGAGTTTAGTCTCTGTTCAACTACTTATTAACTAGGCGACTCTAAGTTAAACATTTAACCTCTTGAAGCTTCTCTTTGCTCATCTGCAAAATGGGGATGATAACAGTACTTATACCAAGGGCTTATTTTTCCTTTTGTTAGGAAAAATAGAAAATCTATAAATAGAAGTCTCCGTATTAGTACAGTTCTAGGCACAGAGCAAGCATTCACCTGATGTCAGCTATTATCAATTATTATATAGGTCTAGAATATATAGGTTATACATTAGGCCTAGAATTTTTAAACCTTGCATGTAAGGAATCTCAGCCTCAGTTTCCATCTGGCTTAAACAAGTTTTTAGCAATCATTTTCTTAGCAAAGAGGCAATTATGATCCAGATAGTCTTTAAGCTCTTTTTGATGTGGACCATCTAAAAAGTCTCTATTGAATTTGTCACAGTATTCTTTCTGTTTCACATTTTGGTTTTCTGACCATGAGGCATGTGGGATCTTAGCTGTCTAGCCAGGGATCAAACCCAAACCCCCTGCATTGGAAGGTAAAGTCAAATCACTGGACCACCAAGGAAATCGCTGCTGGTGGTGGCGGTTTAGTCGCTAAACCACCTAGACTCTCACAGTCCCTGCCAGGCTCCTGGGTAATCTTTTAAAACTAGCATGATCCATGGTTGCTCCTATTTGACTTCCATTTCAAATGTCACTATTTACACTTAACACCTCACCCACTTAGATCTCAAATAGCTATTAATTTAAGAATTGTTCAAAGAGTACAGAATCCAAAAAAGGTTAAAATCCACACAAGCAAGGAAGCAAACAAAAATGTTTACTATTGGGTTAGCCAAAAATTTCATTCGAATTTTTCCATACCACCTTAAGGAAAAACCCAAATGAACTTTTTGGCCAGCCCCGTAAAAGTGCTTTTGGGCCTGAGGGTACAGTTTGCAGACTGGTGGGTTTCGCCAGGATCCGAGTTAACAAGCGTGGTTCTGGGGCCCTCGTTCACCTTAAGTGGGTGTTCTGTGCAGGCTCTTGCCAGGGCAGGATGTAACCCCCACGGACGTGAAGATTAATGTGGTCAAGAGGCGCCGGCAAGGACTTCCACTCACCCCGGGCTTGAATGTCCACACCCTGTGGGCGAGAAGATGGTCAGGGATGATAAGGGAACGCCTCTGCCTGGACGACGATCTACAAGCCGTCGTGTCCACGCTCGGGACCTGCTGCCGCCTGGCATCGGTTATCACGCTTTTCCACGCTTACCACCTGCTGTGTGGGCTCCAGGCTGCCAGGACGTCAGGTCAGGATCCCAGCCATAGCTGCCTCTCACCCTAGCCTCACTCCCCATTCTGTCTCTGCAGCCAGCAGCGCTGCCAGAGGAGGCTGACCAATCCTTTTATTTTATTCAGCTCCTGACTCCCTCCCCACAAAGGCATGTCCAGACCTTCCCTTTGCTTGGTCCCCTCTCTGCTTCCATCTCCTTCCACTGCCCCATGCCCTGCTTCCACCAACTTCACTAACACCTTTGACTCCTACTTGACAGAAATCATTAAAGTGAAGGGACCTGCTTCACAAATCCTTATCTTTACATCACTGTATCGTCCTTTATGTCTCACGTCTAGATCTTGCCCCATATGTGACAGGGAGAAGTGGCGCTCACCCCAAGGCACGAATCTCAGTTCCTTCCTAACATGTTCTCAACCTGGAGCCCAGATTCTCACATGCAGCACCAGGGACATCCTGGGCCAGCTACCTCCGTTGTGGGGGCTGTTCTGTGCTTTCTGGATATTGACCAATGTCCATCCCCTAGAGGCCAGCAGCCTCTCCCCCACCTTCCACCACATTGAGACAACCAAAAGTATCCCCAGACTTGGCCAGCGTCCCCTGGTACACAAGTCCTCCCATCTGAGAATCACCACTTTAGAGGCAAGGAGCAAAGCTACCATTTCTTCGCTTTTGGTCCCTGATGTTCATTCTATACAGATTTGATCTGTATCACATTCCCTGAGTCAGACTCTGCTTCATGGGTGGCCTCAGGACTCCAGAGTCTATAGAACTTAATACAAATTCCAGCCCATATCTCTGGGCTTCTTCAATTTCCTCACTGATATCACGAGGAAAGTGAATTACATGCTCTCTAATGAGAATTTATTCCAGTATCTTATGAATACTGGACTGATGGTTCTACCTTCAAGTGAAACTTGATACATGTAAAACTGTCAAAGTTTATCTTCTTACCAAATTCTTTAATTCTTTTGATGGTTTTTTTTTTCATTCTACCACACATTGTGGCTACATAGGATATGATCCTTCTCATGATTTCCTTTCTAGTACCTGATGAGTCACAAGCTTGTTTACTTTCCTTTAAATCGTTTCTGACTGGGCTCGCCTAAAAAATGCCTGTTAAAATATCCATAAAGACATGACTCTAAGGTCAAATCTTAAAGCAGCGCTATTAAAATAAGAATAGACAACTTAACATGACTTTGTACAGGAGAATTCTCACCAACCGCATAGTCACTGAATATGGCTGAAAAGCACTACTTTAAAAATCCAATATATAGTCTACACTGTAAACAAACAGAATGGCCACAAGTGAAGTATATAAAAACTGATTCACACACACTGTGTGCTCTTAGTCTTCACTAAAAGAGGCAATCAATAAGACAAGTCAGAATAGTTCCATGCTTCTCCCTCTCTCAGTAGTCTACAAACAGCAATGCCCAATATGCCCAATATGATAGAAAGTAAAGAAGGGTGGATAGAAGCCAACATCATGGCATGTCCAGTCACATAGACAGGGCCAAGACAGGCAAAAACTCTGCAAAGAACTATCAACTGCTGATTCTGCAGCTCGTTTAGAGAATCCGAGAGTCTGAGTAGATGAGGGTCCAGCTTTGGCAGAAGTGCATTAGCCTGTCCTGCTTCAAGATACCTGCCCCTTCATCAAACAGGCAGGGCCTGAAGATCAAGAGTAAGCATGCCATGTTGCTCTTGCAGTCAGACGAGCCCAGAAGGGACAGTGGGGGCTGAGAGTCCACAACTACCAAGGCAGCAATGATAGGAGGAGTCATGATCCCCAGGAAGTGGGAGCCACCTAGATAGAGAGCTAGGAGTCTTTCATTCTTTGCCCACCCTTCACTCCAGCAATTGCTCATTCCCAGTTTCACTGGACAAGCAGCAGAGAAACTGAGCAAAAATGGGAGCTCTCAAAACAAGTAGGGCTTTCTTATTTTTTCCTTTCCTGCTTTCCATCTCTTTGTCTGTCTGTTCTGGGTAATTTCCTAGGTTGTACCTTATAATTTCCTCATAAGCAAAATTCCTGCATCATGCCTTTAATTTGCAAGGATTGCTTTGTGAGTATGTCATGTTTAAAACATGCTTTCTTATTTTAAGTATATCTTCTTATCTTTCTGAGGGAACAAATTTTCTCGTTAACTTCTTAATAACATAGGTACAGAAAATTATACAAATAACAAGTACACAGCTCAATAAAGTTTTACCAAGTGAACACACCCATGAAACCACCACCTAGATCAAGAAGTGACTACTACCAGGATCCTAGATGGCTCTTTCCTCCCCTCTCATAATAATCACCACACCAAAGGCAGTAACTTTTCTGATTTTTATCACTTTTGCCTGGATTTTTAACTTGTATTTCATAAATGGAATCATACATTCTTTACTGTTTTGTATCTGGCTATTTGTGCTCAAGGTTATTTTTGTGATATTTATTTTCTTTATTTGTGTAGCAACACTTTATTAGTATTTAGTTTTAAAAATAGAATACAATCTACTTATCCATTTTACTGTTGATGGACATTTGACTTATTTCCAGTTTTTTGCTCTTTTACAAATAATGCTGCTATGAAACATTCTTGAACTTTTTTGGTAAAATATATACACTCTAGGAATAAATCTGTAACATTATTGTTTCTTCCCAGATATATATTAACATATAAATAGTTATATAATTAATTGGTATATATTATATAATTGACATAATAAGTAGTGATATACATGACATATTAATTATATAATTAAATAACATATAATTATATATGGTTACTAATATATAATTATATAATGAAGAAGGTATTAATTATACAGCTAGCATATAATAGATAGTGATATGCTATCTAATATATGTTAGTTCAGGTTTGCTTTTATTTTCTGAATTGACAATATTATTTTAATGTAAGCTGGGAGAATATAAAAAAATAACAATCAAAAACATTTCTGGAAAAGGATGATAACATATTGATCTGTCATATTATACCTATTTACAAAATCCTAAAAAATCTACCAAAAAGAAGAAAAGAATCAAATTCTGACTTCTCTGTATCCCAGCAAAAGGTCCCTGCGGAAGGTTCTGTGGAAGACTCTGTTTCCTCAGCTGAGTCTCTGGGGTTCAGATTAGCCCGGAAAAGTTGTATGATGGAGAAGGTTATGTTCCTTCCCCATTTCTAAATGCAGTTATGTTATACTAGCTCACAGGAGTCAGGCCTAATACTTCTATGTATCTTTCACACACTGCCAAGGACCTTGCTTACCTTAGAAAGTACATTCAACAACTCTTTGGGCATCTCCACTGTAAAAGGAGGTATGCAAAAAGGCAGAGAGGAAAAGGCTCCTAATACTTATAAACTTCCAGTCTAACAGGGAGGATATAAATAAAACCCATAGTTTCCAGCACAACTTCAAGCATTTTTCCAATGTCTGCCATTACACAGCACTGTGAAAAGTGGCGGTATAAGGAAAGAGACAAACTAACAAATAAAGAACACCCACAAAAATCCAGGTACTACAGGAGTACTTGATGCACAACTCTATGAGGAAAGTGGTCTTTCCCCATGTGGAAGTGAGAAAACTGAGGCCATAAGGTTACAAGTGACTCATTCAAGACCACACAACAGGTGGGCTACAGAGACAGAATTTGACCTGAGGTCTGTCAGAAACTGAAGACTGTGAGTGCTGTCATTTTCCCAGGTTGTACAGAGGCAATCAGAAAAACTTACCGTGTAGTAATCATACCAGCGGGCTCTAGGGAAATATGCAGTGACATCTCTGGCATTCTAAAATTAAACAAAAATAAGGTGTGAGTGCAGTAGGCTCAGCTATAGAGGGCAGAATAACCTATTTGCATAGCAGAGGAGCCAAAACTATAGCAATGGCCTTGGACCCACAGACCTGTCCTCTCTGGAGGTCACCAGTGTTGGGAACAGCTTCCTTCCCTGCCCTCTTCTCAAACTGGGAGATTTGCCTAACCAAAAGTGGTGGCTTCTGTAAAACCCTCTGGGATCCGGAACTTACAGAGGGAAAAAAAAATGATCATTTGCCTATAGGCTTATTCCATACCCTCTTCAAAGAGACAAACTGAGGTTATGTCTAGAGCAGAAAAAAAGAAAAAAGAAAAGTGGCAGGTTTATGGGCATTAATACTTTAGAATTTATGATTAGTGCAATAAGTTTTGGAGAAAATCCAGTTAACTGACATTTTAATCAGAAGCCTAATCATCGATAAAAGAAGTAAAGAAATGGATGCCTGAGGACCTCTTTTGGAGGAAGGGAAGGGCTGGCCAGTGATGACCATATACACATTGGCTGCAAAAAATTCTTCTGAAAAGTTTCTCTATAACAGTGACAGAAGATAGGAAGGATTTCTTTGTATTTACAGTACTGCCCCCACCTGATTCCTACTCATTGCAATTAAAGAAAAAATGATTGTATCTTCAAGTGTAACAGAGGGTTTTTTCCTTTTCCATTGTTCAGTGAATCAGAACTTGATATTTTAAAGATGAGGGAGCTGAAGACTGGAACATCTAAGTGAAGGACTTCAGTTCAGAGGGAGAAGAAGAGGCAAAGGTAGGCAAAGAATAAGAAAGCGCATCTCAGGACCCCAGTCTGATGAGGCCTCTTCTCTTTAACTAGTCTCTGGCCTCACAGGTGGGATCATCAGAGGCCTCCATACTCACAGCTTCCAGGACAGGGCTGACCAGGAAGGCTGGGCCCAGCAGGAACTGACTGTCTACATCCCAGGTCATCCGGTCTGACACAAACCTGGGGAGGGAAACCAAGGTATCACCGTTAGGACCCCCTCTACAGGATTCCAGGTCAAGGCCTTGAAAAAACTCCTCAAATTCAGACCTAAGTTGGAAATCCAGCTGCATTCTATGCCATCTTTATTCTTTCCCTAGATCTACCTTAATCAGATACATGTTCACTTTCTACATGCCATGTTCTTCAAACTCAGAAATAGTTGGGTTTAGACATGTTCTCCCCTATCAACATCTCCAACTTCTTAACCTTCAGTGCAAGAATGGCCTTCATTCCTCAGATATCCCCCTGGCATACCTTCTTTTATGATGTGAGTTACTACAAATGCACCAATTAGAAAGAAATTATTCTATGTTGTATTGTCTATCATGTTGAGTTTTTTAAAATATTCAGTAGCCTTTTATCTAAGAGTGAAGGTGTGACAGACACCATGCTTAAAAGAGTCATAATGTATGGTCTGTGCCTAGAGAGCTCTGGGCAAAGACAGTCACATCTTTAATTTGGGAGAATTCTGCAACAGCTACTATAGAGAAGGAAATTATCACAGTCCCTGGGACCCTGGCTGGACACTCACTCATGGAGAAGAGGCCGTACGACGGTGCTGCCCTCCATGCTGGCTTTGTGCATCAGGGTGTAGAAATACGGCAGCAGGGCGTATCTGGTCTCCAGAACGCTCTTGGAGATTGTCACGAAGGTAGAATTCCAGGACACGGGGTCTTGCCTCTAAGGAGAAAAAGAGTGTTCAGTGCTTTAAGGGACGTAGGGGACTTAAAGAGGTCACTGAACGGTTAGTCCAAATGAAGATCACACACGGCTAAACCAACGATGACTATAGATGAGGCTCAGAGAATATGTTTAATAGACTGAAAGAAATCACTGAAGCCTTCCCAGGACAGTTGAAAAACTTTCTTATAAGAAATTGGGCTGGGGGCAGGGGTGCATATCTGGTACAATGCCCAAATCAAAAGAATAATCTGAAGAACATTGAGGAATATGATTCATTGAAATGTGAAGATTCCTTTATGTATCTGTTGGCTATTTGTGTATCTTTTTTTTTTGGAAAACTGTCTATTCGGTTCCTCTGCCCATTCTTAGTTCAGATTGCAGGATGGACAGAGATGGATTGTCAGTCAAAGTATAAAAACTTCTAGTTAGAAGCTAAATATTTCTGAAAAAAATAAATAAATAAAAATTAAAAAGAAGAAGTTAAATATTTCTGGTGATTAAATGTGCAGCATGGTGCCTATAGCTAATGACTGTTGTTGTTCAATTGCTAAGTCGTGTCCAATTCTTTGAGACTGCCACACGCCAGATTTCCCTGTCCTCTACCCTGTCCTTCACTATCTCCCAGAGTTTGCTCAATACTTCGTTTTATACATAGTTAACAATACTATATAATAAGGGCTTCCCTGATAACTTAGTGGTCAAAGAATTAGCCTGACATTGCAGGAGACATGGGGTCAATCCCTGGGTCAGGAAGATCCCCTGAAGGAGGAAGTGGCAACCCACTCCAGTATTCTTGCCTGGGAAACCCCATGGACAGAGGGGCCTGGCAGGCTATAGTCCATGCGGTCACACAGTTAGACATTACTTAGTGACTAAACAACAACACTGTATGATAAACTTGAAAGTTGCTAAGAGTATAGACGTTAAATGTTCTCACCACAAAAAAGGAATGGTAATTATGTGAGGTGATTGAGGTGTTAACGGATCCTACTGTGGTAATAATTTCATAATATATTTCAAGCTTTTTAAAAAAGGAACATAAGGGTTTAATGGTTTATAAGATGTCCTTGGGGAATATAAACAACTTTGTGTGCTATGTGCTCAGTCATGCCTGACTCTTTGTGACGCTATGGACTATAGCTTGCCAAGCTCTTCTGTCCATGGAATTTTCCAGGCAAGATGCTGGAGTGAGTTGCCATTTCCTTTTCCAGGGGATCTTCCCGACCCAGGAATCAAACTTTCGTCTCTTGCATCTCATGTGTTGGCAGGCAGAGTCTTTACCACTGCATCATCTGGGAAGCCTGTACATTACTTGTAGCTCAAATGGGAATCTGTGTTCCTGGCAACACAAAACTTTTGAGCTCTGAGTTTAATGTCCTACCCTGGTCCCAATGGTGTTGTGATTTCTTGCGAAGGGGTAGAAGGCCCCTAGTTGCATCCAGCGAGCACACATTTCAAATTCAGCATCTTGAAAGAATCCACAAATATCTGCTCCTGTCTGAAACAAGATAGAACAAAATGGGCCAGTTAATGATTTCTGAAAGATGTTGCCATCTGCATCATGATTAGGAGCGACCCAGAGGACACCACAGGGACTTCACTGGTGGTCTAGTGGTTACAGTCCCCCTTGCAGTGCAGGTGACAAGGGTTCAACCCCTGCTCGGGGAACTAAGATCCCACAAGCTATGGAATAACTAAGCCCACGTGCCACAACTACTGCGTCAGAGTGCTGCAATGAGAGATACCACATGCCGCAACTAAGACCCAAGGCAGCCAGATAGATAAACACTTTTTTTCTAAAAAGAACAAAAAAGGACACTTACGTAGGGTATACCAAAAAGACTAAACTCCATCATGCCTGCAAGAGAACCATGGCTGGGTCAGACGAGACACTCATGACCTGCCTCCTCCTCCCTCCCCAGAGAATCCTTGATCCAAGATCCTGACTCCTCTCCCGCCAGCAACCCACACACCAATGATCGACTTCTTCAGCTGGTCCCACGCAGCCGTGTTGTCGCCCAGCCAGTGTCCTCCCCAGCGACCAGAAGAGGGGAAAGTGGAGCGAGTGATGACGATCCCTCGCTGTCCCGTCACCTCCTGCACGGCTCTGCTCAGAGGGGGATAAGGGGGTGACTTAGGGCAGAGCAGGAGAGGAAAGTCCCAGAGCTCCTGAGCCTATGGCTCAAGGACAAAGCATCTCATGTGTCCCAGAAAGGAATATGGAAAACTGGGTCATGAAGTCCCAATTGACTGATTCCTGGTGATGAAGATAATATTAAAACCTGTGTCTTTATATGGTATTTTACAAAGTTTTATAAAAACTACAGAATGTAATAGACTCACTGGATCACCTAAAAATAATAGCTAGTCACTGAATCTTGCTATCTATTTACTCAATACTCAGTTTAATATAGTGGGGAAAGAAGAAGGTGAATTCCTGTATAAGGCTTTCCTTAGGATAATTCTTATTAAGCATGGACTTGAGCACACAAAATGAGGCAGGGATAATCCAGCAAGACACCAATTGGCTAGCCAACAGGAATGACAAAATAAATAAATAAATAAAACCCAATAGAGATGAGTCACTTCTGAAGTCAAGGAAAGAGATACCCAGTCCTCTGTGTTCCCTTCTAATAGCTAAAGTTACTATAGCATCATCTGCACCCTGTGATGATTGCCTGTGTCTCTGTGTGTGCTTCCTCCATGAGGACTATTGGCCTTTCACCAGCATGACCAGCTCTTATTTAAATCTGTCCTCCTCACTAGGATCACAGGATGTGGCTCCATGCTCATGAGTGTTTAATGCTGGGTTGGCGAAAGTGTCCATTGGGGTTTCTCTATATGATATTACAGAAAAACCCAAACTTCATGGTCAACCCAGTAAGTGAGAATTGCTATAGAGCTATAATTAAAAGCTACCCAACTCTTGATGCGAAGAACCGACTCATTGGTAAAGACCCTGATTCTGAAAAGATTGAAGGCAGGAGGAGAAGGGGATGACAGAGGATGAGATGGTTGGATGGCATCACTGATGCAATGTACATGAGTTTGAGTAGACTCCAGGAGCTGGTGATGGACAGGGAAGCCTAGTGTGCTGCAGTCCATGGGGTCGCAAAGAGTCGGACACGACTGAGCGACTGAACTGACTGACTGAACTCTCGAAAGAGGGAATGAAAGGGGGAGCAGGGTAACTTCCCCAGTCCCAGGCTGTCCCAGCTGGAGAAGGGCGATGATGACTCACTCGTATGTAGGTCTGGTCTGGGCCCACCCGTAGAGGCTGTGCACGTCATAGTGGCGCACCGGTGAACCGTCAGGCAGGACCTGCTGGCCCTCCATGCACATGGTCTTGCTGCTCAGGCCCTGGTCCCTGGACTCCAGATCTGAGGAGAAAGAGCTAGCGATGTGACATTGACCCCTGCCTGATCCTGTTTAGCCTTGACCTCGCTTCATGGAATTGAAGCAAGGCAGTGTCTGGCTCTTAAGGCTAAGCTGATCTCTGCATGGGTCCCTCTTCTCCCCAGCATCCTGGAAATGTGCCTGATTCTTAGTTACAGTGGCACCTGCAGGTGTTTTCAGCACCCAGGACCCCGGAGGAGAAAGCAGCGGCGTGCGGAGAGCACAGCCATCAAACACGGACAGGCTCCAACCAAGCTTCTAGCATGTACATTATTTCATGTAATTCTTATCATGATTCTTTGAAGAGGATATCATGATCCTCCTTTTACAGTTTAAAAAACTGAGATTTGGAAAGAGCAAGTCATCTGCTGAAGGTCATATGGCTCATAGAGAAAATAATAATTGGATCCAAGACATGAACACAAGTACAGTGCCAAAGTCACTGACTCCAAGGTAAGGGGAAGCTGTTACTGTCCACCCACTGATGACATAACAGATTCCTGGGGAGGGACTCACATGAGCCTGCGGAACTAAGACCCTGAGCTATAGAGGCTGTTGGAGACACGACCACTGTTAAGTAAGTGAGAAATTCACTCAAAGGGGCCAATAACTTGCCCACACCCAACTGGGTAAAGTTCTCAGGAATGGACTTGTTACCTTGCCGCCCCCCTCAACCCCCCTACAAAACAGAGCATCAGTCAGGATGTCCCTGCACATCAGGGTAAATGCCAGGTTGCTGGGTTCTTGCAGGGCTCACTCCCTGTTCCCATGAAGCTGCCAGTAGAGAAGGCCAAGGATCCTCACGTGGCATATAGGGAGGGTGGTTCAGAGTGGCATCCTTGCAGCCTGGAGGGACTGCTCCATTCACAAAGCTGGCTGGTTCATTCATATCCTAGAAATATCAAACCCGGAAATAATTTACTTTTAAAAAGAGCTACATCCTGTCAACCCAGAGACAAGGAAGCAGAGAATACATTGTTCACCATCCAGTAGTTTCATAGGTACCAGCCCAGGGAAGATTAATCAAATCCAGCTTGAGAAAGATCAGGGAAGCCCTACAGAATGACTGGCTAGAGGATTTGAAAAAACTCTGAGGGTGTGAGGTAGGCTCGGTTCCAAGGAATTCCTGGTTATCACCTTGGACTTTTATAGCCAGAACTTCAGACAAGGTACAAGGTAAAAGGAGTATCGGAGTGGGCCAGTCCTGACTGGAAGAGCTGCAGTCTGATATGTTCAAAGTCTTTCCTGGGTGACTATTACCTCTTCGGATTAAAGGTCAGGGATACATATGCTGAGGCACGCAGAGAGAGAAACACAACTGTCCCCGTGTACACAGACACAAACGTGCACACTTACAATCCATAAGCCATCGAACTTCAAGCTCTTCTCTGGTTCCCGTGGATTGCTGTACAGTTCTGTCAACTCCCTTTTCCACCACGCGATGGTGGAATTACGGAAAAAGTCTGGAAAGGCCACAAATGCCCGGTATTTCTGTAAGGAGGAAATACAATTTCTTTGTCCTGAACAAATATATTAGACAGAAAATTGGTATTTCCTGAAAGCTTAACTTACAAGTTCTGTGTTCTGTGTTCTGTGTTCTGTTCTGTGTGGTGATAGTTAATCCAAACAGAGCTTAAGGAATGTTCTTAACTTATTTGAAATACAATGAATGCAAAGAATAGGAATGAGCACAAATGAAACCCCTTCTTATCACCTGGAAAGCATTCATGGACTGTTTTCCTCTTTGTATCAACACAAATGGTAGCTACCAACACCCTGGACTCACTATTTCATCTGCTAGATACCCACTCCTCAACCTCTGTCCTGCAGTTTCCTAAGCTCTCCTCAAAGACAAAGCATGAGCCAGGGAGACTGCAGCTTGAAGGGGGCAGAGAGCAGATGCACTGTCAACAGGTCGGAAAGAAACAACCAGGTGATTCTCCCCTATTTCATTCTCGGGAGGAAAAGGGGGTAAGAGGTAAGGTTGCATTTTATTACATTAAACTATCTAACTGATACGTATCTGGGTTTTCTTTGGTTTCAGAGTCACTTGAAAAGTGCAGTGTCAAACACTTATTGCGTGACCTAGGCTTTAAATATCTACATTATTTCATGTAATTCTTATCCTAATTCTATGAAGAAGAATTAATTGTGTGTCAACTAAATTAGAAGAACTTAAAGAGAAAGTTTCAACTCCCCTTTCTCTTATCTTTTTCAAATGATAAAAACAATGTCTTTATTTTAACCTGGAAAATGGACCCAAGGTATAACTCTAGAACTATAACCCTTTGGAGAGGAAGGCCCTTGTTGACCCTTGTATTCCCCCACCCTGCTGAGCTTAGAAACTGCATAATTGTGAATTCATTCCACTTAACAACAGGAAATCTTCATAAATTTCTACAGAACTATGATGCTTGTTATGGACCTTTCTGGTCCTTTGTATGTCTTAGTAAATCAGTTCTTCTGTGTTCATCCGTGCCTTTCAAGAGTTAAAAGTTAAATAATGCTGGTGGCAAGGGTGTGGGTGGTGTGGGAACAACAGAAAGAGGACTTGGACTAGGGAACCTCCAGTTCTGGTACACAACAGATAACAGGCAAGTTAAAAACCAATGTCTAGATAAAACACCACAAGGAACAGGAAGGGAAAAAAATGGATCAGCACACAAGGATCCAGCTCACAGAGAATGTCAAGGTGTTGAGTCACATCACTGAGCATCTTATGAAGGGGAAGCATGTCAAGAAGGCCTTTTTTGTTAGAAAACAGAGGTGGAAATATAGAAACAACAAAACAAGCTTTCACTGGAAACAGAGAGCTGCAGCTGAGGCAGGGTTAGAAACATGGGGCAGAGGAGGGAAGCAGAGGATTACAGCAGACAGAGTCAATGCCAGTCACGTCCGAGGGACAACTGAATCCCAGGTGAGACACAGGGAGCAATTTGACCACTTTGGTTTGTGAATCCCACTAAAAGGTGCTCTGACCCTTGCCCATGAAATGAAGAAAACTCTGCTGTTCTCCAAGGACCTGGTCCCACCTCACTCCCGTCTGTGTTCCACTCCTGCTTCGCTGCTTCTGCAATGCCATTTCCCCTCATCCTCAACCCATGATGTACCCACCTGGCCCCATTTCTTAGCAGGTAAACAATAACAACAACTGGTATAAAAAAATAGACACATTGATCAGTGGAATGGAAAAGAAAGCCCAGAAATAAACCCATGCATATGCAATTAATCTTTGACAAGAATGCAAGGAACATAAATGGGGAAAGAACAGTCTTCTATTAACAGTGGTAGAAAAACATGAAGGGAATTCTCTGGTGGTCCAGTGGTTAAGACTCCATGCTTCCACTGCTGGGAGCCTGGATTCAATCCCTGATTAGGGAACTAAGATCCTACAAGCTGGGTGGAGTGGGCAAAATAAGAGAGAGAAAAGAAAAACGTGGATATCCACATGAAAAGAATGGAACTAGGGCTTCCTTGTGGCTCAGTGGTAAAGAATCCGCCTGCCAATGCAGAAGACACGGGTTTGATCCCTGATCCAGGAGGGTCCCACTTGCCTAGGAGCAACTAAGACCGTGTGTCACAACTTTAGAGGCTATACTCTAGAGCTCAGGAACTGCAATTACTGAAGCCCGCCTGCCTAGAGCCCATGCTCCACAACAAGGGAAGTCACCACAATGAGAAACCCGAGCATCACAACTAGAGAGTGGCCCCCACTTGTCCCAACTAGAGAAAAGTCTGTGCAGCAACAAAGACCCAGCACAGCCAAAAAAAAAAAAAAAGAATGAAACTGGACTCCTATCTTATACTGCTTATAAAACTTAATTCAAAATGAATTAAAGATTCAAAAGTAAGACCTGAAACCATAAAACTTCTAGAAGAAAACATAGGAAAAAATTCCTCAACACTGGTGTTGGCAGTGAGATTTTGGATTTGATGATACCTAAAGCACTAGTGACAAAAGAAAATTAAGTGAGAATACATCAAACTAAAAAGCTTCTCCATAAAAAAACAATCAACAAAATGAAAAGGAGAAAATATTTAAAAGGCAAATACCCAATGAGTTAATATTTTTAAAATATATGGAAGTTATAAAACTCAATAGCAAGGAAAATAACCCACAAATAAATTGATTAAAAAATGGACAAAGGACCTAAACAGACATACTTGCAGAGAAGGCCTACAAATGGCCAACAGATACATGACAAAGTTCTTAACATCACTAATCATTAAGGAAATGCAAATCAAAACCACAATGATAAGCTGTTTCTAAAGCTTTTATGAAAAAGATGACAGACAACAAGTGTTGGCAAGCATGTAAAGAAAAGGGACTCCTTGTGCATTGTCAGTAAGAATATAAACTGGTATAGCCATTATGAAAATACTATGGAGTTCCCTCAAAAAATTAAAAATAGAACTACCAAGTGATCCAGCAATCCTACTTCTGGGTATATATCTTAAAGGAAGCAAAATTAGTATCTTGAAGAGATATGTCCCATATTCACTGAAGCATTATTCACAATAGCCAAGATGTTGAAAAAACTTAAGTGTCTGCCCACAGATGAGTGGATAAAGAACACGTGGGTGTGTGTGTGTGTGTGTGTGTGTGTGTGTGTGTGTGTGTACACTGGAATATTATTCAGCTATGATAAAGAAAGAAGACTTGCCATTTGCAATAACCTAGAAGGCATTATTATGGATAAATCTAGAAGGCATTATTCTAAGTGAAATAAGCCAGATATAGAAAAACAAACACTGTTATGATCTCACATATGTGGAATCTGAGAAAAATAAGTTGAACTCACAGAAACAGAGAGTAGAATAGTGATTACCAGATGCCAGGAGGTGGGGAAATGAGGAGATGCTGGTCAAAGGTTGCAAGCCTTCATTTATTAGATGAATGAATTCCTGGGCCTGATATCCAATGTGGTGATTATAGCAAACAATACTGTATTGTATACTTAAAAGATGTTAAGAGAGTAGATTCTCCCCACATACATACACAAATGGCAACTATCTGAAATGGTGGATGTGTTAATTAACCTGATTCTGGTAATCATTTCATGATATACATGTGTATCAAATGATCACATTGTATACTTTACATATATACAATTTTATTTATCAATTATACCTCAGTTAAGCTGGAGGGAAAAATAAAAAACTAAAATAAATATGTAAAAATCAAGGATCCCATGACCCTGAACTTCTCTGGCAGACTCCTATGCCCATGCGGCCTGCCTGGACCACCAATCTTCAAGTGATCTTCTGTGAGAAACAACAGAGATTGCAGGAAGCTAGATTCTCTCTCTTGGATCCTCATCTGAGATCCATGGTAAGTGAGAACCTGTTCCTGGGAGAGAGCAAGTTTTAACATATGGCTAGAAACTGGGGCTTCCCTGGGGGCTCAGAGGTTAAAGTGTCTGTCTGCAACGCGGGAGACCTGGGTTTGATCCCTGGGTGGGGAAGATCCCCTGGAGAAGGAAATGGCAACCCACTCCAGTATTCTTGCCCGGAGAATCCCATGGATGGAGGAGCCTGGTGGGCTACATTAGTCCATGGAGTCGCAAAAAGTCAGACACGACTGAGCAACTTCACTTTCACTTTCAATTCCTTTAGAAACTTGGAATTAAGATCAGAGTTGAGGGACTTCCCTGGTGGTCCAGTGGTTGAGAATCTGCTTGCCAATGCAGGGGACACAGGTTTGATCCCTGGTCCTGGAAGATCCCACATGCAGCTAAACCTGCGTGCCAGAACTACTGAAGGCCACATGCCTAGAGCCCATGCTTTGCAACAAGAGCAGCCTCTGTAGTGAGAAGCTTGTGCGCCACAGCTAGAGTAGACCCCGCTCCCAACTAGAGAAAGCCTACGTGCGGCAGCAAGGACCCAGAGCAGCAAAATAAAGGGAAAAAGATCAAAGCTGAGAAACCCAAGGAAAGATGGGGGGGAGGATGTTAAGAGTGAAGATGGAGAAGCCTACCCACAAAAAGATGTGCAGAGAAAAATACCCTATCAGTAAAGACAGGGGTGAGAGACTGCTTGAAAAGGATACTCAAAGCAAAAACTGCAAAAGCAACAATAAATATACTAATTCAGGCAAAAGACAGTGTTTCTTAGAGGTTTCATTCAGTGGAAATTTCCTGGATGTTTGTAATATGATAGTCATGGAGTGGAAATCATCACTCGGTCACTTGAAACCATGGACACAAGTAATTTAAGATCTCTGAGTCTTAGTTATGCAAAGCATAAAAATAACTATCCCCCAACTGGGGTAAAATATTGCATGCAAAGCAATTGGCACAAGACAGATGCACAGGACACGTTCCCTATGTGAGTTTCCTCATCTCGCCCATGCTCACGACTCAGGGATGTCCAGTATCCTAAGCATGGTGGCACCTTCCTGGCATCCCTGATCCCCCACATCCACACAAGCCCCTTACCTCCACTTGACTGTCCCAGTCTAGAGAACTGTTTATTACCACATCAGGAAAATCAGGCCAGACCTGTGAAGAAAAACATGTTTCAAAGCAATGCACTAGATAATTTCTCTTATATAGCATTTCCTAAGAAACTATAGGGCTTTCCAGGTAGTGCTAGTGGTAACGAACCCACCAGCAATGCAAGAGACATAGAAGACACAGGTTCAGTCCTTGGATTGGGAAGATCCCCTGGAGGAAGAAAATGGCAACCCACTCTAGTATTCTTTCATGAAAAATCCCATGGGTGGAGGAGCCTGGTGGGCTACAGTCCATGGGGTCACAAAGAGTTGGACTCGACTGAGGGGTTACAAACACAAGAAACTATAAACCTTGTTCTATGGGTGATAATACTTTGATTTTCCTGTAGAATTGATCTAGAGAAAAGTGGATCACACAATGTACACACACATTCCTTTAAGATTCCTTAAAAGTGGTGACAAATGCCAATGGAGAATATGAGAACTTCTGACCTCCAAGTCCAAATGGAAAAAAGAAAAAAATGTGCAAACACACTGACAGTGTGGGGATTAGTGAATCGCTCAGGGCATACCTTTCCCCAGACAATGCTCCCATCACTCGGGTCTTTGATGAAGACATCGTCCTCTACACCCCGTGTGAATGGCAGATAGGGCTTGGTCTCGTTGCCAGAAATGGCTGGGTCCTAAAATCAAAGCACAGGGCAGTGAGGAAACCAAAGCCAGAGAATGACTCAGGGTAGGGAAAAGGAGAATTCCTCCAAAAAGGAGGCATGGCTTCCACCCATGCTATAGAGCTTCTGTGAACCCAGGGAAATACACTTTCTGTATTGAACCTCAATTTCTCTACTCATAGCATGGAAGAAAACACAGGGATGAAGCTTTCTCCACCAAAGTCCATTCAGTCTTCCAAATAGACTCCACCCAGTCACATAGCAACTAACCAGAATGATGATGACCCGCATCCCATCGGCCTGCATGCGAGTAATCAGAGCTGGAAACCCCTCAAACTCGACGTCAAGGGTGAAGTCCAGCTGCCGCTCCATGTAGTCAATGTCCGAGTACTGCACATCCTGGAAGAGGACAGAGGAAACTTACACAAGCTCAGGTCCACGTGAGAACAATGGTCCAGTAACCAGGGGTAAAGTTCAGACGGCTTCTTGATTCTTTCAAATCCCACCTCTGTTATTTGCTAGGTATTCGGTTCTGGAAAAGTCACCTAATTCTCAATCTTTTAGTAGTCAAAATAGAAAATAAATAAATAAATAAATAAATTAGCAAAAAGCAGAATGATAATGTCGACCTCCACAATTTTGTCTGTGGAGATACATGAAAAAAATCAATGAGAGTGCTTTGTAAAGGACCAGAATAAGGAGCGAACAGAGGATGTAGATGGTTGGATGGACATGAGTTTGAGCAAGCTCTAGGAGTTGGTGATGGACAGGGAAGCCTGGCCTGCTGCAGTCCATGGGGTCACAAAGAGTCAGACATGACTGAGCAACTCAACTGAACTGAAAGGGTAAACATGGTTATCTCCTCCAGAAAGCCAACTCAGGTATCAGGGGTTCAGATTCAGACAAAATAACCTACTAACACAGTACTAGCACAGTATTAACACAACATGGACAGTAAATCCACTAAAAATAAAACAAACAAAAGCATCTGTAATTGCTTTGGAACAGCAATCCTGGGGGTAATCAGACACAGCTTTCTTATTAAGAATAAAATATTGCATGCTAGACTTTCCATTAATAGGAAACGAGAAAATTCAGAGAATAACATTGATTAATAGAAAAATCGATGGCTCAGTCTGCCAAAGCAGGAGATGCAGGTTGAATCTCTTTGTCAGGGAAATCCCCTGGAGAAGGAAATGGCAACCCACTTCAGGATTCTTGCCTGGGAAATCCTGTGGATGGAGGAGCCTGGAGGGCTGCAGTTCATGGCGTCACAAAAGAGTCAGATATAACTTAGCGACTAAAACACAACTTATCTTCAAGTAAAGGTGAAGTTTGTCTCCACACGTATTTCTTCTGGAAACCAGTCCCAAGAACAAGATTCAACCAAGAATTAGATCAAAGCTGGGGGCATGCTGAGATGTAGTGCTGGCAAAGTGTCGGAACTGAGGTTATATCTATAGACACAATGGTCTCACTGAATTTGGGTCAATTTCTTTTAAGGAAGCAAAACTACTCTTTGGGCCACCTTTTATACGGTAGCAAGGATGTTTTTGACTAGATGTCATGAAGTCATATGAAAGAAATGGAAGCATGACCTAGTAGAAAGAACCCTAGAGCTGACCCAATGCCCTCCTCCTTTGGCAAATCACTGTGACTCTTCCAGTTGGGGACAATTACACTGCCCCCCCCCCCCTGCTTATATTATAACCACCGGGAAGGGGTGAGACTGAGTGTGATCCTGTATGAGAAAGTGCTTTGCAATTTCGTAGAGTCTGACAAAATCAGACAAATGCAGGCATAGAGACAAGGGTTGACCACGAGGTCCCAGAGCCAGAACCCCACAGGCTGACAACATACATAGGGGATCTGTGCAGCCACCATTGCGTCGTACAAGCTGGCGATCTCAGAGTCGTTCTGGTATCCATAGCGACACAGCTGAAACCCCAGGGACCAGTAAGGAACCATCACCGGCCGACCAATCAACTAGAAAATAAACAGAAAATTTAGTCCTTAAAAAGAAGAATTTGGATTAAAGTGGAACACAAAGTAATAATATTTTCCCAGTGTCCCCAGTTAGATAATCGGCAACTCAAATTCAGAGGGAAATGAAGAGGATGCAAAGCAACTAGGATAACTTGGAGAAATCGTCCTGCCAGACGTGACCTCTCTTGAAAATCTGATGTTACTGCTATTTCCAGTGATTTCTAGCTTGCTGGTTAAGAACACTAAATTCAGAAACAAAATGCCTGGGTTGCCCTATAGGATCCAATCTCTGCTGGCTATGTGACTCTGGACAAAAGCGAAATAACCTCTTATACATGTTCATTCACTTGTAAATCGAGGATAATAACGTATTTGTTTCATAATGTTTTGTGAAGACTGAGTGAATTAATATGTGGAAAGTGATCTGACATGCAGCAAGTAATATATCAGTGCCAGACAGTAAGTTTTATAGCTCTGTTTGCAGCCGATGCCAAAGCAACCGTGATGAGCTCTGCAACCACAGTTATCATGTCCGCCATCCCCGCCCTCACCACAATGACCACCACCATCGCCACCACACCACCTTCACCACCACTGCCATCACCCCCACCACACTGCCTCCACCATCTCCACCATCATCACCACCATCTCCACCATCATCACCACTATCACCACCACCCCTATTACCACCATCACCACCACCCCTATTACCACCATCGCCACCACACCACCTTCACCACCACTGCCATCACCCTCACCACACTGCCTCCACCACCACCACCATCATCACCACCACCCCTATTACCACCATCACCACCACCCCTATTACCACCTTCACCACCACCCCTATTACCACCTTCACCACCACTGCCATCACCCTCACCACACTACCTCTACCATCACCACCATCATCACCATCACCACCACCCCTATTACCATCATCACCACCATCACCACCACCCCTATTACCCAGCTATAACCAGCGGTACTATTACTACTTCTGCCACTCCGCAGTGCTCTTGCGGCTGCTGCTGCTAAGTCACTTCAGTCGTGTCCGACTCTGTGCGACCCCATAGACAGCAGCCCACCAGGCTCCCCCGTCCCTGGGATTCTCCAGGCAAGAACACTGGAGTGGGTTGCCGTTTCCTTCTCCCTGCAATGCTCTTAGAGGCTATGAATTTAACAGCTATTGGGATGTATTTATTGTTCATTATTCTATAACCTACCTGTCACTCAGAAAGACCAACAGTTTCAGTTATCATCTAAGAACTACAGAAAGCACTGTATAATACTGGGTAACCAACTGAATTCCCTCCTACCTCCGTGTACTGCTGAGTCACAAGCTCTGGAGTTGGCCCCAAAACCACATAAAAGTCCAGAATCCCTCCTGTGGTACGGTATGTCAAGGCAGGCAAGGGCTGGAAGGTCACGTCTAGAAATGCAGAAAATACCAATCAATATGGAAACCTTGAAGTGAGAAATTACTCCTGAAATTCATACATTCTCCTTCTTCCTATGCCTCTATTGTAGAGTATTGAGAGAAAGCAATTTGTACTATACCTACACAGAATTTTAAAAGTTAAGTGAAAGTCTTCAGAGCATATGCCTGGATTTTTTCCCCTTTGATGCACCTATTACCTTATTATATGTTTTGTCCTTCTGCTCTTTTAAAACTGCTACTATTGATTTTGTTTCAGAACAGTTTAAGACTTAGAAGAAATTGCAAAAATAGTACTAAAACTTTTCTTGGACACTTCCCCCAGTGTCCCCCAGTGATGACTCTTACATAACCATTGCATGTCATCAAAACCAGGAAACCAATGTTGATATAATTGTATTAACTCAGATTCAGGCCCTATTCAGATTTCTCCAGTTTTCACAAGCACACTCTTTAACTCCACTTCCTGATTCCCCAACCCCTTTCCAATATACTACTCAAATTTTCTTTACACCCTGATGCTCTTGAACTGTGATGTTGGAGAAGACTCTTGAGGGTCCCTTGGACTGCAAGGAGATCCAACCCGTCAATCCTAAAGGAAATCAGTCCTGAATGTTCATTGGAAGGACTGATGTTGAAGCTGAAACTCCGATACTTTGGCCACCTGATGCAAAGAGCTGACTCATTTGAAAAGACCCTGATGCTGGGAAAGATTGAAGCCAGGAGGAGAAGGGGACGACAGAGGATGAGATGGTTGGATGGCATCACTGACTCAATGGATATGGGTTTGGGTAAACTCCGGGAATTGGTGATGGAGAGGGAAGCCTGGTGTACTGCAGTCCATGGGGTTGCAAGGAGTCAGACACGACTGAGCAACTGAACTGAACTGAACTGAACTCCCAGAGTGAGTGCTCTGACCCACACCTTCATCACTAAGTCAAATTATATAAATGGCTCCCACTGACTAACTTCTAGGATGCTTGGGAGTCCCTTGACTTTGCTATCCCATCCTACATTGTTTATGCCAAATGCTGCTGCTGCTGCTGCTAAGTCGCTTCAGTCATGTCCGACTCTGTGCGACCCCATAGACAGCAGGCCACGAAGGCTCCCCCGTCCCTGGGATTCTCCAGGCAAGAACACTGGAGTGGGTTTATGCCAAATGAGTTAATTCTTATTACTACATTTCGTTGTTGTTTAGTTGCTAAGTTGTAACTGATTCTTGTGCAACCCCATGGACTACAGCCCACCAGGCTCCTCCATCCGTGGGATTTTCCAGGCTAGACTACTGGCATGGGTTGTGATTTCTTTCCCAAGGTCATTTTCCCCACCCAGGGACCGAACCTGTGTCTCCTGCATTGGTAGGCGGGTTTTTAACCGCTGAACCACCAGGGAAGCCCATTACTACATGTTACTGAACTGAAATAAACAGAAAGGCTAAGCAAAATGAAGAAAAAAGAAGAAAAACACTGTTCCCAAGATAATAATTTTGACTTCAGGGGCAACATGATCAAACACATTCTGAAGTTCCTCGAGAAGGACTGAGTCACAAAAACAGAGGCGATGCCAGCGTCACCTTACCCATGGCGTTGCTATTGAGCAGGAGCACCCCGTGGGCACTGCCATCCTCCTCCAGGGCCAGGTAGTAGGGGTGGACACCATAGGAGTTCAGCTTGTACTGAGAGCGTCGTGGGGAGAAGGGCGGGGGGTAAAGGACAAAGATTGAAAAGAGAGGTTGAGAAAAAAAAACTCAACAAATTGATCGATAAGGTGTGCCCAGTCTTCTCTGTGAAATAAACACGTAAGAAACCAAGAAGCCTGAGAGTCGACCTGCTTGTCTCAAAGCAGACTGTGAGCATCCGAGCGGGGAGTGGGCAGAGGAAACACCCGCTGTGTGTGACGTGTACACAGTCTGGGTGGACAGAGGCAGCGACCCAGATCCCAAGCGCTCTGCCCTTACCCCTGGGGGTTGGTCTCGGGAGAACATCCCCCACGTGTTCCATTTCAAGTCTCTTCGGAAGGCTGTGTGCTCAGTTTCCCCAAAGCCATAGAGGTACTGGGAGGGGAGGCGCGTGGAGATGCGGATGAACATGTCATTGAAGGTGAAGCCGAGGAGCTGAGAGTCCCAGCTGCAACACAAGAGGGTATGTTTGGAAAAGAAATGCGCTGTTCTAATGGCTTCAAGCAGCCAGAGTCTCAGGGAAATTGAACTCTTGATTTGCTGTGGACCTCCCACACACAACATAAAGTCTGTACGATTAAGATAATCACAGCAGCCAGGGCTGCAAGTCCAGGAGCCAGCATCTTTCTTCTCCTTTCCTTTATCACTCCCTCTCTTCAGTGGTCCCTCCAGAATGCCAGATCCAATCATTTTCATCATCTCAGGTGCCCCCCCCCCCTTTCACAGCAGCCCTAGTTTCTGCTATTGCCCCACCAGAGTCCACTTTCTATGCAGCATCCAGAGTTTGTTTTTTTTTTTAAAGTATCTCACATCATGTCAACCCCTGTTTACAATTCTTCAGTGATTTTCACTGAAGCATCTTGTGAAGCCATTCCTGATCTGAAGCTACCTAAACCCCAGCCTCACCTCCTGCCACTTACCTCCTTATTTGTGAAACTACTCCACCCACACGGGACCTTTTCCCCTTCAAAAGGCAAGTTTACTCCTATTTCATGGCCTGCGCACTGACTACTCAATCTGTCTGAAACATTGTCCACGTCTCCCATCTCCACATGGGAGGCTCCTTCCCCTCCCCAAGGTCCTATTTAAAGTTCACTTCCTTGAAGACATCAATTCTGACCACAGTATCAAAAGCAGTCACCTCCCTATAATTATCAATTACCCTGTGATTTTTCTGCATAGAGTTGTCACTATCTAAATCTCTGCATATTTTAACTTACATTATTTTTGTTATTTCCTTATTATTTTTGTCATAGAAAGAGAGACCTCATCTTCTATAACCACCAAATATGGAGAAGGTACTCCATAAACATTAGTTGAATGAATCCCTAGGTACATGCAACTGACTCAGGAATTATTCCCAGGACACTAAAGATGTCTCAGAACAACTGTGAAGGAAATGACTTATTCAAGAATCTGGAAATGGCTGGTGCATTGCTTTGAGCAGGATATCTCCAAGGACACCGGCCTGGCAATGACACGGGGGAGCATCAATTCCAAATCAGACTAAGAGCCACTAACATAACAGTGCCTGTACTCTTGCGGCGAATCTCAATCCCAAATGGATTCTCCTTAATGAGGACAGCGTAGAGTTGACTCTCAGTGGTGCCAGATGGAACGCTGGGTATGTTGAGAGGGACTGGAACTTCATAGCGGTTGTTGTTGGGATCATAAATCTAGACCAGAGGAGACAGATTTTAGGTCAATATAGTAGTCTTGAAACCTATACCCTTAGCAGAAACCTGATGTCTTTGACAAAGAGTCTAAACACTATATTTGTCTTCTTTAAGCTCATGATACTGGGAACTTAACAAATTGAAGAGCAATGTCAGATTTATCATTTTGATCTGAGTCTGCCATAACTCATTTTTAAATCCTCTTACAGCAACACATTATTTTCACATTGGTTCCACCTTGGAAAATCAGTCTGGAATTTATGGATATATTCTTTATTATTTTGTTTGTGGGTGTTATCAGTGTACATGACTACCTGAAAACTTTTCTGAATTGAAAAAAATTTCTCCCTTAAAAAACATGAACTCTTCTTGATTAAAATAATCATAGATATTCTTGCTAAAAACTGGGGTCTAAATTGGTTCACCATGTACCTACTATGTTCCTACCTGATACTGTACTAGATGCAAGGTTTACTGAACTGAGTAAGACACGATTATTGTTTTTAAGAAATTCACATGCTAATGAACGGCGAAAGAGAGTGCCCAGAACACCTGAGTGATACATATTATGTACAGCTATACAGAAGTGTTGTGAGATTGTAGGGAAGGAAATGCCTATCAGTGTTTCCAGAAGACTGAGATGGTTTCATGGGGAAAAGGGCTGAATCTTAAAAGCTTTGCAGATACTAATCAAGCACAGGAAGAAAACCAAGTCACTCCTGGCAGAGAAATAAACGTAAAGGCACAGAGAATTAAAAGAAAGAGGCAATTATTTTGGAGAGAGCTATTGTTTAATCCAGGAGGTAGAGCAGGGAAGAGTTAAACCTGAAAAGTTGAGTGAGTTCATTTATTTCAAACCCATTAGGCACCTACCACATGCCAGTACAAAGGTGAGGATGGAAAGATACAATAGCATCATCCCTGCATTACAAGATGTGGAAGAATTCATAGTCTGGGTTGATATCAGATTGTGAAGAAGCTTTCAGGCAATGCACACTGACCTGAATCTTTACTCTCTCAATAAACACTGAGAACTTACTGTCTACTAGGCTTTGTGTTACATCTCAGAAGTACAAAGACAAAAGGACAAATTCTTGTCCTTGAGAAACTTATAATTCAATTGTGAAAAAGACCGTAAAAATAGCCCATCATTAATGGTACATGAACATATTTGCAGGGAAGAAATAGAGGCACAGGCGTAGAGAATGGATGTGTGGACATGGCGATGAGGGGATGAATTGGGAGAAAGGGAAGGACATATATACGCTACCTTGCGTAAAATAGATAGCTAGTGGGAAGCTGATGGATAGCGCAGGGAGCTCATCTCAGTGCTCTGTGGTGACCTAGAGGGGTGTGATGAATGGGAAAGAGGTCCGGGATATATGGATACACACCGCTGATTCACTTCGTTGTATAGCAGAGACTAGCACGACACTGTAAAGCAACTATATCTCAATTTAAAAAAAAAAAAAATACATAAAGAAAAAATGAAAAACAGACCATCATTTGTCCTGAGATGTAATTAAATCATGAAAGAAAAAGAGATCAGTTCCCTTGTGGCTCAGCTGGTAAAGAATCTGCCTGCAGTATGGGAGACCTGGGTTCGATCCCTGGGTTGGGAAGATCCCCTGAAGAAGGGAAAGGCTACCCACTCCAGCATTCTGGCCGAGAGAAGTCCATGGACTGTATAGACCATGGGGTCGCAAAGAGTCTGACACGACTGAGCGACTTTCACTTTCACACTCTTGTAGGTGTTTCATATATCCCAAATTCACTGTCCAAAACTGAATTCATCATTGTATTTTGCCTAAACCCAGATCTTCCCAGTGTTTCCCTTCTGGTTCCCCTTCATGGATGATAGCACCATCCATGTAGAGACACAAGCTAGAAATTTGGTGATTGTCTTGATATTTCTCCCTCCCTCGTTGCCTATATTTGTAATCAATCACCAGATCCCACGATGCTACTTCTTATTCTCTTGAAACTGTCCACTTCTCCCTCTCCTCTCTCTACCTGGTCTAAGCTCGATACCCCATCTGGATTACCTAACTGATAGTGTCCTAACTTGTCTCCTTTTTCGCCCTTGTCCTCCCGACCATTTTTCTTACAGTAGAAAAAGTAATCATTTCAAAGTGCAGTTTAGACCAGGTCTCACTGTCCCATCAATGGTCTCAAATTACTCTCAGGATAATGATCTAGTACATAGTGTGTGTGCTCACTCAGTCATGTCCAGCTCTTTGTGACCCCATGGACTGTAGCTCATCAGGCTCCCCTATCCCTGGAATTTTCCAGGCAAGAATACTGGAGTGAGTTGCCATTTCCTACTCTAGGGGATCTTCCCAACCCAGGGATTGGATCTGTGTCTCCTGCATCTCCTGTATTGGCAGGCAGATTCTAGTGCCACCTGGGAAGCCCATTTAGGATAAAATACGTACACCAGCTAATTTTCAATGTGTTTTCAGTTGCTGAAAGTCACTAATTTAATGTGTGCAAAAATTCACTTGTCAAAAAAATCAGAAAAAAAGCCTCCATTGTCAACAGTGCCTCAAAAGCCCATCTGAAATATCTAGATACATTTGCCTTGCTTGATACCCACCCCAAACGGATGGAGAACAAAACTGTGAAACTGTGTGCCAAGGATTTGACAGCTTTCAATGGTTAACTTAGAAGAGCGAACTGATTGCATAGTTCTGTGATCCTGACAAGCGAAAAATAATGAAACTAAGAAGTGAGAAGTAGGAACTTGATACTTATGCTGTCAACACATACCTTAAACTGCAGCATGTTATCCTTGTGGTAGGTCACAGTCAGGCGGAGGGGGTTCACAGGTACTGAGGGGAAGGAGGAGGCATACAGAGAAGTCTTTAAGGAGATGACAGCTGAGGCCCCATGTGAGTCATACTGAACATCACTGACAGAGTAGAGATCATTGACAAAATAGCAAAAAGGGACTCCGGGAGAACTGGACTCCTGAAAAGTAAAGGCAAATTCAGTTCAGTGTGAGCTCTAGGATAATCAAATATAAAGGGGCTAGAAAATGCAATTTTTAGGGAGATAAAGATAAACTCAGTCATTTCCTTATATACACTTTGGTAGTGATATAAGTTTTCACTCCTGGTCTCCATGTAAAATTTTGTTAAAAAAAAAAGACCCATTTCTGTCCCATCTATTCTTCAAACATCCAGATAAAAACTCAGGTTACTTTGGAAGTCAGCCCTTTCTATAGATTTTAAGTAGTGACTTAGGCACTGGTGCCATGCTCATGAAATTGTAGATGGAGTGTAAAGGATTTTACAAAATTACTATGAGGTACTATGTTACATGGGTCAGAATGGCCATCAGTAAAAAGTCTCAAATGCTGAAGAGAGTGTGGAGAAAAGGGAGTCCTCCTACACTGCTGGTGGGGATATAAGTTAGTGCAGCCACTGAGGAAAATAGTATGAAGTTTTCTCAAAAAACTAAACATAGAGCTGCCATAGGATCCAGCAATTCCACTCCTGGTCATACATCCAGATAAAACTAAAATTCAAAATATACATGTACCCCAAAGTTTATAGCTGCACTATTGGCAATAGCCAAGACATGGTAACAATTTAAAGGTCCACAGAAAGATAAATGGAAGAAGAAGATGTGATATATAAACACAGTGGAATACTACTCAGCCCTAAAAATGAATGAAATAATGCCATTTGCAGCAACATAAGATTATCAGAATTTGCAGGAACTAGAGATTATCATACTTAGCGAAGTAAGTCAGAAAGAGAAAGACAAATACCACAAAGACAGATAGCTTTGTGGAACCTAAAACATGACACAAATGAACCTATCTACAAAACAGAAACAGACTCACCGATGTAGAGATCAGACTCACAGTTGCCAAGGAGAGGAGGGGGAGGGGTGGGAATTTGGGGTTAGCAGACGCAAACTATTATATAGGAAATGGATAAATGACCAGGTCCTACTGTATAGCAAAGGGAACTATATTCAATACCTTGTGATAAACCATAATGGAAAAGGATATTTAAAAGATTGCTACATATTAATATATGTATAACATAATCATTTTACTGTACAGTAGAAATTAATACAATATGGTAAATCCACTATGATTCAATTTAAAGCAAAGTGTAGAGGATTTTCATGTATATTAGCACCATCAGCATGGTTACCTCCCAGGCACAACCACGGGCAGTGCAGTTTTCTGCAGAAACACCAGACTCGTCAGGATAACAGTCTATTTTTTCTTCATCCCTTATCTTCACATCCCATTCCACCGTGTATGTTCCTCCCAGAACAAGATCAATTTCTGTGATAAGGGCCACCTGTGGGAATGGGGAAATATCAAGCAAATGCATCCTCAGGACAAAGACCTTGCAAGGTATGAGATTTTTTTCAGGAAAGAAAATAAAAATCAGACCAGTCTGTCAACAACCCAAGTAACGTAGCACTGGAGCTTCCATGAAGAGAGAGACAGGGAGGGCAGGGAGTTGGCCAATAACCACAGGGAAAATGGTGCAATTCTATCAGAATCTTGTACGAAATATTTTGAAAGAATCAAGTCAACTGCAACCTTCTGTAATCGCCCTTTCCTCTCCTCCCTGACTCCTCTTCCTCTCCCTTTTTTTGTCAGGAAGACTCTCTTCTGCAGTCCCCTTGTAGCACACACACACAAGCACATGGTGTCATCCTCAGTTGAGCTCATATTCTTGCCCTCCATCCCCCAAACCAGTATTCCCCACAGGTCTGGAGTGGGGGCAAGAACAGAGAAATAAGAATCATATGGCCTGGGTTCTCCCCTCCATCCCACTGAGGAAACTTGGACAGATTCTTTCAAATTCCTTGGGTCTCAGTTTACCAGTTGCAAAATTGATAAGTAGACAAAATCATATCTCCTTCCATTTTTAATATCCTAGTCTCTTCACTGGTCCAAGCCCAGAGCCTCAAAACTTGAAACTTTCTTTGAGTTCCATTCACTAATTCAAATATTTAATTTTTTCTATGTGTTTTTCTTCTGGTTGTCTCCTTGTAAAATAGTAACTTCCATAGTGAAAGTTCTCAGTTGTCTAGAGTCATATAATCTCATGCTAAGGATTATCATCCTTCCATTCTCTCCCCAGTCTATGTTCATCTTGCATTTCCCTATACCTCAAAAAGTACCCAGAACAACACTCTCACAATGGTGCATATTGATTCAAGGGTCAATAGGAGACGCTTTGAGAATTAGATCACATCCTTCTTAGTTTGGCACCTAAGACCCTTCAAAAGCTGACCACAAGCTAATCTGTCCAAACGAGGCTCTCTTCCAGGCGTGGGTCCTGCCTATTCCAGTTATACAGACTCACAGGCTAACAAAAGGCTTTTCTTAGTCCCAGGATTGGCTTATTCTAATACCCCAACCTTGACTGCTTTACCTACGCCAATGGCCTTCCTAGGATAATGGTGCCCATTTGTGAAACAAACTTCTAGCCACCTGCCCAGTGGAAAATTCCCTTCTTACTACTTCGTTTTGGAACACCGAACTTCCCAGATAAGAACTATTTTTTTTTAATCCATGCAACACAGCTGCAGCCATTCATAGCTGAGTGCAAGTCCACCGGAAGTGGCTGGCCAAGGGGTTCTTTCTTGATTTAAGGGCCTACCCCGCCCTTTCTTTCATTGTCACCTTTCTCTTTTCCTTCCAGCTCCTTCTTCATTGTTTATTTTTATTTTTCTTTCCTCTAACAAGGCTAGAGTGACTGGAATTAAGCCACCACTTCCAATCACAAGAGAAGAAAAGACCTCAACACTGACAACCTGAGGCACTGAACCAATGCCGGAAACTGAGCACTTCTTAAACTCTCAATACCATTAGGGAAAAACTCCCAGTTTGTTTAAAGTACCAGTTTGCTGAGTTTCCTGTTACTTGCAACTGAACAAATCTCTACATAGATGTACCGTCTTTAAGGTCCAACTCTAGACCTAATGCCGCCAAAGCTTTTGCTCAATGACTCCATTAAGCTTTGAACATGAAACCAGGCAGAATATAAGTTAACATTTTCTAAAGGCAGGATTGGGTTGCCTGTCCACCACCTAAATTCAAATAATAAAAGAATTCTTTTGGTTGTATATTTATTAATCTAGTTATCAAACTGGTAATTAGTTTATTTTCATATGAACATCTTACAAAGGTCTTGCACTTTGCTGCACACATAACCAGTCATATAATACTTTATTTCTAACTTTATAATGTATGCATCTTCAGTGTATGTTGTTAGGACAAAATGTCCAATTATACCAATATATCATTTTAGTAGAAGACAAAATTTACTTATTTTTCTCCAAATTTGGAAGGTTCTTCACAAACCATGATGACCCCACTGCTCCCTATCCCAGATTATCTGGAACACCTGTAGCAAACAGTGTTGGGGAAAAGGATCCCTCCCTCATAATGATAAAATTTCAGAGGAATAGATAATAACCTATTCAAGAACATCGTCTCATTAAAAGTGATGAAAAATTCTTTTATTATTATCACCTAAACAAGTAAGCAGCATTAGCTAAGCTTATCAAATTCATTGACTCAAATTATTTCCTAAGAATGTGTTGGAGTGAGAATCTAGCTCTATAGAGTTAAAAAAAAAAAAAAGAAAAGCACCTGAAATTTTAAATTAATGGGAATCCCTCCTCAACCCTTCTAGCATCAATCAATCAGCAGTTTTCAGACCCAGTTTTCCTCTAATCCTGTTCCCCAGACTTCTGTCTTTGTTCTTCTTCTGTTCCAGGCAGAGAGGACAGAAGACTGAGGGGCAGATAAAGCAAAAAAGAGGAAAGGACCAGTTTACTTCCCCCCAGGATCTCAGCAGCCTCCTTGTTCATCCCAGTTCTGGCTCCCTCTTTTATTTGTTTCTATCCTAACCCTCTGACTTCCCCACTTCTGACTTCAGTGTGCCTTGATCCTTTAGAAACCAGTGCAACCTTGGCAAGAAGGAACATCTAAGCTATTTACCTGTAGGTTAGAATCATAAGTGACATTAGGAGAAACTTGAATTGGAACACCATTCTGTTTCACTGCAACGTTGTTAGGCTCCTGGGTTCCAAGGATTTTAATTTCTTTAAATGCTAAATTATTGGGGTCTGTGTAGGTTGATTGCAAAATCTTAACCTCCAGGCGGTTCTGCAAAACAATTAAACACAAATATCTGCCTTGAATACACAGATTCTCAAGTCACTCAAAGAGTATCTGAGACCAGCTACCCAAATGGCCCTGAAAGCTTCTTAGCTGTCTCTACTAATATATGCTCAAATACAAACTTATTTTTCCCCCTGAGGTGGGGAGAAGGAGGGTGAGAGAAACACATACACACACGAAGGAATTTTTTGAAAATTCATTTCAAAAGACTGACTGCTTTGATTTATCCATATCATTGCCTCTTTTTACTAACATAGATAATCCAATTATTGGACATTAAGTCATAAACAGAAATGTGCCCCCCTATTGTCATAAATGAAGCTACAATTACACATATACACAAACAGATTGGAGCTAATCATCAGACCAAAGTTCACACTTAAGATTCATAAAAATATACTACTCACTTGGGTGACGGAGAACTCACATAACAGATAAACGTTGTTGGCCACAGTATCTGAAAGAGAGAGATGGGCAAGTCAGACTTTGGCTTGTCCAATACAGAAAAACAGATTTCATCCTGGTGCTCCTTGAAGCTGTTACAGGGAAGAAGAAAACCTGACTACATGTTGAATCTGTTTCTTTTACTTTAACCTCTGTTTCCCATTGCTTTTGTTCACTAAAAAGATACTGTCTATACATAATGGCCTGCCTCGGGGATCCCTGCCCCTACCCCTGAATGTTAAACCAAAGTGCCTTTGTTCAGGAAGACATCCTTACCCTATCTGCCTGTGAACAGCTGCAGGAAGGAAGAAATTAACATACCCCCTCTCCGAGACTGGCCGTTCCAGGGGATAAGTGCAAGACTTAGGACCTTTTGACTTCTTTACCTCTCATCCTCTAATCTATAAAAGAACCTGACATCCAGACCTTGATATGTGGTTATTTTGAGACATTAGTCTTCCATCTTCTCCATGTGCCAATTTTCTGAATAAAGTCCTTATTCTTTGCCTCAACACCTTGTCTCCAATTTAATGGCCTGTCATGTGGCGAGCAGAGCAAGCTTGGACTCAGTAACAGAGCTTCACGTTGAGGATGACAGATTATAGATAAGAGTTTCCAAGGCTGAGTCACTGTTTTCTCTTTTCCTTCCTACTTTAACCTTGGAAAGGTTCCCTACCAAGTGCTTCCAAAGAATATGCCTCCAGTGAATCTGCTTCCTAAGCTTGAGCCACAAGAGTTCTTAGTGCACTAGAGACAGGCAAATGAGCTGAGAAGTAGGGATAGATGCAGGTACACTAGGAAAGTGTCGCCTCACCACTTCACTAGCATGGGCATGTTTTACATGTCATCCATGCTTTTCATAAGCCTTTGGGGTGAAGGAAAATGCACTGAAGGGCAGAAACAGCCTTGGAAATATATTTCAGGGGCCAATTGAGCCTATATATACAATATAGCTGGCCAGTGGGAGAATTCTAAGAGGCGGAGGGGAGTTTTCCTTCCATCCAAGGAAAACTTCTACCATTCTTTCATCTACTGCTATTCCTAAACTGCACAACCAAAGCCAGAATTCTTCTCTCGAGTGATTAATGCTACAGTGCCTGGTGAGATGTCTCCTACCGCTGAATGAGCTGCAGGAGAAACTCAAAGATGCACGTCTGGAAACCCCAATGTGAAGCTCACCTTTTGTTTCCCCGTCATCCCAGAAAAGTTCGCCTTTTGCTTCTTTGTTCTCATCCAGGGCAATGATTAGACTGAGAGGGTTCCGTCGACTGCAGGAAACAAGATTTATGTGTGAGGCAAAGACCTGGGTCTCAAAGAATTTTGCTAAATGAGCTGTGAAGGAGTCCATCAGATTTCAAGTGGGAAAGGTTCCTAGCAGCAGATGGCTCTGCTCATCTTCAGGCACAAAGGCAAAATCTACAGGGGCATCATTTTCCAGAATCACGAGTGTCATAGGAGACAGAAATACCCCAAACATTAGTGACAAACATCTATGTAGGAGGCAAGAATTTAATCACCAGAATTGCTACAGTAGCTACAATAAAAGTTGTTAATGCTGTCATTATTTTGAACACAGGCTATTAGAAGAGAAATCCTAGATGATAACTGGTCCAGTCTAATCATTTTATAGCTGATACATGCAGGGGAAACATTCACTGAAGTCAGAAGGACATATTTTTTCCCTGCCTAAGAACCACGTTGACTCAGAAACCCAGAAAATACAATAAAATCCATCTGTATGAGGGCAATTTTCCTAATCTGATTATTTATTTTCAGTTCATTTTGAGACAGAAAAAGGAAACATTCTAATTATTTGCTACATAACTTAGAACAGCAGTCTTCAACCATTTTGGCACCAGGGACCAGTTTCATGGAAGACAACATTTCCATGGATCAGGAGTGAGACAGGCGGCTTTGGGATGATTCAAGCACATTATATTTACTGTGCACTTTATTTTTATTGTTACTCCATCAGCTCCACCTCAGATCATCAGGCATTAGATCATGGAGGTTTGGGACACCAACTTAGAAAATGAAAGACGAGAAACCACTCAAAAGATGCTGAAATATATGGACATAGAGACAGAGAAAGGAAGAGAAACTGCATTTGAAATCTCTCCCTATTTCATCCTCCCCTAAACCACCTCCCAATTTCTGGCTCCTGTTGCACCCCTTATGTCCCCTATTGTATTCTTTCACAGTTCAGCCTTCCACAGTGCCCTGTGCAAGCCAGATTCCATTATCAACAAAGTCACCTGCTCTCATTTAACACACATGTACTGAGTAGCTTTCAATGCTAGGAAGTCCAAGAGATACAAGACCAAACAGACCACAGCTCCACTAATGACCTTAAATATTATAAGAAAGATTAAACATATTTACCAAATAATCAAAGCAGCGTGTTGAGTGGCACAAAAGTTAAAATCCTTACGGGAGTGCATACTGATACTTCTAGCAGCATGGTGGCCTAGATATCCTGGAGGATACTGTATACTCTGAGGGCATAGGTGCATGCTTAGTTGCTCAGTCATGTCCAACTCTTTGTGACCCCATGGACTATAGCCTGCCAGGCTCCTCTGTCCATGGGATTTCCCTGGCTAGAATACTGGAGTGGGTTGCCATTTCCTGCTCCAGGGGATCTTCCTGATCCAGAGATCGAACCCACATCTGCTGCAATCTCTGGCATTGGCAGGCAGATTCTTTACCACTGGGCCACCTGGGAAGCCAATAGCCTGAAGGACTCATCCACTAAAATTCTACTCTAGATAAATTAGACACCTGATCCTTAAAGAGTGTTAATGTGAAACCCAAAGTGACAGCAATCCTGGTTTGCAACCAAAAAGAAGGCTAATCATCTCTGAAAGAATGAGACCTATAATTGGATCCTTGCAGTCACTGCATTTGAAAAACAAAAAAATTGCTAAAAACATAAGGTAACTAGCCATCATGAAAGATAGATGGCAAAAGCAACTAACGAGAGATTTATTAGCAGAGTCTACTAAGAATTTTAGAGAGTAGAAATCTCAGTTGCAAATTATAAAGTAACTATGATTGAAATACTTAACAATGTTAAGAAGGGGAAAAAAATTAGCTAAGCAGTAAGAAAGTATAAATAATAAGCAGAAAGCTGCAAGAAGCAGCACTCCCTCTGCTGGAGTTTAGGGGGAGGATTTCTCACAGAAGAAATCTGAGTTTAATTTGAAAGATCATTAAGAATGTATCAGGCAAAGAATGTTGAGAAGGACAATAAATAGAGAAGCCCAAATGCTGGGAAAGAGACGAGCATGTTTGGAGAATCACAAGATTTTTGGCATTGCTAGTCTAAAAGCGTGTAGCAAGATGAGTCAGGAGACACGTTTGTTAACTTGAAACCAGATTATGTGGCCTTCTACAGTCTGCTAATGATAGATTTTGGAATTTAACCTGGGAAGCAATAAATCAAGATCCTCATTTTGGAAAGACAGTTTTGGTATCAGTATGCAGAACAGCATAAAGCTGAATAAAGAAAAAGAAAGTAGGTGGTACTGGGTGTATAAATATTTTCCATCAGTATTACAAAGTCAAAATTTGAAAAATTATGGTAGGAAGGAAGGTTCAAAAGAAATAGATTCCTAACCTTCAAAAAATTCCCTGTCTATTAAAAGCTAATAAGCTAATAATTTAGAGACATGAATATGAATATGCACCTCCTTAGTATCAGATGGAATTTATAATTTGAGAATCAAAATCATCAAGGAGAAAGTAGTGACATGAAGGAGATATGAACTGCACAGGAAGTAATTTTTGAATGCTGTTTTGCATCACAAGAAATGGCTCATGGGAAGAAAGGAGCAGGAAACTGAAATTATAGGGGAGTGGAAATGGACCCAAATCCCTAGAAATGGGGTGTCAGGAGCATAGCACAGTGGAATTATGGTCCAATTAAGGCAGGTGGGGTGATCAACAGACCTCCTTCACCTGGAATTGAGATGTTCCCCAAAACATGAGACTTTCAGGGCTAAAACTGAAATGGTCCTAGGAAAACTAGAAAGGTTCGCCACCGCAGATGTCAGTATGTTTCAAGGAGAAAGTCAGAGGGGTTAAGGAAGGACAGGGATTCAGGTCTTACAAAATCCATCTGGATGCAGCTCAAAATCACAGCTTCTCCAGAAGAGGCCAAGGGAAATCTAGGGACAGAATTTGATGGTCTCACACACACACACACACACACACACAAGCACACAAATGCCCTTCCTCCCCACAGTCCATGCAATGCATCAGCCTCTTCTACATGGACAACAGATGGGAACAGAAATGACCAGGTTTGTCAGCCTCCCCCTCTTATAAGGAAACCCTTGGTCGCACTGTACCTGGCCACCGTGGTCGTGGCTGGCTGCTGTGTGGGGAAGATGTAGCCTCCTCGCAGGTGAAGTCCGATTTTGTCTCCAGGAAGTTCCATCTCCACTTTTTGCTTCCTCCATCTCACTTGGCCCCCCTGAGGCACGCAGACAACTCAAACACTCTGACATGCACAGGTCACCTCTTAACCCCATGCTGACTTGCCTACATCTGTCTCCTTCTCCCACCTAGCTGAACTGCTGTCTAGCCAGGCAATCAAACAAGAAAAGGGAAAGAATTTAAGAGCAAGAGTTTCTGGAATCAGTTGAGGGCTTGGGGGAATACAATGTCTTGCTGAGGCTATTTGACGTACATGGTGGGAACTGACCATGCTAAATGAGAATCTGGCTCAAATCCAGGCTCAAATTGTCTACTGGCTCCAGTGTATGCCCATGAGACATTCTACTTCCACCTATATTTTATTGCTGAATAAAGTACATGGAAGTATCTTTTTCAGATTTCATCAGGACTGATGTCAAGTGACCTAGGCTCACTTTATTGACTCTGCTGTGAAACTACTACTGGAAGCATGGCAGGAACATTGCTCAGTACATGGATAGATGTTTCTCTCCACCTAGAGGTGTCCTGTCTATACAGCTTGAAGAGTGGAGAAAAGTCAAAGCTACTTACAGTCTCATAGTCGTACCAGACAGCGTCAGGCATGTATGCGGTCACTTTCTCTGCACCCTGAAATTAAAACAAAATCTTGTTGTTCATGGCCCAGCCTCTGAAGGAGAAAAAAATGGATTTCTTAGCATTCCCTAGGGAACTTCTTAAACATGTACTGAGGATGCATTCATGGCCTTTCTTTTCTCTGTTAGCAACTTGTGGTTTTCTTCTAATAGAGGTGATAACTTGGCAACTCAAAGAAAAATCCCAGGTGGAACCACATTAGGAAGAAGAAGAAGAATACTGAAACCATGTTGTGATAAGAAAACAGTTCCAGGTTTACACTGTATACTGCATTTAACCTTCCCAATAGTCCCCAGTGATACTGGCTATGATCTCACCTCACAGCTGAGGAACTAGCATGTCATTTCCCCCGGATGTCACTGGTGCCAAGTGGCAGAAGTGACAACAGACACCCAGGTCAGCCTGATCTTAGAATGAGTGCTAGGGCACTGCTCCATCCTGTCTCTCCATCACGGAGCAAGTTATGATCTGCCAGGAGAATCTGACAATGCACAGGACCATTCTTGATCCCAGAGTCACCCGGAGATGCTTCTACACTGATTGGAAACTTGGTCAAGGACAAAATACTCCTAGAGACAAAAATGTTACCCATCTTCCCCAAACTCCAGCACACCGCCTTTAAGGCTGCCCCAGCCAGGGATGTTGGAAATGGTTCGGGAATAGGAAGAAGATACGTGGTTGCAAGAAGAGAGGAGTTTGGAGTTAGCAGGAACAAAAGCAGAGATGCCCATGGTTACTCCGTGGGAACACTTGCCTCATCCAGGACTGGAGTGATGAGGAGGCCAGGCCCCCATAAAAACTGTTGGTATACATCCCAGGTGTTGCTGTCCTGGTAGAACCTAGACACAGAGAAATCTTCTCTGAGATTTGGGCCAGCCTCTCCCCCAAGCCTGTCTAAAATCTGCTGGCTCCTTGCCTGAAGCAAATTCTCCCACTCATTTTGTGACCCCTATTCAATCCTTAACTCTCCCCAGACTCCTGCATGCAGACCCAATTTTCCAGCCTCTGTACCCTTCTATGCTTCCCCCAATTTGGACAGAAATTTCTATTTCAGTACTTGTGCTGGGCAGATTCCAGGATATAATTCTATTTGCCATATCTCTCTTCAAAAATAAAGTAAGCTAGATATTTGAAAACTTCAGCTGACTATCCAAAAAACATTGGATCTGATCACCCTCCCTCCAAAAAAAAAAAAAACAATTAAAAACTTTACTCTTTTCTCTTTTAGGATACCTGTGTTTTAATAGAGAATTCCAGGAGATAGCAAAACCTTACCCACAAGAATAAATACATATCATAATATATATTATAATAATATAATGCCTGAGGGCCTAAAATGTCAAAAACATAAGGGAATCAACTGTGTTTTGATTTTGACAAGAAAAAAGTCTCTTTATTTGTAGAGTGTAAAATTATTCTGTTAATTTTAATAAATGAGACCTAGATTCTATTTTTCTTTTTATGTGATGTGACCAATATAGACCTCAAAGATGTCCCGACTGATTACCAACAAGTATATGCTCCAATATCCAGGTATTTGGCTTTCAGAACATCTGTGCCCAAAACTGTTAGAATGAATCACTTACAAGTCAATCAATAAAACTGGCTGAATTCTATGTCCAAACTGAAGCGTTGATGTGATTAACAGCAAACACTAGTTCAACCTAATATCTCTATTTTTGTGGGTAGCTTCAGTTGTGTCCGACTCTTTGCCACCCTATGGACTGCAGCCCGCCAGGCTCCTCTGTCCATGGAATTCTCCAGGCAAAAACACTGGAGTGGGTTGCCATGCCCTCCTCCAGGGGGTCTTCCTGAACCAGGGAACGTACCCGAACCTCCCGCATCTCCTGCACTGCAGGCAGATTCTTTACCCACTGAGCTACCTGGGAAGGCCAGTTGAGGCAGGGTCCCCACCTAAACCACAGCCTCTGTCTCAAGCTGACTAGCTCCACATTAGCTTCCCAGCATCATCTCAATCCTCAGTTTCTGAACACGGCTTCCTTTCTCCTGATCCTGCTTGGGCCACTCAGGAGAAAGCCAACCCCACCACAGAGCTACTCATTCTGCAGCCACTAGAGGGCCCCCCAGCATCACCTCGGAAGCAAGGACACACCCTCTCCTAGTACAAATCTCTATCCTGCATGTATTTCCTCACAGCTGCTTCCAGCCCAAAAACAGGATTGCCTAAGACCCCAGAGATACCTGCTGGCTAATCTGTTGAGGCATCAGTTCATACTAAGTGACCAGTTTTAAGAAGAGTCTCTTAAAAGTGCTCTTTGTTAGAGTCAAATTAGATACTCATCGGGTGAAAATAAAAATTCTGATTTCTGGAAATCCTGCATAGTAGTATTCTTATCAGTGTGTAAATGACAGGCTCATTCCTAGAGCCCAGGATGATTCAAACACGTTACATTTATTGTGCACTTTATTTTTATCATCATTACATCAGCTCCACTTCAGATCATCAGGCATTAGATACCAGAGGTAGGGGACACCTGCTTCCCTTGTGGCTCAGCGGGTGAAGAATCTACCCACAATGTGGGAGACCTGGGTTCCTTCCCCGGGTTGGGAAGATCCCCTGGAGATCCAATATTCTGGCCTGGAGAATTCCATGGACTGTATGGTCCATGGGGTCACAAAGACTGGGACAAGACTAAGAGACTTTCACTTACAAAGAAGCTAAGGACGAAAGAACTTAAATGACTTGTCTAAGGTATGGAGTTAGTTGGGAAAACAAAGACCCCAACTCCCATGACTTTTAGAACACTTCTTGCTCCCAAAGGGATAGGGCTATCACACTTAAATATACCTAAAATAGCATTGGTATCTAGGCAGTAATAGACTTGCAAATGCCAAATGATTAGTCAAGTTGAAAAAATATATCTGATTAACTGGATTGTTTTCATTTCCCTGCTTCCATTTGATGATGCAGTCAGTTTCACCCAGTTGTATTGATAAAATTCCTGTGGATTAGATGAACTTACTCATGCAGAAGGGGCCTGGCCACGGTGTCCCCGCGGCTGTGAGCGCGGTAGAAGAGGGTATAGAGATAGGGCAGGAGGGTATAGCGGATGGTCAGGTAGTGCCTGGAGGAATTCAACAGCAGCGAGTCAGTGCCAAAGGAGGCTGGATCCTGGGCCTGGGGAGAAACAAGAGGTGGTAGTTGTCATCTGGTTTTGATCTTGGAGAAGCGGCAGTAAGCAGTGAGCTCCCCGCTCAGGAATTCAAACTGGGTGACCTGAATGAAAACCAGGAATCCTAGCCACTAGACCAGCAAGGGTTAGAGGTGAGAAGCAAATTTTCCCAAGCTTTTGCCTCTGTTTGAAAGCAAGAATGTTTCAAGGAGGCAAACCGTAAAAGCAGGTGCAAAGCTTATTATTAGAGACAGCACGAGTGTGAGCGCACACAGAGAAGCAGTCTGTTTAGTTAGGACAGAAACAGGGCAGGGAGGCATACCTGGATACAAAGGGTGTGGGATCCCCCACCACCCCGCCACTCCCCGGATTGAGGAGGGGCTGAGTCAAGAGGTGGTTAAGTCATTTATGTGGGGCAGGTCTTCTGGGTCTTTGTTTACCTTTGGCCAACTATCTAGTTTCTTTTTCCACCTCAGACCTGCCCTAGGACCCTCCCCAACATGCATGTGCAACTTTTTCCCAAGATGGGGAAAGAGTCCAGTCCTATGGAGGGCCTTAGCATCACCTATTCTGGGGTGGTACCCCCTCCTTTTTGATCCCCAAGGAGCCTTCCTGCACATGTGCAGTGTTTCCCTTGCCCCAAGGAGGGGAAAGGATCTTGATCTTTTACTCATGCAAGGTTTGACTCCTCGCTGTTCCTTCCATGACAGTTATCTTAAAGTGCCCCAAGTATAACTATTTACCCTGTTCTTGTTGGGTGTTTTTTTTTTTTTTTTTTTCTTTCTATCTCAAAGTGCAAATGGGAGGCTTCAAATACCTAGCCTGTAAATACCGAGCCTAGGTTGTAAATACCCAGCCTGGAGTCCACTTGTCTCCTCCCTAAGAAAATGTAAACAGGAGGCTAGTTATAAATGCCCAGCCTGGAGCCCATCTACCTCCTACCTCAGAAGGATCTGCAAAAATCAGACTCTGTTCATCACAACTAAAAGTTTTATTCCTACCAGACCTGGAGCTACCTTGCAACTTTGCTTCTGAGCAATAGGGTTGAGAAAAGGGAATTCATTCCACCCAGTAAGTGGCCACTCTTCACCCTGCAATGCCTCGCCCTCGTTCATTCTAGGGGTGCTCTCTCGGCAGTGCATGCTTGCTTAGTTGCTCAGTCATGTCTGACTCTGCAACCCCATGGCTCCTCTGTCCATGGGAATTTTTCCAGGCAAGAATACTGAAGTGGGTTGCCATTTCCTGCTCCAGGGGATCTTCCCGGCCCAGGGATCTGACCAAGTCATGTCTCCTGCATTGGCAGGCGGATTCTTTTCTGCTGAGTCATTGGGGAAGCTCTGCAGTCTGGGTAGACTACCATTTAAATAGCTTTGAAGTATTTCCTTATTTTAATTCAAAATGAGTAACATAGATAACGTGTCTAGAGGTTTGATTGAAAACCTTCACAGACTCGCCATTTCTTTGACTGCTGCAGCAGAAATAGCAGAGGCCACAGCAACAGAGCATTTTAATGGCACATCAGGAGTTCTGGTCAATTGCAAACAATGGTCCCAGTTAGCCCAAGTGAAGCACCAGGGAGGAAGCTGGCTCAACAGATTTCCCATAAGGATGCAGGTAGATCCAGCCCTACTGAATGCCAAGTCTGTTTTGATCACATCTCTTGAGAGACTGACTTGCCTTGTAGCCTTGGCCATTGTGATTCCTGGAAAATGGATAGAACGCCCCCAGCTGCATCCACCGTCTGCAGAGCTCTTCAGAAGTATCCAGTATAAAGCCACATATGTCAGCACCCACCTGGAAGGACACACAGACAGTGACAGCGTCTGGACCTCACTTCCATTGCTGCCCCCTGCTCCTGGGCTTTGGTTTCTCCCGGAGACCTGCCAACTGAACTTGGCTGACCTCTTCCTGAGAAGGCAAATGCAGTGTGATGGAACTGGGCCGTGTCCTGCATCCACTCCTTACTCAGGTGACTCCAAATGAGTTACTCAACCCTCCGTGCCTCGGTTTCCTCATTTTATTAAAGTGGGCACTCTAGGGTTTTAGTAAATGAGATGATGTAAGTAAAACATGTGATGCACAATAGCTTTTTGGTGAATAATAACTAGAAATACTGTTGATATTATCACTTTGATCACAGCACTAGCACAATTAATTTTCCAATGGCTAAATCTGCCAGGTCGTTCAAGTATTCAAAAATTTCCAGGGTCTCCTGCTGCTCGTCCCCCTGGTAACTCATGGTAACTGGTTCCAAACCACCTTTCCAGCATCATTTCTCATTCCAGTCCTGTGCGCCCATCCTTACAGATACATCAAATGCTCCCTCTTGCTGGTCTTGTTCAAGTTTGATTCTCAGTCTTAAAATGATCTCCCCTAACCATTAGTCTGGTAAATATACCCACTTTTAAGGTTAAACTCAAGTGCCATCTTCTATGTGAAGTGACTATTGACTCCTTCCTATGACTCCCCTTGTTTCTTGTTATCTTATTAGAGTTGAAAATTCCCTTTCTCGGGATTTCTTTTAACATTTAAATTATATGTTCCTGTTGGCACTTTTACCCTAGCTTGCCATAATTATGTGTGTGTGCTTGTGTATAAACTTGGGGGGGGGGGGAAGGAAAGTTTTTCCATTACTATATTTATGTTTCTCTCCAGGTATATCTAGCTCAATACTTTACTCAGAGTAAGAGCTCAATAAATAGATATGTCGAATTTAACTAAGAGATCCCAAAGCCATCTCTAGGATACTGATAGTGTTGTGCTTCCTCATTTGGGTGTAGAATACACAGATGTGGTTCGTTTGTGAAAATCATCATTTGTAACCTTATGGATATGTGCACTTTTTCACATGTAGGTTGTACTTCATTAAAAAAAAAAAAAAATCCAACAATACCACTTCAAGGTGGTATCAAGGGTCTATTTTATAAGGCAGTACAGGAAAGAATGTCATGGTATCAGTGTCATACTAATGTAGATGAAGCAATGATCACCAGACACTTAATCCGGGGCCACAGAGGGCAGGGGAGGGGAGATTTATCATTTGGAAACCGTCTAGAATGAGGCATTCTGGGGACTGGCATGTGGACTCACCATTGGGATACCAAAAAGGTTGAACTCAAGCATGCCAGGGATGGACCACCGAAGATCATTCCAGGTGGCTGCATTGTCCCCTAACCAGTGGGCTGCAAACTTGCCAGAACCCGCAAACGTTGAACGGGTTAGAATGAGGCTTCTCTTCTTGGGGAACACAGTCTTGACAGTCCTAGAAAGGGAGAGAGGGAGTCAGTGTGTGACCTTAGCGAGTCTTAGCCCAGAGGTTAATGTGATGATACCGAAGCTCTCAAGTCAATACCCTACTCTTTTCTTCTAGTTCTCTCCTGTAGGACTAGATTTGCTACTGGGAGCAGACTGCCCCATTGGGTATGCTTATATTTTGTTTTGTTTTAGGCATTTTATGTACATCATTAACTCCATAAAATCAAATTTCAGTAGAGGGATACTGAGCTGGTACCTAAAATCCCAAAGCACATGAAGTCTGTAAGTTACTTAACCCTCCGTACACCAGTCTATAGAGTATGGCAGAGAGGAAAATACACAAAACCTTGGACTCATGCAGAAATGAGTCCAAATTTTGCTCTTACAATTTATTAGCTGTTTGACCTTGGTCAGGTTACTTCTCTTTCTTTCTTCCAACTTTCCATTCATGCATGTATTCATTTTTTCTTTCATTATATACATTCCATAAATATTTTTTTAGCTTCCTTCTTCCTTATGGGTTTCCCTGATAGCTCAGTTGGTAAAGAATCTGCCTACGTGTAACTCTATGACTGATTCATATCAATGTATGACAAAACCCACTGAAAAATAAAAAATAAAAAAATTTTAAAAATATACTCTTTGTTGAAAAAAAAATTAAAAAAAAAAGAATCAGCCTGCAATGCAGGAAACCCCAGTTCAATTCCTGGGTTGGGAAGATCTGCTGGAGAAAGGATAGGCTATCCACTCCAGTATTCTTGGGTTTCCCTTATGGTTCATCTGGTAAAGAATCCACCTGCAATGCAGGAGACCTGGGTTCGATCCCTGGGTTGGGAAGATCCCCTGGAGAAGGGAAAGACTACCCACTCCAGTATTCTGGCCTGGAGAATTTCATAGGCTGTATAGTCCACGGGGTTGCAAAGAGTCGGACATGACTGAACGACTTGCACTTTCACTTTCTTTCCTACATGCCCAGGATTTTCTTCATTCATTCAATAATAACAGCCTTACTTATCTTGCCAAGTTATATAAAATAACACAGTAGCACCTGGGTTCTAACAGGACTCAGAATCTGATCGTGTGAGCTGCGAGCCCACAGCGATGGCGGCCTTACTCTGCAGTGGCGATCGCCATGGAGTAGCCGTACAGATTGTGGACGTCGTACTGCCGTCCCCAGTGCTGCACTGCGTCCATGCAGATGCTCTTGCTGAACAGGTACCCATCCAGGATTTCTGCGACGAAAGAGGGTTCGGCCAATGAGAGCCTGAGCTACACATTCCCCGTTTTTCGACTATCACCAGACACGGCGCTCCCTGAGCAGGCAATTGTGTGGCCATCCCGGAAGTGGCCATACATCATCCTGCACAATCAGAGAGCTATATACACCCGCAAGAGTTTCTCTGTTATTCAAAACAACTGTGTTGACTTGACACCCACACACATCCTCCCACCTGGGTGCTCATGTGACCAGAAGCAAGCACTCAGAAGCAACTGGGTCCAGTTAGATTTGAATTTAAATCTGAAGTCTGCAGACTTAGCTGAGTGGCCCGAGAGCAAAAATATTTATTAAAAATAAATTTCTCTCCCTTCTCTCCGTTGACCAGATACTGTAAAGCAACCCAACCTATCTTTTATTCATCCAATCTTCTCTGCTCCCTTCATACCACTCTGGTTCAGATCCAAATTACTTTGGATCTTAACTATTGAAATCATTTCCTTAATGGTTTATTTACCTCTGATCTATCAACTTTCTAATTCATATTAGAAACACACATAATGCCAGATCAATATTTCCAAAACCATTTGACTGCCATAGTTCCATTACTAAAATATCAGTAATTTCTATCACCAAAAGAATGAAGCCTCCCATCAAAGTCCCTCACTGTTTGATCTTGACTCATTTGTTCCAATTTCCTATTTTCTCATCAGATTGGAAGTCTTCAAAAGATGCTATAATTCTAGCAGCTTATTTCTTTCTTAATCAAGATACTATTTCTCTGTGAGTCTCTAGTTTTCTTCAAAATACAATGAATGCTGTGATCCTAGGGCCACACCCTAGGAGATTCTATTGGTCAAAGTTCAATCAGATCTCTCTAGCATTCTATTCACTGACACTGACTTTGTCCTCCCAAGCCATGGGTTCTGGCTTCCTCTCAATCTGTCATCCAAATCTCTTCTTTGCTCTCTTGACTTGACCAGATTTGACTTCATCTGAAGACCAAACCTAGTTATCTGATCTCTCTCTGGTAAGCCCTGACCTGTCTGGGTCCATACTTGAGAGCAAAATGAACTAACCACTAGCCTCTGGTTTCTGTACCATATCTTCTCTAGACTTTCCCCTAGAAACAGCTCAGATGTTAAGCAGAAGGACTAGGTTGCCCCTTTTGGAATTTATGCCTTATCTAGGAAAGCAGAGTGTTTTGATTTTCTTCTCTAGTTTTCTTATATAGTACCCATATTTTCCTTCCTCTATGCAATTTATGTACTAAATGCCTCAGCAAGTTGTTCATATCTATCGTTATGAATATAAAATATGAGATATGTGTTGCCACTTTAATCAAACTAATCAACGCTTACTGGGAGTGAATGGGGGATAATTTAGATTGTTCGTGGAACATCCTGAAACTGAGCCATCCACGAAGTTGGCGACTTCATTCATATCCTGCAAGACAAAGAACAAAAACTATTAAGAAAGAGTAACATTTCCTCATATGTTGTACAGATGGTGTCTTTTTTTTAAGGACTCAGAGAAATAATTCTATATATTTCTTTTCTAAAGACGTCCTTAGGTTAAAGAGAGAAACATGTTCCTGCCCTGTCTTCCCTACCCACTGAAGGCTTTGTGGAGGAGGTTGTTAAAATCCCTTCAAAATGACATGTCTTCAATCATTTAAACTGAAATATTTCTCAAAATATTGGATTGGCCAAAAGTTCATTTGGGTTTTTCCATAACATCTTACAGAAAAACCTGAATGAAATTTTTGGCCAACCCAATATTAGGTGAATCATATTTCAATTTATATGATCCCATATAAATCAACTTATATTGATACATTCTCAAAATATGCAAATATAGCTATGAATACACACATTATAAATGCATTTGCATATATAAACATACACAGAGAGAGTGAGTGAATAAGCAGGTACCCACAGCTGTGCAAGTGAGAGGTCTGTAAAGATGCACACGGAAATACTGACAGTAGATGACCTTGGTTGATATCATTTTCGCTCTTCTCATCTGTTTAACTCTTCTGTTTGCATTTTCTACCTTTCCCTTATAAATAGAAAGAATTTCAAGGCTAGCACTCCCTAAATTGTGTTGAACACCTCCTGCTTTGCATTGGTTTTCATTCGATATTAGCCTATGAGACATTTGTCCTTTCTGTAGCCACAGTTCTGTCCACAACTGAGTACTCCAGCTCTGGTTGGTGTATCCAACTTGTCTGAGTGAAAGAGCCCTGAACTGACCACTGAACCGTTCAGGTACTTTGTGACAATGACAATGTCTCCCCTGGTGGCTCAGATGGTAAAGCATCTGCTTGCAATGCAGGAGACCCAGGTTCAGTCCCTGGGTCAGGAAGATCCCCTGGAGGAGGGCATGGTGATCCACTCCAATATTCTTGCCTGGAGAATCCCATAGACAGAAAATCCTGGCGGACTACAGTCCATAGGGTTGCACAGAGTCGGACACGACTGAGTCACTGAGCACGCACAGACTTGGATAGAACTGATTCCTGAATTTACTTCCAGTTCTAACAATCTGCTTTTGAGTCTGAGCCACATGTCTTGGTAAGACTGTTTGAATAGTAAGAGAGGGAATACTTAGAATTACTGCCACTCTTGCTTTCCTCTCCTCCTCTTGACCCTGCACTCCATGATTCAGTGACATCGAGATACACAGTCTGAATGTTAGCCGCCTACTCAACAGAATGTTAAGAACTCTAGATAATAACTGAGAACCTACTGTATAGCTCAGGGAAGTTTACTCAGAGCTCTATGATGACCTAAATGGGGAGGAAATACAGAAATGAAGGGATGTATGTGTACATAGAGCTGATTCATTTTGCTGTACAATAGCAACTAACACAGCACTGTAAAGCAACTATACTTCAATAAAAATTAATTTTAAGGAAAGAGAAAAAAATGTTAAGAACTCACAATCCAGATTCCATCAAACTCTACTTGGCTGTGGAAAAGCTCAAATTCATTTGTCCACCAAGCTGTACATTTAGGGTTGGTGTAATCAGGAAACACAGTTTTTCCAGGCCAGACCTGCAGGTAGAAAAGAAAATAATTAATCAGAGAAAGTTAAATGAATACAGAGTAAAACAGAGTAGAGTACTCTACAAAGAATTCATAATATGATTGTGGCAACAGAGCTGCCCAGACACAGGTCATTTTCAATTAAGAATGTGAAGCACTTCAAATACTTAGAATAAACAGGAGTTGTCAACTGACACTTGAAGAAAAGAAGTTATTTTTTTAAAAAATGATTAAATCATTGTTAATTTTCAACTCCCAATCCTGGAAATGATAAATGAGGGAATGGTCATGGTTTAGTCACTAAGTCTGGCCTGACCCTTGCAATCCCGTGGACTACAGACCACCAAGCTCTTCTGTCCATGGGATTTCCCAGACAAGAATACTGAAATGGGTTGCCAGTTTCTTCTCCAGGGGGTCTTCCTGACCCAGGGATCAAATCCTGGTCTCCTGCGTTGCAGGTGGATTCTTTACTGACTGAGCACAGGGGAAGCAAATGAGGAAGAGTACTGTGTAATTTCAACTGATGCATCGAAAGTTGTATGTTCCAACCATCAATCATTCTTTCTATTGTCTTCCTATCCACTTCCTGTCAGACACTATGCACTCAGGTCAGCAGAGATATTAGAAGTAAAGCAGCAGATAATACTTTGATGGAAGAAAAGGACAAACAGAAATTTGAGAAAAAACTAATCAAACTTGTTAGATAACAGAAAAATTGAGTAAGAAAAGGAATGAAACAGTTCCACTGGATTTGCCAATTTGAAAATAACTGGTGCCATTTGTCAGAGGAGGGATGAGGGTAAAAATCAGACTGTGGTCAGCTAAAGAGCAAATGGGGAGTGAGGAGGGAAATATTCAGTATCTACGTCTATTGTTCAAAGGGACTTTGCTATGAAGGGAATGTAAGAGCTAAGATGGCTGGTAGGTATTTGGAGATGAAAGCATAAGGGCAAGTCAATCCCCAGCAAATATGATAACTGAAAATGTAAAACAAAACAATTACATACACACACACTCACACACATATAACACAGCCACAGCACCCCCCTACCAGCTCCTAGCTTCCCCATTAAGTTACCTCCCCAATGAGTGGAGTCACTCCATCTGAAGTATTTACCCATATCTTCATATCTGAACCCCTGTCATACGGGCCGTAGGGATTACTCAGGGAAGAGTTGTTGGAGATGGCAGGATCCTAAGAAGGAGAAAGGTACAGTGAGGAACCTAGCTTTAAGCCAGAGGCACTGAAAGGAGATTGGAAATTGGGGATGAGGTGGGGAGAGGAGGTTTCAATGACAAAGAAGAGCAAGGACTTGATGTGTGGGTATAAGAGGACTGTCCATACCACAATGATGACCAGTTTCTGTCCATTATTGTGTAATTCTTTAACAAACTCAGGGAAGCCCTTGAAAGCTACTGGATCGTAAGTGAAGTCTTTTCTTGCGTCCATGTAATCAATATCAGCATGCTGAACATCCTGAAAGAATACACCAGGTCCACAATTTATGGGCCCATCCCTGGAATCAGATTAGCTGCATCACTCTACCTTGTTGTCAGGCCCTCTGGCATTAAAATCCAATCTAACAAACAAGCCACGACAATCACAAAAAAAATCGCTAAGGCTGTCAAAACACATCCATTATCTAAATGCTATGTCATCCACAATAAAGAAGGAAAGGGGCTGTGTCTCCCACCTCCTCTCCCTCATTTGACTGTCCCACATTTTGTTTTGTTGCTTCTCTTCTACTTTGAGCCTTCTTTGACATTTATTCTTTCCTAATCTTGCTCTTACAAAAACAGCGGAGCCCAGGATGAAATTGACTCTTGCTCTAGGACCTAAATGTCATCCTTCAAGGGCATGGGGTAGTGGAGAGATGAGGATTATTCCAGAGAACTTTGGGCTTTTCCCTTTGCATCTCTTGCAAAATCTCACTACTCATTATATAATAGACACATTCAAGTGCAGTTATTTAAAACATAAAAAGATGTTATTACATTCATGTACTATATCCTTTTGCTCACTTAAACTAGGAAAATAAATGTCTTGAGAAGTCAAATAAAAATGCATTATGTGAAATGTAATCAATACAGTAAGCATAAGAAAATTTTACTATTAAAACATATGGCAAGAAAAATAGGGAAAGAAACAGATTGCCTCCCAACCCCATATTTGTGGTCTCTAAGTACTATTTCCTGCTATAAAGAACCAGTTGCTTTAAAGGAATGGTTGGCCTGACAAAAAAGTCTGGCATTCTGAATATGTAAAAATATTTTTGCTATATATTAAAAAAAAAAAAAAAACTCAGGAGGAGAAAGTATAAATAGATGTTCTTATTCCCCAATTCTTTTATTTTTGGAGCATTTTTTGAAATCTTACTTACGTAAGGCAGCTGCGCGGCACGGTTTCTCTCCACGACTTCTTTCATGTTATCTAGGGTTCCATAGTCATAACGACTGAGATGAAAGCCAAGTGCCCAGTATGAGGGTAGGGCTGGCCGACCAACGAGCTGAAAGAGTGATGTAAAATGAAAGTTAGGAAATGCTCTGCTTTTAAAAAAATTTATTCTGAGCATTAGTTTGGGGACACAAAATATACCCACTTCCCAACACTCTATTTCCTTAATGTTAGATGCTAGTCTATTTTTCCAGCCCCTTTAAAAATCATGGATGGTAGGGTCAAATTGTAGTAGCACATTTGTAGCAGCTACTTATAATATTAACAGCATATGTTTATAAGTCACACTTATATTAAATTTCATTTTCTTTGTGCTATTTAGGATTTCCTTAATCATAATCATGATATCATAAGTTTACCTCTAGATATTCTTGAACAACTTGCTCTGGAGTATTCCCCAAGAACACGTAGAAGTCGAGAATGCCCCCGATGGTGCGGTAAGTGACAGCTGGGGTGGGCTGGAGGAAAACCTCTTGAAGATTAAAAATGAAGCAAATAAACATTAGAATTTCTTCTAGAGTAAAAATTACAAAGTTTTAGACCAGAAGATCCCCAATCATCTGAACACTAGTGAAGTGATCCTAATACCTCGTTTTTGTATAAAAAGGGACAAACTCTGATGGTCAAATTCCACCCTCACATCACAAGAGTGGTCAAAGCGTTTGTTCTGTAGCAGATTTTCATACTGGCAACTGAAGTATTTTCAGTGTTGTATCAGGATTTCTTGAAAAAGCAACCAGTTTTGTGAAGGGGTTCAGAATAAGCCACCATGGCATAAGAATGATTATAAGTTGAAGATGTTTGAGTTGCTGAAATCCCTCATCAACCTAAACACAAAGCCTCTCTTAAGCACACATCTGCTCTCAGACTTCCATAGTGGTCCAGTAGTTAAGACCTTGGCTTCCATTGCACGGGATGTAAGTTTAATCCCTGATCAGGATGCTAAGACCCCGTGTGCCTCACAGCCAAAAAACCAAAACATAAAACAGAAACAGTGTGTTACAAATCCAATAAAGACTTTAAAAAGCGTCCACATCAGCAAAATCTTTAAAATTAAAAACTTTCAAGAAAAGAACTTAGTTGCCATAAACCCCCTACCCTAGAGCAAAACTAATGTTCTCTGAGACAATAAATTGGCAGCACACCCAAACAGACATGGCCACAAGAATATCCGACTCCCACTATTCTCCTAAGGATTCTAATCTTTCCAAAAATCATTTGTTGTCCCATTAAATGCCCTCTTACTCCTTCAGGGAGCTATTTGTTTCATCCTAAGTAACTGTCTTCTTCTACCTTATTAGGATCGTAGCGTTAGTTGCTCAGTCATGTCTGACTCATTGTGCCCCCATGAACTGTAGGCTGCTAGGCTCCTGTGTCCATGGAATTCTTCAGGCAAGAATGCTAAGAGTGGGTAGCCATTCCCTTTTCCAGGGATCTTCCCAACCCAGGGACCAAACCCAGGTCTCCTGCATTGCAGGGAGATTCTTTACCAGCTGAGCCAACAGGGAAACCCATTAGGATGGTATCTAAATTCTAACCCAAATTCTAACCACTCCTTTGAGCTACTTATTGAGCACTCTGTGCATGTGTATGTCATAAATGTAAATAAACTCGGTCTTTCTGTTGCTAACCTGTCTTTTGTCAGATTGATCCACAGGCCCCCAAATACCTAACTTAAGAGGACAGAGAAAAAAATTTTCTCCTCAGGCATTCACAACTACAGAACATGCTCTTCCAATCCCATTACCCATTATAACTACAGGAATATAATCCAGCTACACTCACAGAGGTCATAGCCTCAGCAGATCTCACATCAAGTAGAGCCAAACTAAAACAATGTCAGAGATGATATTATAAATTCAAAATCTCTCTAAGTCCCCATTGCAATTGTCAAAGATGAAGTCTCCCTATCACCTTGATTTGCATTAGGGATAATGAAACTAGAATACCTCATAACACCATACACAAAAACAAATTCAAAATGGATTAAAGGCTTAAATGTAAGGCCAGAAACTATAAAGCTCTTAGAAGAAAATATAGGCAGTACACTCCTTGACATAAATCACAGCAAGATCCTCTATGACCCATGTCCTAGGGTAGTGGAAATAAACACAAAAATAAATAACTGAGACCTAATTAAACTTAAAAGTTTTGCACAGCAAAGGAAACTATAAGCAAGGTAAAAAGACAACACTCAGAATGGGAGAAAATAATAGCAAATGAAACAACTGACAAAAGATTAATTTCCAAAATACACAAGCAGCTCATGCAGCTCAATAACAGGAAAACAAAAATCCCAGTCAAAAAGTGGGCAGAAGACCTGAAAAGATATTCCTGCAAAGAAGACATACAGATGGCTAGTAAACACAAGAAAAGATGTTCAATGTCACTCATTATCAGAGAAATGCAAATCAAAACTACAATAAGGAGTCACCTCACACTGATCAAAATGGCCATCATCAAAAAATCTATAAACAATAAATGCTAGAGAGGATGTAGAGAAAAGGGAACCCTCCTACACTGTTGGTGGGAATGTAAATTGATCAGCCACTATGGAGAATAGTATGGGGATTCCTTAAAAATCTAGGAATAAAACTACCATATGAGCCAGCAATCCCACTACTGGGCATATGCCCCGAGGAAACCATAACTGAAAAAGACACGTGTACCCCAATGCTCATTGCAGCACTATTTGCAATAGCTAGAACATGGACGCAACCTGGATGTCGATTGACAGGTGAATGGATAAAGAAGTTGTGGTACATATTATTGTTGCTGTTGTTCATTCGCCAAGTCATGTCCGACTCTTCACGACCCCATGGACGGTAGCACACCAGGCTTCCCTGTCTCTCACTGTCTCCTGGAGTTTGCCCAAGTTCGTGTCCATTGAATCAGTGATCCCATCCAACCATCTCAGTAATATTCCATTGGAATAATACCAGCCATGAAAAGGAATGTATTTGAGTCAGTCCTAATGAGTGGGGTGAACCTAGAGCCTATTATACAGAGTGAAGTAAGTCATAAAGAGGAAAAGCAAATATATATTAATGCATATATGTGGAATTTAGAAAGATGGTACTGATGAACCTGTGTGCAATGGAGCAATGGAGATGCAGACAGAAAGAACAGACTCATGGACACAGCGGGAGGAGAGGTGGAGGAATAGAGTAGCACTGAAATATATACATTGCCACAGGTGAAATAGCTAGCTAGTGGGAGTTTGCTGTATGATGCAGGGAGCTCAGCCTGGTGCTCTGTGACTGCTTAGGGCAGAGGGATGGAGTGGGCGGTGGGAGAGAGGTTCAAGGAGGTGGGGACTTGTACGCCTATGGCTGCTTCTTGTTGATATATGGCAGGAACCAACACAACATTGTAAATCAATTGTCCTCCAATTAAAAAGGAATAAATTTTCAAAAATCAATCTGGTCAGGCTTAGAGGGAAAGGTCACAGGATCCTAGATACTCTAAGCTACTCAACTTGTTTTCTGGTTCCTTTCAGCCACCTAAAACTGCATTTGCATTACCTCAGTCTATTCTTTGACTATCAGGTAGCTTAGAATCATCTAAGATTCGATTAGGTATCTTAGATTCATCTTGTATCACTCGAGTTATTCTAAACAATCTGGTAAAAAAAAAAATCAGAGCCTAATTTTTCAAATTTCCAATTCTTTGCAAACTGATACTTTTGCAAAATAACACAAAAATGAAACCCTAGAAGAAAGGTTCATGCATGCACTTGGATGCTACAGCAATGTTTACTTTCAGTTTCTATATTTATCTTACTGTAGACCTGAAACAGTCTGTGAACCTTCCACGAACCACACTTTGAGTGGCCCTGATCTAGTCCACTGAGTCTCAGTCGAGAAGACAGTGGGGATCAATATCCTATGCTGACTGTCAACTCTGGGATTCTGACACAACTCCTCTTCCCCTATAGTGATTGAATCATTGCCCTGGGATTTTATGTGACTGGTGCAAGCAGAAAAATAGTTAAGAATCATTGATCTGGTCTAAAACCTTCAAAGATAAGGGAGTGAGCTACTTTCTGGAATCCTATGATAATACCTTGAGATCTTAAACAATCTGAAAATATTCTGCATGGCCTTCAACACTCACCCCACTTTATCTTGCTACCCTTGGTGTCTCAATGCAACATTCACTGCTCAGTTGTATCTCCTTGGTTAGGCTCAGCTATTAGAACAATTGGGCTTCCCAGGTGGGTCAATGTTAAAGAATTCACCTGCCAATGCAGGACATGCAAGACATGCAGGTTTGATCCATGAGGTGGGAAGATACCTTGGAGTAGGTAAATGGAAACCCATGCCAATATTCTTGCCTGGAAAATCCCATGGAGGAATAAGGCTGGCGGGCTACAGTTTATGGGGTCACAAAGAGTTGGACACAAAGAGCATGCACACACTAGAAGAATTACCTGTTTTTTACCAAAGCTGATATTAACCCCTGTACTGGATGGATGTCTGAGGAAGGAGAAAAAAAAATTGGTAGAAACTGCCTCAGAATAGATTATAGGAACAGTTAGCTGTTTTAGTTCAAAAATAGAAAATTTTCCAACAGAGGCAAACAGACTGAAGAAAAATCATAAGCCAGGAGAGGACACTCAACTCATGGCCACCATGGGTCAACAAGTAATGAAACAGGGATGATACAGTCAGAGAACATATGAAACCCTAAAGGGCACCACTCCTTTATCATGATGCTGTCAGAAAGGGACTCAAAGTCATTCTTGAGTACTTTTTCATGACTATTCCTTTAGTCTTTTACCCATGGCATTGCTGTTCAGTAGAAACACTCCAAAGGACAATCCACTAGCATCTTCAAGGCATAGGAAGAACGTCTGTGCACCATACAAGTTAGTTCCATCCTGCAGAAAGACAATTTAAAGTCAAAAATTACAAATAAGCCCCACGTGGCCAGAAGTAGCTTAGGAAATCAGTATTAACCATGCGAGAAATGGGCCAAAGAACTTGTGGTCAAAGAAGACACAGATCTCTAATACAAGGTCTATATTTGGTTGATGTTAATCAAATGAATTAGTATTTTCTTATACAAAGAGTCGGCTGTGAGAGCTTTATGATGTGTTAAGATGTAGGAGAACAGGAGTTTTGAAACTGTAGTTTGTAAAAGCTCTTCTCTATTACAGCTATCAAAAACAAACCGAAGGGGTAACCAAAGGGGTTACCAAAGGGGAAACTTGGTGGGGTGGAGAGGGATAAATCAGGAGCTTGGGATGAACATACACACGTTACTCTCTATAAGATAGATAACCAAAAAGAATCTACAGGGAATCTACTCAATATTTTGTGATAATCTATATGAAAAAAGAATGAATATATGTATATGCATAATTGAATCACTTTTCTATACACCTGATACTAACACAACATTGCAAATCAACTGTACACCAATAATTTTTTTTAAAAAACAGCTCTCTCCTCAAATAGGCTTGACCTTGACTCAAAGAGGTTTGACCTAATCCCACCTGCAAAAACTCCATGAAGTCCTAATATAAATCAATTCAGTTCAGTTCAGTCACTCAGTCCTGTCCAACTCTTTGCGACCCCATGGATTGCAGCATGCCAGGCCTTCCTGTCCATCACCAACTCCTGGAGTTTACCCAAAACTCATGTCCATTGAGTCGGTGATGCCATCCAACCATTTGATCCTCTGTTGCATATAAATCAGGCACCATTTAATTTGCAACTAGATGGAGCTCTATTTAAGATATCTGGTCTTCTAGTCTTTACAAGAGTAAACATTAGAACTTGAGCTGGGCTTCTAGACTTGAGAACAGTACTTCTCAACCTGGGCCACATTCCACCTCAATTAAAACAGAATCTCTGGAGACAATAGCAGGCAGCCACAGTTTGTTGAGTTTTCCAGGGTGTTTCCAAAGTGTAATCATGTTTGAGAATCACTACTCTGGGACAGTATGTCTCAAAATTTGATGTGCATAAAAATTACAAAGGAACTTAATTTAAGTGTGGGTTCTAATTTAGTAGTTAGAAGAGAGAGCTGAGAGCCCAGATGTCTCATGTCATGTTTCCTGTACTGCACACTTCAAGCAGCAAGGATCTAAGGCTCCTTATTGAACAAGCATCAGCAGCCGTATCCCAGATGACCTGCTCTGAGTCAATACCTGTCCTGGTTTTCTGATAGGATATGGTATGGCAAGGAGCAGGGCCAGGGGTTAGATCTCTCTGTTCCTTACAAACTATTTTTCGTTGTTGTGTTTGTTGTTTAGTTAGTAGCTAAGTTGTGTCTGACTCTTTTGCGACCCCATGGACTGTAGCCCACCAGGCTCCTCTGTCCATGGGATTTCCCAGGCAAGAATACTGGAGTGGGTGGTCATTTCTTTCTCCAGGGGATCTTCCTGATCCAGGGATTGAATCCACATCTCCTGCATTGGCAGGCAGATTCTTTACCACTGAGCTACTAGGCAAGCTCTTCTTTGTTTTCTTTTTTTTTTAGATTGTGCTATTTATCTGGCTTTTCTAAACCTCAGTTTCTTTGTCTGTTAGATGGAGTAAATTAAAATTATTTTTTCAGAGTTCTTTTGGTAAATAGAGATAATGTATTTTTAAAAGTCATTTAATAAATTATTCCTCTAATTTCCTTTCATCCAGTCACTAGTTCTGCTTAATCAGGAAAGTTGCCGAACAAAACCTGAATGTAGCATTGCTGAATCTAGAAAATATCTCTACTTTGAATTTTAGCAGTAAAAACAAAATAGAGAAAAAAATAAAATAATAGCAACAATGAAATTTTATTCCTTCTATTCTCTCACTGCCCCAAACATTCTTCAAGGAAAGAATGATTAATACAGAATCTTAGTTGATATTTTATCCTATTTTGCTAACAAACCTGGTAAGTTGGTGATTTGTAAAGATCAACCTAAAATGTCGTGATCAGAACCAACATATTGCGCAGAATCAATATTAATTTTCTCCACAACTAGTTAGTTCAAAAGGAAAATAAAATAAAAGTAGTTGGTATTTACTGAGCACTTTCTATGTGGAAGACCCTCTTCTAGAGACTCTATATGTATCCGTTCATTTAATCACCATCACGACCCTATGAAGTAAGTATACTACCCCCATTTTATGAATCGGGGGCTAAAGACACAGAGGGGAAACCTGCCCAGAACCACATAACCAGTGAGTGCTGTTGTTATTGTCCGGCCACCAAATCATGTCTAACTCTTTGTGACCCCACGAACTGCAGCACATCAGGTCTCCCGTCCCTCACCATCTCCTGGAGTTTGCCCAAGTTCCTGTCCATTGCATCAGTTATGCCATGCAGCTCTCTCATCCTCTGATGCCCTCTTCTGTTACTGGTAAGTAGCAGTGCCAGCATGCAGACCTGGTAGCCTCACCCTAGAAGCTTATTCCTAACCATTATACTGCACTGCATGTACATCTCTTCATGACAAATAGATGGGGAAACAATGGAAACAGTGGCAGACTTTATTTGGGGGGCTCCAAAATCACTGCAGATGGTGACTGCAGCCATGAAATTAAAAGACACTTGCTTCTTGGAAGAAAAGCTATGACTAACCTAGACAGCATATTAAAAAGCAGAGACATCATTTTGCTAACAAAGGTCCATCTAATCAAAGCTATGGTTTTTCCAGTAGTCACGTATGGATGTGAGAGTTGGACCATAAAGAAAGCTGAGCACTGAAGAATGGATGCTTTTGAACTGTGATGTTGGAGAAGACTCTTGAGAGTCCCTTGGACTGCAAGAAGATCAAACCAGTCCACCCTAAAGGAAATCAAACCTGAATATTCATTGGAAGGACTAATGCTGAACCTGAAGTGAAGAATTGACTCACTTGAAAAGACCCTGATGCTGGAAAAGATTGAAGGCAGGAAGAGAAGGGGATGGCACAGGATGAGACGGTTGTATGTCATCACCGACTCAATGGACATGAGTTTGAGCAAACTCCGGGAGTTGGTGATGGACAGGGAAGCCTGGTGTGCTGCAGTCCATGGGGTCACAAAGAGAAGGACACAAGTGGGTGACTGAACTGAACGGTACTGCTAGGAGATACCCTCATGAAGAGGCTATGATCTTCAGTGAAGGGGGGGGCCCATCTGAAAGCTTACCTCATTGGGGGTTGTGTCCCTGGCAAATATGGGCCAGGTCTTCCAGTTCATGTCAAGCCGGTACTGCTGGTGCACGTGTTCGCCCAGCCCATACACGTTGGCACTAGGCAGTTGGATGGAGAGCTGCAGGAGCTGGTCAGCAAAGAGCAGGGGCCCGACGCTGGAGTCAAACCTGTGGAGAGAATGCAGCTGCTTAGAATGGTGTGCGGTGCTCTGCTGTGTTCAGTCGCTCTGCCGCGTCCACCTCTTTGTGACCCCACGGATTGTAGTCCACCGGGCTCCTCCGTCCATGGGATTTTCCAGGCAAGTATACTGGAGTGGGTTGTCATTTCCTTCTCTAGGAGATCTTCCCAACCCAGAGACGGGACCCAGGGATCTCCTGCATTGGAGACTGGATTGGATCTCCTGCATTGGATTATTTACCATTTACACCACCTGGGAATCCCTCAAAGACTCAATGCTCCCTGTTTAATAGGCTCCATTTGCCCTCCTATGATATTTTCCAGCGGATAACAAGAAAGAGATCAGGTACCATTTGGCACATTTCTTAGATTTGTCCCCCTAATACTCTATTATGTGACCAGATTATTCTTACATTATAGTAGATGCTCCACAGAGAGCTACTGGTGCATAGGTGTTAGAAAGATGGAAGGGAAAAAAAGGGACAAGAAAGAGGAAAAACGACCTAATGGAAGGAAGAAAAAGAAAAAGGACACAGCCCAGTGCCTGACCTATAATAAATGCTTAGTAATAACAGAGGAGGAGTAGGAGAAAGATGAGGAGGAGAAAAGAGGGGAGAAAGAGAAAGAGTGGAGAAGGAAGAAAGAGGCAGAACGGCAGAGAAAAGTCTGCATTTGAAGGTGGAGAGTCTCATCACCATCGGGGCTTACAACCTTCTGGAATATTATAGAAAGGCATTCTTTCTCAGGTTTGCAAACCTCCCTCCTCCATAACCTTCAGGCTCAGCTCTCTAGGTAAGTTTCCAAAACTTACAGAACACGATTGTTGCTCGTTCTGATCACTTTGATGCCGAACGGCTGTTTGGAGACCTCAACTTTATACGTCAAGGAAGAGGCAACATTTCCTGTGAAGGGTTGCACGTGTTCATGGGGCACTTCGTATCTGTTCTGGTTTTGGTCAGTTAACTGTCCAGAGAGGTTAGCAAAAATAAAGTCAAAATGAAAACATCTCTACTGTTTCTAAAACAGAAGCATGCCTACCAACACCATGTTTCCCAACACCTATGCTCATGGCACTGGAGTCTGGGCAGCAGATGACATTCTAATCTGAAATTATATCACCCAATTAGGATGTTTAACACTTGGACATAAGTTAGTTTTTAGGTAGACACTGTAAGTCTGCAGACATGACTTATCTCTAGAATTTTCAAAGCTGTGATCATTCTTTTCTTCCCCTCCCTACCACATTTCACATGGCATCAAAGGAAAATGCATGAAAGCCAAAACTCACCAGTGAACCCTATAATATATGTCTGGGAAGTTATCACTCTGAAGGAAGGCAATAGATACCTTCAACATAGGTGCTAAGTAAGAAAATGACAGTAGAGAAAAATACTCTATTAGCAAATTTTTCTCTTTTGTAGTAACTGCAGTCCTCAGGAAGGGAACAAGAACCTCTCAAAAATTTTTCTAAATAAGCAGGTATCATCTGATACCACTTAAATGTGGAACCTAAAATATGACACAAATGGATGTATTTACAAAAGAAAAAGACACAAAGACATAGAAAACAAACTTATGGTTACCAAATGGGAAAGGGGGTTGAAGAGGGAAAAACTAGGAATTTGGGATTAGCAAATGAAATCTATAATATATAAAATATATTAACATATATATAATACATAACAAAATTATAATATACAGCTTAAATATTTAAGAACAAGGTCCTACTGTAGAGCACAAAGAACTATATTCAATATCTTGTAATAAACTGTAATAGAAAATAATATGAAAAATATAAATAAACAAACTACAACCTTAAAGTGGAAACGGTTAGATGTCTGGTATTCTGCTGTGAGAAGGACATTGTTGACATCATTTCCAAACAGAGATGGAGAAGACAACCTTTTCAGCTGGGCTGTAAATCCTAACGTGAAAAGGAAGAGAGTTTTCAGAGCCAGCTGTGTAAATTAACAAATAACAGGCACATACAAGTAAACTTAGTGTCAAAGGGGCTGGCAAAAAGCCTTTACTTCCCATCAGAAGAGGAGACACAGATGTGGACCTCACATATATACCATGTTGGACCAGATTCTGAAGCTAGGAAGCTATTACCTTATTCAAAAGCTATGCCTCTCTTCTCCAAAATTTGAATAGAAACATCCCTCTCCTTCCATCAACCCATCAATCACTCCTATACTCTTTACACTCTCAGTCCTCGATGCGTTCATATCCATTATTCCCTCTCTGTTGTCTTCATGTTACATCACAGGGTATAGTAGGTACCAATGCCATCTCCTTAGTTAGGCGACACACCAGATGAGAGTCCAGGCCTTATTAGAAAAGTCCATTGGGCCAAGAGGCCCTGGAGGAGAGCATGCCCCTTCCTTTATGCTAAAGAGCCTCCCCGAAGTGCTCAACTTCTATTATCCCTAGAATGTTCATTATTATGTCTGCATTTTAAGGTGGGAGAAAAGAAGGGGGTATGTTTAGTCCATGAACAGTGACACTGACTAGCTAACTTTAATAATATGTTGATAAAATTGGAATTGTTTCCATATCATTAAAATTGCATTGTATTAGAGTTGTTGGTAGTCTCAGAAGTGACTGAGTCCAAAACTCTCTCTTTAAAAGTTAGAAAGTTGGGGAATGAAGAGATCACGATGTATGGACAACGCTACATAAGGAAATGGAAATCCACTCCAGTATTCTTGCCTGAAAAATCCCATGCACAGAGGAGCCTGGAGGGCTACAGTCCAAGGGGTCACAAAGAACTGGACCCAACTGAGCACACTCACACACACATAAGGACAAAGCCAGGAATAGGACATGTCTCCCAACTCTTAAGACAGAGAGCGATCTTTTCCCTTGATGACAAAGAGATTCCAGCCAGTGCTTGAGGGCAGCGCCCATCCTATCACAGGCACTGTGGGCGTACAGAGCAACACCCTGCCTGCTGCTACAGCTGTCTACTGCCGTGTCCAGAGCCACTCCAGAGGACCTGGAGTTCCTTCTACAGGACACAGCTCGGCTTACCTGCATTTGTGTTCACGAGGTCGCCCCCTACTTGATAGCCATGACTCTTAGAATAGTAGCACCAGGGTATACTTATGGTTCCCTGAGGTCTCCAGCAGCAGCCACGCTGGTCACACGTAGCCTGAAATAAGAGATCAGTCAGAGTAACCCCACTCATTGATAAATATGATTGGAGCTTGTGGTCTTATAAACTTTGTTTTACAAATAAGCAACCTGATAGTCAGAGGAATCGTGCTGCAGCCCAGTCCCTGCAGTGTTTGCCCTCAAAACTCATTTTTCTGGCTAACATCCTTCATTGTTATTGTTATCCTATAACAATATATGATTGCAGTGCATTCTATACCTCTCATCAAAATAAAACTGGATAAATTTATTTAAAGATTCTAAACTACCATATAGTTATATCACCAGTAAGCCAAAATGACAAATGCAGCTTCATTAATTTTGGTTTTGGCTTTTTAAAAAAAGACTTTGCAATTGACTTTATTCAGAAGCTTTGAAATCAAAGTAAATTTGCTTTGACTTTTAAATGTGTATATTATATATCTGTGTATTTAGTATATGTGACATTATGCATATATATTATGTATATTCATAAATATATATATATATATACATTTTTATATATAGTCTCTCAATTCATCCCAAGGCAGAAAGCCACTGTTCCATGACACCCAAATAGATTCTAATTCTTATTTTTAAAAGTTACCTGCCTTTAATTATAATTAATGACTCAATCACATGTATACTACAGACTACCCAGGTGGCACTCGTGGTAAAGAGCCCTCCTGCCAACGGAAGAAACATGAGAGATGTGACTTTGATCCCTGGGTGAGGAAGATCCCCTGGAGAAGGAAATGGCAACCCACTCCAGTATTCTTGCCTGGAAAAATTCCATGAACAGAGGAGCCTGGCAGGCTACAGTCCATAGAGTCACAAAGAGTAGGATGTGACTGAAGTGACTTAGCCTGCATTCACATGGATAACTAAAATGAATACAATCTCTTTCTCATATCAACTAATCTGGAAGAGGCAGTCAAATTAAATAAAACAGAAAGCAAAGAAAGTGCTCCTCTTGAAGAGTGATAATAAAATATTATAGCAAAAATAATAGGTTGTTGCTCCCAAGATCAGATTAAAGAATGTCTCCTGCCTCACTCCCTGTCTTTCCCTTGTTCTGCTGGAGCCCTCACGCTGGGAGATGTGAGGGGCTGGACTGTAGAGTGACCCACGTGGTGAGGACCTGAGGGAGGCTTCTGGCCAACACCCAGCAAGGAACTGAGGCCCTCAGCCCAACCATCCTCGAGCAGCTGAATTCTGCTAATAATTACAGTAATCACAACACGTCCCTCCGTCCCAGCAGACACCTCGACCGCAGTGTATCAGAAGCCTGTAAGCCAAGAGCACCCAGATACACCAAGACCAGGTTTCTGACATAGAAACTGAGGAAATAATGTCTGCTGTGCCAAGCCATTACTTTGGAGATAATTTCTTCCACAGCAACAGATAATGAACACACCCTGCTACATTATTTTACAGATGAAGAACTTCAGGCCACAGAATTCAAAGTTCACAGGGGTGAAGTGATTTGCCAAAGCTCGCTTAGCTATTGAGAAGGCAAGGATCAAAATTTAGTTCTCTTGCTCTCTGTTTCTTTGTTTCTATAGTCTGGGTTGAGTATCAGCTGAACATACTTTTAGGGGGATATGGAAATGCTTTATGAATGTAAGACACAAAAATTGCTTAGATACATGAACAATTAGATTTAGTCAAATGCTAATTTTTATGCTAATAACTGATATTAAGGATCAAAAAATGGTGTCCATCTATGGTTTCTATTGCTGTGGAATCAGACTTCATTGTGAACTCAACTAGTCCACAGGTTTTGTTTTTTCTTTTCAAAACCCATTCAGATGAAACTTCAGTATAACAGGAAAAGAGAAAGGTGTTGAAAAGTGTTAAGTAGAATGGTTTCAGGATGCTCCCTGGAGCTTAATAATCTCTTCATTGAACTAGAAAGGGCAAAGATCAAAGAGTGGCCCAGGCAGCAGAAGTGTTGGCTGCCTGGAAACCCCAGGCTCTGCAGCTAAGCTAAGCAGTGATGAGAAGCAATGTGGGATGAAGCAGAGCCCAGGTACACAGGCAAGAGAGTAAAGAGTATGCGAAATGTCGGAAATGAATTGCAGAGAAAAGCTATGAAAAAGACAACATGAACAGGATTGAAGGCACACAAAAAGAATCAGACCTAAACCCAAGACACGAAACACCCCTTTAAGTTAAATCTGAGAATTAAAATTTAAGAGAAACTGCCAAAATAATATAGGGTGTATCATTTCCAATACAGTACTGAGGAGAAAAATTTCTCAATGCAAAAAATAAGGAAAGAAAACATGTATGTGGGAGTGAAGGTGAGTGAGGAGAAGTACACGAAAGAAAGAACAAATGGGAAACACGAAATGAGACTGTAGTTTTTCAGGTCAATTACTGCATGGCTTAAATAATTACTTTAGAAAACAAAGATGATATGATTACATTTACATAAATACATTCAGTTGAAGTTGCTTATAGACAGCACACCCAAAATTTAAGCTTACAAAAGCACGGAAAATGGGGGAAACAGCTATGTGAGAAGAATACTAACCAAAGACTAGAACAACTATAGTAATAGCTGACAAGTAGATTTTAAGTAAATATTCATTATTAGGGAGACAGAGTCACTATATGAAGATGAAATCTCACCAGGAAGATATGAAATCTCAAACCTGATATACACTTGATAATAAAGATAATAAAGATAATTTTAAAAAATTTTATTAAAGATAATAAAAAAAATTTAAGGAGTCAAAACG